>NC_051390.1:21177406-21182406 GCF_015228065.2 Penaeus monodon
AAAGAAATATTCACCACGTTTCCGTTACTCCCGCGCGCCATCCCAGAAAGATCTGCGTCACGAGGCTAGCCATGCAACGGCTAGCAACGTTGATCATCACTTCGGAGATACAACGATTGCAAGGGTGCTAAAGGAGGCACAGGACTAAATTGCAACATTGTCAAACAGTAATATCAAGAGTACTATCCAAATCTTTTATAAACAAATAAATTAATTAATAAACAAATAAATACATTACATACACATACACACATACACACACACACACACACACACACACACGTAGATGTGTATGTGTATATGTATATATATACATATATATACACATTTTTTATCACATATATTTAGATATAAAAAAAAAAATCATAAAAAAACAAACAAATCTATCAATATAAATATAATATATATATATACATATATATATATATATATATATATATATATATATATTATATATATATATATATATATACACAGTTCCAATAAGCAACAATCTTAAAGAAAGTAAAACTTGAAAATAATTCAGAATACTACTGATAGAAAACTGACTCTCTGAAAAGCCACCGCACGCACAAACACCCAAAATCCGAATATATCCCACAAAATCTCCCACTGATTGGCAAAATGCTAAATATGCAAATCGATTCAATCTTAATGGAAACTGAATCGAACAGTAGGGAGGTTTGGAGATTTAGAGGAAGAGAGAGAGGGAAACACACACACACACACACACACACACACACACACACACACACACACATATATATATATATATATATATATATTAATGAGAGAGAGAGAGAGAAGAGGGAGGAGGAGAAGAGGAGAGAGAGAGAGAGGAGAGACAGAGAGAGAGAGAGAAGAGAGAGAAGACAAGACAGAGAACGAGAGAACAGAGAAGAGAACAGAAGACAGACAAGATAGAAGAGAGAGAGAGAAAAGAGAGAAGAGAGAAGAGAGAGAGAGAGAGAGAGAGAGAGAGAGAGAGAGAGAGAGAGAGAGAGAGATTATGTGTATGTGTCATAACTAAAGAAAACCATTTCATATACACAAAGTGCATGTAAGACCAAGTATGCATCTGCTTTACATTTGATTTGCACAAGTGTATGAGTACCTGAAATCACACTTTATAGCACAGGCACATTCTTTCACTTACGAATGAGATCAACAACTTAAAAATAAAACAAAGGCATACACGCACTTTGTTGTTTTACGAAGTGCAATGATCTATGAGTACGCGTGCACTTGTGGCACAGCGCCCAAGTGACCGTTACTGTACAGGAAATAACCTGTGCTCAGGGAGAGGGAGAGAGGAGACAGTCCTTTGCCTAAATATGATTGTTAAGGGAAGCAGGGAAGGAAAAGGGGATGGAGGAAGAGGGGAGAGAACAAAAAAAAATGAAGAGGAAAGGAGAAGAGAATGTGAAGACAGGAAGAAAGGAGGCGAGAAGAAAAAGAGAGATGGAAGAACAAAGTGGGAGGGAAGGAGCGGCCGTTACGCAGAAGTGCAAGGGAGTGGAGGCTTCGCGGAGTCGCTCGGCAGCATGCGGGGGGATTCGGGAAATACTCTCGCTGAAGAATTCAGAGTGAGCGTTTCTTCTTCGAAATTACTTAAAACGACTTTATTATAAAGATACAGAAAAATAATACGTATTATGTCCCTCAACAACCTTTCTACGTCAGAAATAAGTGCAGTAGGCCGTTAAATCTCAGCGCAGGTGCACGTTTAAAGAGCACAATCAAGAGGACACCAAGTGACCGGACGCGTCCTTTCTGTTATCCGTTAGAGACCCCGGAGGAAGGTGGCTGAGAGGAGGGGGAGGAGGAGGGGGGGAGGAAATGGGATAGTCCAGAAAAGGGGCAACCAGCTTCCCCTTTCACCACCCCCCTCTTGCTTTTTTATACTTTCTAACTAGAAAACATGACCTTCAATTCTCTATGAGGCCTACGGACAGAGAAGAAGGTCCATGGGTAGCCTCACCCAACGTTCGCTTGTGGATCAGGTCTTTTACTCTGACCTTCACGGCCCGCTGCGTTGCCAAGGTCATGATGAACGGGTGCTGCGAGAGGTCATTCCGAAGAAAATAAAAAAATTGTCCCCATCACCCAACAAACCAAGGAATATGATCCAAGTGCTGGCGACTGTAGTGGCCCTGGTGATCAATTTTAACGATGGATGAAGAAAATTTTGAAGTTGATGCTGAAGATTTGGACAATAATTATGGTGATATATTACAATGATAATGGTGATTACGGTGGTAACGTCGGAGGTTATGAAGACGATAGTAATGGCGAAACCAAAGAAAAAGGACATCATCCGAAAAGCCTCACAAAACCATGTCCATTAACCCATTGGCACTGAAAACACATAACTCCCACAAAGCTAAAACACAACAAAGTGCATTTCCTCTCGCTCTGCAGAGGAGCGTGGAAAGGGGGGGGGAGACCATGCTGCATTGCTTTATTTCTTCGTATTATGCAGACGCCCATGTAAATTCAAACACTTGGTATACCTTGGGTATCCATTTTAACACATAAAACTAATCAGAATATAACATATACTTCTGCCTGTGTGCCAGCCCGAGCGTACATGTGCATTTGTGAAAATATACCTGCATGAGTTGGTGTGCACATGGTGTGCATATGTGTATGTGTACGTAAATACGTATGCAAAAGTATATGTGTAAAAAGTATGAGTGTAAAAATATGTGCAATGTAAATGAAAGTATAAGTTTATGTGCATGTGTAAACGCGTGCGGTGCATTATCGCGTGTGTTACCCATCCCCGCCTCCCGGTTCCCAAGCACCGGACGATCAGCGAAGCCGTCTCCGGACCGTAAACAACGCCTAAAGAGACCCCGACAGACCACCGACCGCGATCCCTCCACCTCCGCCGATGTTACCGGATAGGAAACCGTAAGCCCAGTAGGTACGTGAAATAAAAGAACAGCTTTAAATAGCGATACCATTACCCTCTTTCGCGATACCGGTATTCTCTTTCGCGTAACCGGTGCCATCTTCTACACGGCACATGCAACCGAGTGCAACAAAGTCAACAAAGGAGGCTCAAACCGAGTACATATGCGCGTATCCAATCGCAACTTGGCTAAAACCAATGCCATTTCCACTAATCTCGACCGAGGCTGCACAAACACGGAAGTCCCATTATTTCAATCCGTTATCATAGAACTCCCAAACTGATTGGGGACGGGGGGGGGGGGGGGGGGCAGAGAGAGTGAGAGATGAGAGAGAGAGAGAGAGTGAGGAGAGAGAGAGAGAGAGAGTGAGGAGAGAGAGAGAGAGAGAGAGGAGAGAGAGAGAGAGAGAGAGAGAGAGAGAGAGAGAGAGAGAGAGAGAGAGAGAGAGAGAGAGAGAGAGAGAGAGAAGGAGAGCAGATCCAAAGTAAAAATACATCAATAAATCAAATGTAATCTAAAAATTCAAAACAACAGTTTCCTGTACACTAAACCCGTGAAGCGTAAGCTCGGATAACAAACTGATAACAGCAATCAATTCCCATTAACACATTCTTTAAACCCACACAACAGAAAAAAAAGAAAATGAGCGGCGTACAAAAGAACAGGATCGCAAGAAGAAACATACGCCAAAAACACACACCTGATAGTCAAGCATGCGAATCGCCGAGAACACAAAATATACCAGTGAGCGTATTTGTTGTCATAATTGTACAAAAAAGGTACAAAAAGAGGGGGGCAAAATCGCCTCACACCCATTACCCACAAGGAAACAAGCGACATAAGTGTCCCGAGAATTTCCTTTCGTGTCGCGATACTTTCTCTCTCTCTGCTTCTCTGTCTGTCTGTCTGTCTGTCTGTCTGTCTCTCTTACAAACAAAATACGGCATAAGCTCTCTCTTACAAACAAAATACGGAATAATGCAAAAGCAGCGTAGCTATTTACGAATAAGCGAGTATTCGTGCCATAGCGACAAGCCCGATGTCACAATAGGCAAGGAATAATACGCTAAATGAGGGAGTGACTATAACATCGTCTGAAAATAAGTAAAAAAAAAATAAATAAAATAAAAGTAATTCCTCGGAACAATAGATACAAGAGACAGGATAACTAAGAAGGGAAGTCAGCCGCTAACCACCCCCCCAGCCTCACCCCACCCCCCTCCAATCACCTCTCCATTATCGACACACAGCAACGACATCCGCTTTAAAGACAGCAGCAGTGCGACGAAAAGATAGTTATAAAAGCAAGTCACGAGGTAGGGCCACGTGACGGAAGTGGGGGGAAGGGGGAGGGTGGGTGGGTGTGGGTGGGGGTGTTTAGGGGGGGGGGGGTGATAGGGTGAAGCGCAGAAAAGGAGTCTCCGTTTTTTATTAGCGTCATCAATGTTGTGACTGTGATGGCGAAGTGACCTTGGTGAGTACGCGCTCGCATACACACACAACAGACACAAACAAACCCTCCTTTCTCTCTCTTTCTCTCTCTCTCTCTCTCTCTCTCTCTCCTTCCTCCTCTCCTCTCCTTCTCTCCTCTCTCTCTCTCTCTCTCTCTCTCTCTCTCTCTCTCTCTCTTTTCCTCCCTCCCTCTTTCTCTCCCCCTCTTCCCTCACCTCTTTCCTCCCTCCCTCCCCCTTCCTCCTCTCCCTCTCTTCTCTCCTTCTCCCTCCCTCCCTTCCCTCTTCTCTCTCTCTCTCTCTCTTCTCACCCTCCTCCTCCCTCTTTCCCTCCCCCCTTCTCTTCCTCCCTCCTCTCTCCCTTCCACCCTCCCCTTCACTCTTCCCTCCCCTCCTCCTCTCCCTCCACTCCTCTCTCATCCCCCCACTTCAACGGCGCCAAAGATGCAATTAATCCCAACTGCAATACCAAGAGCTCGTGACTCGACCGTGTCGCCTCCCCTCCGCGCGAAGTGTCATTACCGAGTTTAACGTCCCGAGAGGAGATACGAAGGGAGGTAGGGGGAAGGGAGTAGGGAGGATATAAAAGGAGAGCGAGACAGAGAGAGAGACGAGGGGAAAAACGTGGGAA
>NC_051390.1:21184906-21187406 GCF_015228065.2 Penaeus monodon
GGTCACCGGGCCGCAGGAGAGGGTCACGAGGGCACTGGTCACACGTCTCACTAAAGCCAACTTCCGGTCATCCCGCCCCTTCTCGCCACGCTCTGCTTACTCCTGGCCACGCCCTCTTCGCCATGGATGCAGGTCCTCTTCCCGGTGCGGGAATGGGAGAGAAAACGAAGGAAGAAGAGGAGGGGAAAAGAGCAAGGAAGGGGAATGGGGAGAAGGGCACGAGAGAACACATCTGTTTATAATACTCTCGTACTATTCATTTCGTTTTCATCTCGTCGCTCCAAGTGTGAAAGTATAGACATACAAGGGGCCACCATTTTTTTTCTACATAAAAAAGAAAAGAAAAGAACACACACACACACACACACTCACACACACATAAACACACACACACACATAACACACAACAAAACAAACAAACACACACACACACACACACACACACGCATGCACGCACGCACACTCACAAACACGCAAGGAAAGAAAGAACGAAAGAGAGAAGGAAAAAACGACAAAGGAAGGAAGAGTAAGACGCATTCCTCTAACCGGACAATTTACGACGTCCTTTCCGCCTCGGAGGCTTTAACAAAGAGGGAATAAGATGGAAGAATAACCGGATGAAGAAATGATAGGAGGAGGTAGAAGTATCACAAGGTGCAGAAAATAAAGAAAAGGAAGAAATGGAAGCCGCAGAGAATGGAGGGAAGGGGAGAAGAGAAAGTGAGGCATAAATGACAAAATTCACGGACATCGCCATTAAGAGTTAAATTAATGACATTGATAACAGTTTCCCCTAAAATGATGACATAAAACCGACAGTGAAAAAGTAACTCTGACACAGCCGAGAAAAACAATAATAATAACAACAACAAACAACAACAACAATAATAATAACAATACTACTACTAATGATGGTTATAACAACGATACTAATAGTATTGCAATAATACTAATAACTGCATACCCTCTAAACCATTATGCTAGCAGCAATATCTAAAAACAAAAAATACCACCAAAAAATAGATAGGAAGGAGAAGGAAAAATCCCGAAGCGGGGACGAAGAGCCCCACGCCCGAAGCCCGAGACCCGGGCGCCCACACGAAGGCCAGGAAGTGCTTTCACCTCCAAACTAAGGAGTCACGTAGGAGACGAAACTGGGTAGAGGGAGGGGGAATACGAGGGCACGGGAGGTATAGGGGGGGGGGTATGGGGGCCTCGGGGAATCACCCTTTAAGTCGTCAGTCCGGATTAAGTCAGGTGACTCACGGGTGATTCAACGACGAACGGGGGACAGGTAAGTACCTTGTCTTCCCGGACGTGGAGACAAAGGCAACTTGAGAGACATACAGGGCAAGCACGCATACACAGACACAGAAAGAAACATACACACACACACACACACACACACACACACACACACACACACACACACACACACACACAATGAACGTACAAGTCACACCTTCGCTCGCTGCATTTAGACGATAAACAGCTTATTATTCAACATCTTTTTTTTTTTACTGACAGTGACAATGACGGATGGAGGATGGCGCCGATGAGGCAAGATTGCTCTTCTAGTATATCAATTGCCTCCAAGGAAACGGGGGTGAAAGCTTGGGAAAAGTGCGCGAGAAGAGGGGGAGGGAAGGATGGAGCGAATGGAGGGGAAGGGGGAGGGGGGAGGGGGGGAGAGGGGAGAAGGGAGAGGGAGGGGAGGGGAGAGGAGAGAGAGGAGAGAGAGAGAGAGAGGAGAGAGAGAGAGAGAGAGAGAGAGAGGAGAGAGGAGAGAAGGAGAGAAGCAGAGAGAGAGAGAAGAGGGAGAGAGAGGAGAGAGGAGAGAGGGAGGAGAGAGAGAGAGAAAGAGAGAGAGAGAGAGAGAGAGAGAGAGAGAGAGAGAGAGAGAGAGAGAGAGAGAGAGAGAGAGAGAGAGAGAGAAAGAAAGAGAGTAACAAATCAATCAATCAAGACATATTGCAATTCCCCCTTATTATTGCCATTATTTCTAATCAAATATGACCTCCCTTTTCTTTTCAAGGATGACGATGTTATGAAACCAATGTTGATATTGATGTTGTTGATATTGATAACGATCACGATGGTGACGATGATGCTGTTGATGACAGTGATGGTGATGGTCCTAATAATAATGATGGTGAGATGGTGATGATGATAACGATGGTGCAAGTGATAGCAATAATGATGATGATGGTAAAAGCAATGGTAAAAGTAATGGTAATAGTAATACGGTGACTGTGATGGTAACGATGATGGTAGTTATGAAGATGGTGTGTGTGTGTGTGTGTGTGTGTGTGTGTGTGTGTGTGTGTGTGTGTGTGTGTGTGTGTGTGTGTGTGTGTGTGTGTGTGTGTGTGTGTGTGTGTGTGTGTGTGTGTGTGTGTGTGTGTGTGTGTGTGTGTGTGTGTGTGTGTGTGTGCGCGCGTGCGTGCGCGTGTACGCGTGTATCCGCAAAGAATCGGCTAATGTAAGTAAAATGATAAAA
>NC_051390.1:21199906-21202406 GCF_015228065.2 Penaeus monodon
TCGCAGCACCGCCCACAACTAATTGTTGCGTGAAACAAGATTACTCCGGGCGGCGGCTCCAGGGGCAGCCGGGCGAGGTTCGCGCAAGGCACAGGGCTGGCCGACACGTACGGCTGCCCTTCCCCGCCGGCTAATCCCCCCCTCCCTCTTCCTTCGTTTCTTGCAATACCAGCCCCCTTTCCTTTCCCCTCCTTTCGTTTCGCTGTCTCTCCTATACGCCTGCAGTGTATGTTAGAATGTCCTCCTACTATCCGGCTACCCTTTTCCTTGAAACGTAATTATTTTAGAATGTAATCATATTACTAAACATATCAATGAGCAACATTTCCACCGTCACTACAAGTTTACGTGCTTCCTTGCTTAATTCAATTCTACTCAAATTTCTTTGCCATATTAATATTCTTTTCTTAATTCGCCTAGGTCTTTTATTCACACACACACACACACACACACACACACACACACACACACACACACACACACACACACACACACACACACACACACACACACACACACACACATGTATCTCTCCCTCTTCGTTTCCTCCTTTTCCTCTATCTGTCCCTTTCTCTCCGTATCTTTTTTTTTTCCTTCACATCTCTGATTCCCCCTTTTCATGTGAAGTCGCCCATCTTTACTGAACCGCCAACAATGCGCACTGAAAAAACTTTGACCTTCGAGCATACTTTACAAACGTGAAAATGAGACATCCAATACCCCAAGGCAGAGAGGGAGACAATGCATGACAAGTCAGTCCGGAGACACTCAGCAGGCAGGACCAGGCGGGCATACCCCACCCCCTCCCTAACACAATACCCAAGCTGTGGCAGAGGCAACTTGTGCGAACGAGTTCCTCCCCCGCCCACACCCCGAGCCTCCTCCTGCGTCTCCCCTCCCCACAGTCCCTCGCCACGAAGTCTCTGTCCCCTTCCCCTTCCCCTCCCACAGCTGTTCTTAACGTAATCAGATTCTTCCCAAGGCGTGCCAACTTTCGACACTATCCCACGACCCCCCACCCCCTAACTTCTGAGCCGAAGCGAGCTGCGTGCCGCCGGCGGTGCCCCTCGCGCGCGGGAGCTTCCTTTCCCTTCGAGCGGTGCCCTCTCTCACTCGCGGTGTTGCAACGTGCAAGTGGCCCACAGGGTGGTAATCGACTCGTGCCTTCTTTGCTGTTATCGTTCTGGTATTGAAATCGGTCCTTTGGTTCTTTGCTCGGCCGTGGTATAATTACAGCTACGAGCAGTGGCATTCCCCAAAATGAGTTGTGCTTTTGTTCACGCTAGAAAATATGTACACGTTGAGTGTTTATCGGAAGTGCCGCTTTTTACTGAAAATCTCCTGATAAAAACGTGCTACAAGATCTAGACTGTTTCAGAAAAAAGTTACAATATAAAATAAAATCGTGGTAAATATTGCAATAACATGTGTGAGGGTATTCAAATTTACACCTAGTATATAATGACCAAACCTTTTCTGATCCTACGTCTGATGATAATTCCCGGTGTCCCGTGTATTGCCCTACGGTGGTCTTGTTTTGTGTTGACATATATGGCCCTGTCATTAGTACTCTTGGTAGACGGGTATTTCTGAGTCAGTTGCAGACGACGCACTTCCCCGTAATTCCTTGTTTCAACTATGATATGTTTCATAAATATCACATAAAAATACAAGATAACTCCGTATAGTCATTACAACTAAAAACAAAAACAAAAAATATGTTTAAATTGCGTGTTGATTATGAAAGAATCTGCAATCTCACACTATACAATCAGCAACCAAAACAATGAAAGTCTGATTCTTAAAAAAAAAACATAATGTCATGCTGGTGAGATGAATTACCCTCTTCACACACAAACAATGTACAATCACAGGCTTATTAAGGAAGGTGAGACGACAGTTGTGAATCACCCTACTGCCACCCTCCGATTCACATTTTTTTTTTCAGATATGAATGATACACATGGGAGTAACGTCGTAATTATTATTTCTTTTTTCATAATACTGTTCATAAAAATAATATACGTAGTCTACAGACTGTCTCCAAATCCCATCATACTTTCTACTACTCTCATGTATTACGATTTTCATCCCAATTCAGGTCAAGACAAGCGCAGGCCTCTTACGCATACAGCATGATGCTTCGGCCAACCACATGCTACCATATGCGGCACCTTCATGGCCAGGCGCCCTCCCAGGTAATGTGGTCCTTCGTATGGTGGCAATGTTTTCTTCTTCTTCTTTGTAGTTGCATCACATTTACGATTAACAACATCCCTCCCCGCAATACCATAAGACCGCACGCATACAAAAAGGGCTGCTTCGTGACGTCATATTTATGTAATCAGCATTGTCATAAAATGTCCGAATACGTTGCACAACTTAACTGATAAACACTGCCGCATAACAATGCACAGCAAATTAAACAAATCTGCAAGTTCTCAACACATTTTTTCGCATTATCTTGCTAAACAATACAGCAGGTTATAAAACCTTCTTT
>NC_051390.1:21204906-21209906 GCF_015228065.2 Penaeus monodon
AGAAAACAGGAATAACCGTTAAGAGAATATTATGGCAGAAGAGGGCGCAGGTGAGGAACGGGACTGATAGCACCAGAATGCTTTACAGCGGCGTTTCCAGCAGCAGACAGTCAGTATTGGCATTAGAGTCAATTTCTAACAATGGTCAGCAATCCGAATTCCACTAGCTGGGAGACCATAACAACAACTAAGCCACAAGACTACTAGTTGTCTTGATAATCCAAGATGCCAGCCTTATCAAAACATCGTCTGAGGTGGGAAGGTGGGACGATACAATCCGCTTCGAAGTTGAAACGCATGTAAACAGCCGTGCGTGTTGTGTCACTCCTCACACGACGCCACGGTAGCACTTTCCAACGGCCCTCCGACGCTCCCTCTCCAATCCACCTGTATCCTTGTGCATTTGCCAATTCCCCCTCTCTCTTGTATTCTCCTCGCTCTGACGCACTTTCTTACGCCATCGTCCAGCGCAATTCGACAAACCATTTTCCTTTATTTACAAACTAAGGCACACGCTCGACTCCTTGTTACACCCTGGGGTACTATTGTGGCATCCACTCCTTACTTATCACGTGAAACCAGGTCCTTCGCTGCCACATTCTCTTATTTAAGCTCAAAGACAAATAGTTGCATAAGCTCGACAAACACATGACTTGTGGGAGATCTCGGCAATGGAAATGAAAGTGCGTTATCAGTAAACCTCGATTCTCCTGAAGCCTCATCTTTCAGTATCAATGCTTATGGCCATGATGGTATTGGTAGCGGCGACAGAAATGTGGCAATAATATGACATAAAGCGTCATCATCAGTATAACAGATATCAATCATGTAAGATACACAAAACCAATATATTTCAAGAGTAAGGAAATGCGGTAAAGAAAGAGACAGAGTGGTAAAGATGGGAGGAGAAAGGAGGGAAGCAGGAAAAAAGGGAAAGGGAAAGGGAAAGGGAAAGGGAAAGGGAAAGGGAAAGGGAAAGGGAAAGGGAAATAAAGAGGAAAGGGAAAGGTAAGGGGAAGGGGAAGGGGAAAGATAAAGGAAAAGGGAAGGTGGAAAGGTAGAATGGGAAAAACAAAGGGATGGGGAAGGTAGGGATAGGAATAGGAAAGGATACGGGTAGAGGAAGAGGAGAATGGGAATGGGAATAGGAAAGGACAAGGGGAAGGGAAGAACGGGAAAGGAAAAGAGAGGAATGGGAAAGAGAAAGAGAAAGGGAAAGGGAAAGGAAATTGAAAGGAATGGGAGAAGTAACCTTGGATGAGGAATTAAAATGAAACGGAACAGGAATAGGAATAGCAATGGGAATGATAAAAGGAAACAGAAAGGGGGAGGGGCGGGAGCTGTAGGGTGAAAAGGAAAGGGAGAGGAAAAGAATGGGGAAGGAGAAAAAATGGAGGAAGGGATTAGAGGGAATAGGAATGGGAGGAAGACGGAAAGAGAATGGGAATAATTAAGGGAAAGGGAAAGGGAAAAGGAAAGGGGAAAGTGAAAGGGAAAGGAAGGGAAAGGGAGATGGAAGGAATATAAAGTTTAGATGAAGAGGAAAGAATAAAAAACTTGGACGAGGGATGTGCGAAAGATAAGAGAAAAAAGAGAATAGCAGAGAAACAAAAGAGTACGTTTGAAAAGGCAAATGGGAGATAAGAGAGATTAACAAACGGGTCGGAAGAACCGAGATGCATTAACCCTGAATGAACGGGAAATATATATATAGAAAGCAGGTCTCTAAATATAATTGAATATCGAAATGTTCTCAGCAGCAGAGGTACTTACAGGGGTTAAAGGCGCTTAAACACGAGATGACAAAGCAACTCAACACTTACCTGAAAAAAAAAAGAAAAACAGTAAATTAATATAATATAATACCACTACCCTGTTGCTCACTACTTACTGTCATAATGGCTGAGAAGTGTACCGTTCTTGTATCTATAAGAACAATGATGACATAGTAAGATAGCTTACTCGTATATATACTTGATAAAAAAAAATGCATCAGAAATAGCAACCATTCAAAATGGTACCACTATATTATTTTCCCCTTTCCATCTGACCCAACAAGAGATATTCCAGAGACATATTTAGTATATTCGACTTGAAGTTACGTGGTTTCTCAGCGACGTTGGGCGTCCTCAGGCCGGCAGTAACTTTCGCAGAAGTGGTCGTTATCGAAGAGGTCGTTGCCTGTAATTCCGCACACGCGCTGACGAAGGTGGTTTCGCACTTTTCACCCCGAGTTACCAAATATATAAATGACTCGTGATTGCAAGTTTGAAGCGCTGACCTTCCCCGCCCACATTCCGTAACCTTAGCAACAATCACGCGAATCAGTCACCTTGCCATGCCGAAGCACGGGCAAAACACGCCGGTGATGATGACCTGCTTCTCTCTCCTAACCTAGCCTACCTAATCTCACCCAACCTAAACAATCTAATCTCAACTCAACTAACCTGCCTAATTAAACCTGGCCAACCAACTAAACTTCAATCTAACCCAACATATCTAATCAACCAACTAACCTAACCTAGCTTGATCTATATAACCAATTAACCCAAAAACAAACCTATTTTAAATCTCAACCCAAAACTTAACGTAAGACAAGGGAACTTATAATGAACCACAACAGCAGCTGCCAAAACGGCGCTTGCCCTTTCCTACAACAGCTTCGTGTAAACGCCGGCATGTGGATACCTATACAAAAAGAGCGTCTCCATTCACCCCCGCTTGTGTACAGATGACGGCTTCCAACGATAGTAAAAGTAACGGTTATTGTTCGGACGCTGACTCACGGCCGGGTGCGTAACTCAGTCATCGACAGTGAACCTTCCTCCTATCCACGTAACCGCCCCCCCCCCTCCTTCCTCTCTTACCATCCAATAAAATCCCTCACCGACTTTCGGTTCTCTTTCACTTGGGCGCCGTAATGTGCCCTGTCTATGAATGACTGCCATTCTTTCGACTTATTGTCTCTTCTTTCTATATTCTATGTATGTCTTCACGTGTCTTTTGAATGACGTTTATTTTTGTTGGCCCTGACTACATCAATTCATGAGACTGGGATTTTGTTGTCTCCATCTCCATGTCAGAACAAAGTGTGGACGGATCTTAGGAAAAAAAAAGCAATATCATTCCCAGAATAGCCATTTGCTCCAACAATGGTTAGCCGCTGTCTAGCAACCCATGGTAAAATGAACTTGAAAATAAGTGCGACCAAGAACCGGAATTTCACGCATCGCACAACAATGGCCGGAGATAATCGAGAGGAGCTTTTACAACCAAGGGAACAGGTTTGGCAACGCGACGTAAACACCGTAGGCACTAACAAAACACGTTTGGCGCAAGTCCTCAGAGAATCGCTCACTTCGCGGTGTAATCGTGAATACGCTATTCTTCTGGATGATAGCGCCATAGCAACGAATGGGTAACTTAATGTTTTCAATCTCTCGCCGGGCTCGAAAATGCACATGGAGCAATGTTGTATCTAAATCTTACACATCTAAACATCATATTTCTATCAATAATCCTTTTACCTCCACAACCGTTGGATTTTAACTTGACTAACAATCTACAAGAAAATAAATATGTAATTTCCTCCTTCCCCGTTTCACAAAATCATCCGATTTACACTAATGATGACGCTATCTAGTAATGATATTCTTCTTCACTTGCACTGTAAACAAATTTTCCCATCTTTGTGCATATGAAAGCATCTTTCATTTTAAGCTTACAGCAACAGAAATGTTAAATACAGATAAAATTTTCATCTCATGAGTTATAAAAAAAAATTAACATAATGACAGAAAAGCATCTTTATATTCTTGATACACTGCACACTGAAATACATGTACTCCCAATGAAGCATCCAAGAAAATAGTTTATATAATATTTTCACATAAATCTCAAGTCAACATGCAAATTTTTAAACAGCAGGTAAAAGATGTGACAGCAAACTCATTTTCCAGTTTCGTGAAAGAAGTGAAAGCATTATCAAATATTATTTCATCTGTGTATTACATTCTCTTTTCCATTATACTATGAACAAAATATTGGCAATTAACTGATATATATTTGCTTTCACATCTTTTCTTTAATTTATTTATACTCAGATTCCCTTAATATAATAATTTCTCCCCAAATAGTTACCCATACCATTGTGAATTTTCTTCTTTTTTTATTTCATAAATATAATTACATTCCTGTTAGAATATAATTCTTTGATAAAAACATCAAAGCTAATCTACTTCATTTCATGTTTCAGTGTTGCATAAGATATAATCTTAAAATATTGAAAGATCTGTTCAAAATAACACAATTTTCAAATATTGCCTATGCATTGCTTCAATTATATTTTTCTACAAAACTGAATTTTACACATATGCTGGACCTGTTATGCACAATTAATCGCAAAATTTAGCCTGGACACCATGATGTGGTGCCACTCTGCTGAATGGTTCTTTGCAGCTAATTTGTCAATCATGCTATATATATATATAAAAATTTTATTATATATATTTTATAGTATATATATATATATATATATATATATTTAATATATATGTGTTAAAATATATATATATATATATGTGTATGTATAAAATATGTATATATATGTATATAAAATATATTATATGTATATATATGTAATATATGTATATATAAAGTATATTATGTATATATATATATTTTATTATAATATTATATATATATTGTATAAAATATATATATATATAGCATGATTGAAAATAGTGAAAAGAACCTTCACAAGTGGCACCACATATATTGTTAAAATGTGTATATATGTATATATGTATATATATATATTATATATATATATTAATATATTATAATATATAAAATATTTATTATATTAATTATATTATTTATTATGTTATTTTATATGTTTATGTTGTTATATATTTTTTTTTTTTTATTTTTATTATTATATTTTTATTATGCGTGTGTGTGTGTATATATATCAGTGCATATATATCTATGTATATAAG
>NC_051390.1:21214906-21217406 GCF_015228065.2 Penaeus monodon
GTCCATTTATGAAGTCAAAATTTTGCTTAAGCTTACAGCTGCCACTAGAGAAGGCGCAACTGCAACTGGCATGGCTATTTGCCACCTGGCATTTGGGCTCAGTTTGCTGTGCTGTGATTAGGCATCATTGGTACTACTGAAAATAGATGGTGATAGTATAAAATTCCAATAGCTACATGATACAAGAAGACAGCCACTCCAATTGATCTAAATATTACAAAAACATTACTTACCACATTGCTTGTACGGAGATTGGCTTGAAGATGTGTTTCCTCCCTCCTGTGCTTACACTGAATCCACTATAGAACAGAAAAAAAGAAAGAGGGATTTTAATAGTCACTAGAAATGCATACTGAAATACATTACAATTACAGTGGGTCTCAAAATAACATTTTTATAGAATTCAGCATTTTTATTACTAATACTCAATAAGCATTATAACAAAATTATATTTAATTACAATCTAAATATGTAAAATTTTACAATCAAGATTTATATTACCTAACAATTTCTTATTTCACACATCAGTTTTTAAAAAACTTCCATAAAAGTTTTGTAACAAACAAAAAAATTCATACTCACCCATCGCCATCTAAATTTATCATTGTGTCCGCCAGAACAGGAACTACCAGACCAATGGATGGTTTTTCTGAACTAAAATCTATGCCTAATAAACAATCTTCTTCTGTATCCTGCCGTCCCATCCTACCCACCACAGTCAAATACCGCACACGACCAGCGTGTTGTGACTCCAAGCGAACAGCCTAGAACAGAAAGCCAATATTGATTATCAAATTATCAATAACAGAGCTTATATATAATATCTGTTCATACATAAACTGGTCTAATTCAAACAGCAATATGAATAATATCTAAAGCAAAAAATATTTCAAAAATCCATTCTTGTACATATAAATTAGATATTATAAAAATAGACTCAATATTTAATTTGTACTACAATACAGTATAATCTCACTGTTGAATTATACAGTCAATACCATCTTTGTGTAACGTCAGATGACATAATCTTATTGTAACTTTCCTAGTATGTTTTGTTCAAACAAAGACTAAAGCAAAATAAGAAAAGCAGAACATTGCTTATTTCTAAGAAGATATTCAAATACCTTATACAAACTACTTTTTTTTATCAAATGCCTTAATTTCTAAAATATAAAATATAAGGGAAGATATATCAACTTGTAATCAATATTAATCCTAGGAAAAATATTGTGTTCACTGTAGTATTCTTTTTGCGCAATGTCTCTGCACATAGATGGCACAACAAATGCTTTCCCACAAAATGGTCAATTAATAGACCTTGTGACCTCACCTGATTTCACTCATTTGAGTTTTCAAAAATAAATAAATAAACAAATAAATAATAAAATAAATAAAAATAATAATAAAAAAATAAGTATCAATTTTGATATTGTAATAATATTAACAGTAATAATAATATAATAATAAATAAAATATAAAAAAATAAGAGAGAGAGAGATGAGAGAGAGTAGAATAGAGAGAAGAGAGAGAAGAGAGAGAGAGAAGAGAGAGATAGAGAGAGAGAGAGAGAGAGAGAGAGAGAGAGAGAGAGAGAGAGAGAGAGAGAGAGAGAGAGAGAGAGAGAGAGAGAGAGAGAGAGAGAGAGAGAGAGAGAGAAAACAGTAAAGGTTGAGAAAAGTAGTACTAGTAATTAGATCATTTTTGACTTAATACTTGTAGATCCATTTATGTGTAAAGACGATTAATGCAGTAAGCTCACAGTGGCATAACATGTATACACATGCAACAGTTAAATTGCAGCAACTAATTACATCACCATTTGTAAAAGCACATTACTTTTTTATAGCTGACTGCTAACAAATAACATGAAGCTCTAATAAATGGAAAATATATCCATTTGTGAACAACCTTCATTGCACTTTATTTTAAGAATATATTTCAGAAATTCTCACCATGTGAAGTGTGTCCCCTTGACAAAGCAAGTGCAGCATCAACTGCAGGTGTGCCTGGATATCAGGAGGGGCTTTGGTTGTCCGTCTTCCTCTACCCAGTTGGCATTCATTTTTGGGTAATAGTACAGCAAAACCTGCAGTAGCAATGGAATTACTGATAAATACCTGTAAACATTACAAATGACAACCATGCTTTTATCATATATCATGAATCATGTCAATGTTCCATAAAATTTCTATCCACCAATATTCTTATAACTTTGTAATATTCATTAACAGAGCAAATATGGATACTTTAACGAAACAATTTGTTAAACTTTTAGTAATGTATACCAATAGCATGTGTTGTATACAGATAGTATACTGAATTTAAAATACTGAAATTTAAAAGCATTAATTTCTCTTTTCTATTTCAAAACATCATATCTATCATTTTAACTATTCATGCTAAATAACAAAGTGGTTTACATGTTTAAGGATCTTATGTGACCATTATACACTCCTGCATTTTACAGGCTGAAGTGGACCTCCTACTGCAGAGGGTTACA
>NC_051390.1:21222406-21227406 GCF_015228065.2 Penaeus monodon
TTTTTTATATTGTTTTTGTTTTATTATTTTGTTTTTTTTTTTTTTTTTTTTTATTTAATTTATATTTGTTTTTTTTTAAATATTAAAAAAAATTTTTTAAAAAAAAAATTTTTTTTAATTATTTTTTTTTTTTTTATTATTTAAATTATATTATATTTTATTTAAAAGGAAATTTATCTTAAAAAAAAACCCCCCAAAAAAAAAAAAAAAAAAAAAAAAAAAAAAAAAAAAAAAAAAAAAAAAATATTTTTTTTTTTTTTTTTTTTTTTTTTTTTTTTTTTTTTTTTTTTTTTTTTTTTTTTTTTTTTTTTTTTTTTTTCTTTTCCCCCCCCCCCCCCCCCCACACACACCCCCAACACACACCCCCCCACCCACCCCCACACACCACCCCCCAACCCCACACACACAAAAAAAAACCTTTTCTATTTTCATATACTTATTACTATTGTCCATCTTTTAAATTTCACACACCCCCCCCCAAAAACACACCACCCCCACCCACCATTGAGGAATTTTTTAGTTTTATTTCTTTCTTTTCTATTCTAGAAATTTATATTTACTTTTTTTATACATGTATTATTATTAATTATAATTTTTAAATTTTACCTAGATACACACCCCCCCCACCCACACACAACCCCCCCACCCCACAACCACAAACAAAACACCACCCCCACACACATCCAAAATAATAATAATATTTTTTTATTATATTAAAATTTTTTTTATTGTTGTTTCTAATCTTAAATTTATAAATTTTTAATAAATATGTTTTGAAATATGAAAAAAAATTTGTTTTGAAACATATATATATTTATTTTTTTATATATATATTATTAATAAATATTTTATTATATATATTTTTAAAAGTTTCAAAATCTATATATTTTAAAATTTTTATTTCATAAATCTTTATTCTATATAATCATTTTTAAAAAAATTTTAGATCTAGATTTACATTATATTTTATTTTTTATATATTTTTATTATATTATATTTAAAAATTTATTTAAAAATAATTGGGGGGAGAGAGGGGAGGGGGGAAGACGGAGAGGAGGAGAAGGGGGGGAGTGGGGGGGGGGAGAGAGGGAGGAGTGTGTGTGTGTGTGTGTGTTTGTGTGTGTGTGTTGTGTTGTGTGTGTGTGTGTTGTGTGTTGTGTGTGTGGTGGTAGTGTGTGTGTGTGTTGTGTGTCGTGGTTGGTGTGTGTGTTGTGTGGTGTTTGTTTGTGTGTGTTGGTGTGTGTGTTGTGTGTTTGTGGTGTGGCTGGTGTTGGTGTTGTTGTTGGGTTGTGTGTTTTGTGTGTGTTTGTGGGTGTGTGGGGGTGTGTGTTGTGTGTGGGGTGTTTGTTGTTGTGTTTGTGTGTTGTTGTGTGTGTTGGTGTGTGGGTGTTGTGGTGTTGTGTGGTGTGTTGGTGTGTTGTTGTGTGGTGTTTTTTGGGTGGGTTTGTTGTGTGTTGTGTTGTGCTGTGGTGTGGGGTGGGTTGGGTTGTGTGTGTGTTGTGTGTGTGTGTTGTGTGTTGTGTGTTGTTGTGTTGTGTGTTGTTGTTTTGTGGGTGTGTGTTGTGTGTTGTGTTGGTTGTTGTGTGGTGTGTGTGTGTTGTTGGTTTGTTGTGTGTTGTCTGTGGTGTTTTGTGTGGTGGTGTGGTGTGTGTGGTGTTGGGGGTGGGGTGTGTGTGTGTGTGTGTGTTGTGGTGTGTGTGTGTTGTGTGTGTTGGTATTGTGTTGTGGGTTTGTTGTTTTGTGTGTGTGTGTGTGTTTTAGAGTGTGTGTTTTGTGTGTGTGGGGTGTTTGTGTTTGTGTGTGGGGGTTTGTGTGTGGTGTGGGGTGTGTGGGGTGGGGGTGTGTGTGTGTGTGTGTGTGTGTGTGTGTGTGTGCGTGCGTGCGTGCGTGCGTGCATGTATATATGGATATGTATGTGTGTTTGTGTGTTTATATGATATATATAAACATATAAAACACATATATTCATATTTATAAATATGAATAAATTATATACGAACAGATAAATAATGATATATATATGTATTACATATACATATATATATATATAATATATATATATATATATATATATATATAATATTATATATATATATATATATATATCTCAACTACACACACACACACACACACACCACACACACCACACACACACACACACACACACACACACACACACACACACGCACACACGCACAAACACACACACACATACACACACATTCATAAAATTCAATACTGATGCTGCAACAATCCACAAGAGTTATTCAGGTTAACCAAGCAATAGTATTAAACTAGTTTATCAAAATAGCTAGGACTTGTTGTCTGCGATAATGTAGCCATCACAGGATGCTGCAACTTTATTTCTAAAACAGAAGAGCTTCTTGTTTATGGTTGTCCTGTTAAAGTCAGTTGCTTAATAATCCATTATGCAAGAGTGTATGATCATAAATCTGGGCATCTGACATAGGCCTAAAACCAATCAGGTACAAATTTTCATATCAACCTACATAAACCATTGTGCATTTTGATTGTAAGAAAAATAAAATCCAATTAAATATCTATTTACAAGTTAACCACACCAATATGAAGTACTACAGAGTACTATTTCCTAACAAAGAACCATCATAAAAGGCAAAAGTATAGTCATATTCTTGTAAAAGTCAACACACTACTAGCATTAACATTCCAACATTACACAAAAAAAATCAAACATATATTTCTCCCTCCTTCCCTGAGAACATTAGCTATAATACATACAAGATTTCACCAAACCAAATTGCTGTTGAATGTAGTATGGAAAGGGGGAAAGCAAAACCTTTAAACTCAAAATACTGGTACTTCTCTTTAATATGCCACATAGAAATACTAATAAAGAAACCAAATTTACACAAGGCTTTTTGCCAGTACTCTGATTTCACCCTTAAACCTGCAATTTAATTAACTATTTTCAAGTCTACAAGTTTTGTATGAGTTTACTATTTTTTTTACTGATGCATTAAAAACATTCTGTATCCTTTACCTTTAATTCTGAATGACTGTTGAACATTATTATGCATTTGTCTATATACTTCTTTATCTCTCAACCCCTACGTCTTCAGTTTTCATTCTTCTGCTTTTATAATCCTTTATACTTTTTCCTCAGCATAAGCACAATCATTTCTACCTTTTAATCCAAATAGTGACCGACTTTACCAATTTTTTACGTCCCGTTCTGAACGAGAGGTTGGATGGAGGTTGCTTTAAAGTACATTTTTTTTTATCTCAGAACCTTTACACTGTTGTTTATCTCTTCATTGTCTCTATATATCTATTTACTGAAATATTAGGCACCCTTTAATTGCTTTACTTTTAAAACTAATCGACATCCAACCTCTCGGTCCCGTGTTGGACGAGGGGTTGGGTGGAGGTTGCCTTCAGATTTACTTTTTTTCGCCACTTACCGAGGAAGGTGGGGAGCTGCTCACACTTGGGGACCTCTGAACGGTCACTAGCGCCATCGTAATCCTCAATAAAGCCTAAACCTCTGCATAGATTCGCCAGCTACACTAATTAGTTCATAATAACTCCGTGGATCTTAAGTCTAGGGAGTTCTAAGCAGTGCCATATTTACAATAACAAATTCCAATAATATGACTCATGGGGATAATAGTTTAAAAACTCACTCGTACTATTAAAATTCTATCAGATAATATAACTATTTTGTAAGATTTACGATAAAAATACTTACTTACCAAAAATTGGGTCTCTTGGCGAATTCTAAATAAAAAAGTTCTCTTTATAACGTGTTACATATGGCCATTTGAGTTCACTCCTGTAGAGCGCGGGGTTATACAGAATATCAAACTTTGCAACAAAAGAATTATCACTAGATGACACAAAAAAACAGTTAATACCAACATGCTCAATCTTGTTATTTATCGAGATATGTCCCAAATCATTTGTAATTCAAATATCTTGCCGGTGTGTTAATAACGCCTGCG
This sequence comes from Penaeus monodon, assembly GCF_015228065.2. Lineage (NCBI taxonomy): Eukaryota > Metazoa > Arthropoda > Malacostraca > Decapoda > Penaeidae > Penaeus > Penaeus monodon. The sequence continues at coordinate 21,226,390 of NC_051390.1, forward strand.
AATGTTGAATTTCAATTTTAAGTTTCATTTCATTTTTCTAAACATGACCAACATTTAATAGATTTCTTCATAATTATATGGAATTATATTAATTTGAATGTATGCGCTTTTGTATGTATGTGTGTGTGGTATGTATGTATGTATGTATGTATGTATGTAAATGTGTGGGTATGTATGTATGAATGTTAACACACACACACACACACACACACACACCACACACACACACACACACACACACACACACACACACACACACACACACACACACACACACACACACACACACATATGAATGGTAAAATACTCTACCGTATTGATACTATGGTACCCACAATGCACAAATCTGATTTATTAAAGTTGTGTGTGTGTGTTTACGAGAGAGAGCGAGAGAGAGAGAGAGAGAGAGAGAGAGAGAGAGAGAGAGAGAGAGAGAGAGAGAGAGAGAGAGAGAGAGAGAGAGAGGGCAAAGATGGGGGGAGGGAAGAGGGAAATGTGGAGATTAGAAGAGAGAGAGAGAGAGGATGGGGGAGGGAGAGTTGGAAATGTGGAGATTAGAAAGAGAGAGAGGGAGGGAGGGAGGGAGGGAGGGAGAGAGAGAGAGAGAGAGAGAGAGAGAGAGAGAGCAGAGATGGGGGGAGGGATAGAGGGAAATGTGGAGATTAGAAAGAGAGAGAGGGGGGGGGGAGGGTGGAAGATAAGAAGACTGAGAGGAAGGTAAAGAAAGAAAGCGAGTCTGGAGGAAGATAGAGAAAGGGAGAGACGAATCGAGAAAGTAAGTGTGGCTGAGCAGTGAGAGAAGAAGAGAGATTAATTGAGATAAATGGTGGGTAAAGAAACAGGGGGTACAAGAGAAAAGACAAAAAGAATGTAAATGATGGAAAAGAAGGGGAACAGAGAGAGAGAGAGAGAGAGAGAGAGAGAGAGAGAGAGAGAAGAGAGAGAGAGAGAGAGAGAGAGAGAGAGAGAGAGAGAGAGAGAGAGAGAGAGGAGAGAGAGAGAGAGAGAGAGAGAGAG
>NC_051390.1:21229906-21242406 GCF_015228065.2 Penaeus monodon
GGAAAAAAAAGAAAGGAGGAAATATGCTGATATATACACTTGCATCTATCTATTTATTTCCCTATAATCTTTTCAATAAATCTGTCAAATTACTATTTATAAAGTCAAATTTTTGCCCCCTTTTTATAAACCTCGGGTCACCTTTTCCCGGGGGGCCCTCCCCAAATTTACCTTGTGATTTTGGGAAACAGACCAAAAGCTTTTTTTGCAAAGAAGGGGTTCAGTACTTGGCAAAGGGCACCAAGCTACTGACAGCCAGCAACAAAGCATGCCCAATGATAGAAGACACCAAAGCTAATGCTTTGATGAAATAGCTCTAAAAAAGCTGCAAAAAAAAAAGGCCGGGGGAAAAAGGGGGACCAAACAATTTAATTTAAATAAAAGGTTTTGTAAAGGGGCCCCCTTTGCCCCCCAAATTCTTTAAAAATTTGAGGGTAAAATAAAATGATGACTACCCGGGGAAACAAAATTACCATAAGGTATGTCCGGTTTGGTAATTTTGATAGCTTTCTGCAGCGTCTTTCCCTTTCCTAGGTTTGAGTACAACGGGGGGAAACGATTTCCTGATCCCTTTGCCAAACAACAAAATTGGTTGGGACCATTTACGAAAACACGGGAACAATGTATTCAATCAAATTTTTTTTTTAAAAACTTGGGGGGAAAGGGGCCAAAAAAAAAGGAAAAAAAGGGCTTTTATAAAAATGTTAAAGGGGAGGGTTTTTTTAGGGGAAAGGAATGGGTAAAAAAAAACGAATTTCTATAGGTGTTTTAAAGAAAAAAGATGTTGGGATCAAAAGTGTACAACAAGGAAATATTAAAGGGAAAATTTGTACCCGCCCAAAGTTTGTGTGGGAAAACCCCAAACAATCTTTATTTTTTCAGAACAAAAGAGCTGATTGGGTTTTTCCACGAAAAAAAAGAAAATAAACAGCGATTTTTAGATTTTCTTTTCAAACGACCTTGAAATCAAGTTAAAGGGGTTTGCCCATGGGGGGCCGCCCCCCAAAAACGAACTTCCAAAAAGGGCAAAGTAAAATACAAAGGGGGCCAAAGGGGGTTAAGTCCTTCCTTCGGACCCCAAGGCCTTTCTTTTTGACGGTAAATTTGTCAGTTTTATATCGAATTGCTGAAAAAGTCCAGGGGGGAAGAAAAAAAAAGGGGAAAAAAAATACCCGGGTGGAGCTTTTTGGGCCATTGGTGTTTTCCTTTAGGAGGAGTGCCCTCTCCCAAAGGGTTCTGTGTAGTGAAAAATTTGAGGGCCCCGAAAGGGGGAAGGGAAAATAGGACGATACAGGTTTACAGTGGGGCCCGGGGACCCCCGGGCCCCCCGTGACCTCATTTTCTCTTACACTAAAGACCGAATAAGGGGAATCCAATTCAACTTTATGCAGATGAAGGAGGCCCCCGGCCAACCGTATCTAAAGAGACTGCAAAAGGGAAACGGGGAGGGGGGTTTTCCGGTTTTAAACAAAGGGCATGCGCAAGGGTGGGGGGGGCAATTTTTTTTTTTTGGAAGGTGACCAATTTTGGGAATTTGCTAACAAAAATTTAAAAGGCCCCTCCATATTTTTACTTGTTTTGGGAAATTTTAAAATTTAAAACTGACAATCGAAGCTTTCAAAAAGGGCCAGGGGGCGGGACCAAAGGGGGTTGTTTGGAAAAAGCAATAAAAAAGGGTTTCTCAAAACAAAAAAAAAGATGAAAAATTTTCAGAGGCTACAAAACATGTGTGGGCTTTTTTTCCTTTAAATAGCTTGCCGTTTATAGAAATTGAAAAGAACTAAATTTTTTCCATACATTTGAGTTTTCCCCTTTAAAAATGATCCCAACCAAAGGGGTTCTTCCGTACGCGCCAAAAAGGGTTTTAATCTAGTATTAAAAATTTAAAGGGCCGGGGTCTCAAATATGTAGGGCCGTAATGGCAGCGTTTTAGGTTGGGATTAAATTTTTCCCACCCCCGGGAAAAAAGGACTCAAAATCAAAGGGAAAAAACCCTGCACATGCGCAAAACGAGTTTAGTTAACCCCACCCAATCATATAGGAAAACCAAAAATAAAATAACCCCTTTTTCCTTTTTTAAAAAAAACTCCATATAAAAAAAAAAAAAAGGTTTTTGAGCTGCCATTAATAAGCCAAAAACAAAAAAAAAAATTTTTAATTTTCATGTCAAAGATGTATGTTGAAAATTTTATCGATATAAATTTTTTTTTATAAGTTTTGGGATTTATTTCAAACCCCCCAACATAATTATCAACCCTTTGAAAAGGGAAAAAAAGAAAAGGGAAAAAAACCCCCAAGAATTTCCCCCAAATTTTCAGACCCAGAAAAACTATGGGAAATTTTCCCGCTTTAAAAAAAAACTTAAATTTCCCCAACCCTTTTGCAAAATGGTTTAAACGAAATAAAAGAGAGAAAAACTTTTTAAAAACATTTCGATTTTGGTTTCCCAAAAAACTAATTCGTAACAAACGTTTTTCCTTTTTGACTTAATGGATAATAGGGAAACCCGTTTTGAGGGTGAATATACACATATGGATACAACCACACACCCAAAAAATAATATATTATAAATATATTATATAAATAATAATAATATATATTTTAAAATATTTTATATATATATACATATATACATACACCTTTCCCCCCTTTTCTCCTTTATTCCCGTCCCCTCTCTCTCTCCTCTCTCTCTCTCTCTTCTTTCCCCTCCTCTTCTCTCTCTCTCTCTCTCTCCCTCTCCTACCTCCCCTTTCTTCTCTCTCTTCTCCTCCTTTTCTTCTCTCCTCTCTTCCCCCTCTCTTTTCTCTCTCCCCTCTCTCTCTCTCTCTTTTCTCTTTTCTCCCCTCTCTTCGTTTTTTCTCTCCCTCTCTCTCTCCCTCTCGCTCTCTCTCCCCTCTCTCTTTTCTTCTCTCTTCCCCTCCTCCTCTCTCTCTCTCTCTCTTCTCTCTCTTCTTTTCCCCTCTCTCTCTCTCTTTTTCCTCTCTTTGTCATATTACCCGGGAAGTAAATAGTAGATAATATATATTTTTTTTTGTAAAAAAACGTTTTCCCTTTTTCGACATTAATTTAAAAATATGAAACCGTAGAGGGGGAAAATTACACATATTTTATACACAAAACACCCACCCAAAAATGTATATTTTATATTATAAAATAATATATATATTAAAATATATATATATATATAATAAATTTTATATATACATATATACATACCATACACCCCTCTCCCCATTTTCCGGTTTTCTCTCTCTCTCTCCTCTCTCCTCCTCTCTCTCTTCTCACTCTCTCTCCTTTTCCCCTCTCTCTCTCTCCATCTCTCTCTCCTCTCCTTCTCTTTTCTTTTTCTCTCTCTCTCTCTGTCTGTCTGGGCCTCTCCCTCTCTCTCTCTCTCTCTTTTCTTCCTCTCTCTCTCTCGCTTTTCTCTCTCTCTCCCTTTTCTTCGCTCTCTCTCTTCGTTTTCTCTCGCTCTCTCTCTCCCCGCTCTCTCTCCCTCTCTCGCTCGCTCTTCTCCCCTCTCTCTCTCTCTTCTCTTCTTTTCTCTCTCTCTTCTCTCTTTTCCTCTCGTCATATTACCAGGAAGTAGTAGTAGATATATTTTAGAAAAAACTCAAAGGGCCTTTTAAAATTGCAAGCACTTTTGTAATAATACCGCATATTTATTTCTTCATCAAAAAAATTAATGCGTAAAACTTGGTTAATAAGTGGCAGGTCCTTAAAAAATAGATATCCTGAAAAATAAAAGAGAATGTATTTCTATGCACCCCCACAAAAAAAAAGAAAATCGAATACTTTATAGGGTAAACTATTTTATTTTGAATCTGTTCCTTTCTTTATATATTTCGTTTTAAAAAAGGGTATTCCCCAGAGATAGCCAGTTTTTTTCATTTTGTATACTTATTGATCATAAAATTTTTGGGTTTGGGATTTTATCGCCTTAGCTATTCAAGAACGTTATCTGTTATCGGTATAGCTAAAAATGTTTTTTCCAAATTTAATATTTCATATTTTTTTTTAGAGACCTTTCGTCAACAAAATAATTTCAGATAAGGGGTTTTTTTTCTTTTTTCTTTCCCAACCCCAAACCCCCATCCTCCCGTCTTTTGTTTTTCTATATATCTATTTTTTATCTAGTTATCCCATCTTTGCTCATCTATCTAACTATCTATCAGCCTATCTATTTATCATCTAAACTCTATTATCTTTGCTCTATCTATCTATCTTTTTATCTACTAAATTTTCTATCTACCTTTTATCTTTTTAACTCATTGTCCACTATCGTTTTTCCATCTACCCGCTCTCCCCCTTTTCTCTGCCTCCCGCGCTGTCCTGCCTTTGTTCTTCTTTCTTTTGGTCCTCTTTTCTCTCCTCTTCTCTGTCTGTCTGTCTGTTGTCGGGCTTTTTCTGTTCTCTCTCTTCTCCTCTCCTCTCTCTCTCCTCTTCTTTTCTTCCTCTCTCCCCTCTCCTCTCCCCTCTTTCCCCTCTCTCCCTCTCTCTCCCCTTCTCTCTCTCTCTCCTCTCTCTCTCTCTCTCTCTCTCTCTCTCTCTCTCTCTCTCTCTCTCTCTCTCTCTCTCTCTCTCTCTCTCTCTCTCTCTCTCTCTCTCTCTCTCTCTCAAGCATATAATCCTTTGCAATACATGCATTTTCATTTCTTCATCAAAACATTATTTGCATAACATTGACATAATAAACCGGGAACGAATATAATAGATTATCCTAAAATAAAGAGATTATATTTCGGTGATAGGATAAACTATTATATTTTACAAGTATTTCCCTGTTCCTTTAGATATATTGTATAATATGGTATACACAGTGATAGGCAGAATTCATATATCGATCGATACGTTTGTTTTGGAATTGGCATCGTTTTAACTATTTAATAACAGCATCGTTTTATCGATGTTTTTCTCTAAATTCTTATCTTTTCATATTTTTTCCTAGTAACTTTTAATCTGTACAGATAATGACAGATAAGGTATTTCAGTTTCTCTCTCTCTCTCTCTCCTTCCCCCGCCCCTTTATCTTTAATTCTTTCTCTCTCTCTCTCTCTCTCTCTCTCTCTCTCTCTCTCTCTCTCTCTCTCTCTCTCTCTCTCTCTCTCTCTCTCTCTCTCTGTGTGTGTGTCTCTCTCTCTCTCTTATCAACTGGTTTCCTCATGGTGGTTACCTGCAGTATAACACAACAGAGATCTCAAGTTTTTATCTTATATGTCCCTACTATAGCTTGTATATGAGTAAGCTATTGATTAGGAAATAATTGTGAATTTTTATTTTTTACCTTGAAGATATACCGTGTTAATAATAGCATCATAATAGAGTTATTTCTTAAACAAAGAATTTCAACAGGCCATTTTATATTCCTGCTGTGATTTTACAAGGAATAATGTTCTTAAGGTTGTCCATAATTATTTTCACCTATGTACACCAGCAGATTTCATATTTGAGGAATGTAAAATGATAATCAAATACAGTCTTTTGTATACTCAGTTATGGAAGTTATTATTAATATAAAGGTCTGCATAACGAAGTAAGCATTGATTTATGATGTAATGTGTGTTATTCTGATTCCTATGTTAACGTGTTTTTCATTAATCGTATTCTACGGTGATTTAATAATTTCATTCTGTAATACGGCTTAAAGTACGTTGTACAGAAGATAAATAAAGGGGACATGCATATTTATGTCCCTCTCTCTCCCTGTATTAATATATATATATATATATATATATATATATATATATATATATATATATATATATATATAATATATATATATATATAATACACACACACACACACACACACACACACACACACACACACACACACACACACACACACACACACACACACACAACCTATATAAATAAATATATATATATATATATATATATATATATATATATATATATATATATATATATATATTATATATATATATACATACATATATATATACATATATGTATATACACATATATATACACATGTGTATACCACAGACACACAAACACACACACACAGACACACAGACACACACACACAGATCACACACACAGACACACACACACCACACACACACACACACACACACACACACACACACACACACACACACACACACACACACACACACACACACACACACACACACAACATACACACATACACATATATATATATATATATTATATATATATATATATATATATATATATATATATATATATATATATATATATATATATATATGAAAAACAAAAACGACTGAAGAAAATGTTATCATAGTTTTTTTAGGTATTAGATGTACTTAATCAAATTTTGTAAGTAACCCAAAGAAGCTTTTTTAATCGTTGATATTTGAAAAAAAATATGTGTACATCAAATATTCAATTGCAGATTGTTTACAGGTAAAATTCAGCAAGAGAAATACATTTAACAACCAAAAAATGCAGTGTCTCAAACAAATCCAACTCTAAAATGCAAAAATTCAGTGAAAATAATGTGCCCTTTTTTGCAGCTCTTTCCTCATTATCTGACTGTGATAAAGTTTCCAAACTCAGGAGTATGGACATGGAGTTGTGTTTGTGAGTTTTCGCATTGTGAAATGAAGTGAATAGCATAGATTATTCTTCTGTTCTGACACGCCATAACCATGGGAGTCTGAAATTGGGAATTAAAAAAGATAATAACTAGGAAATATGAAGCTTTATTGAAATAAATCTTTAGGTTTCTAACTCTGATTACACATTATAAAGAATTTCAATCGTAGCATTTTGCCATGGAGGTACCACAAAATAGATGAGCATCGAAGTCACAGGGGCGACTCCGATATATGACAACAAAATATACACAGTAGTGGTCATGATTTAAAAAATAATTTTTGTTTCGTTGTATGGTGTGTGTGCATCATAATTACATAATCTAAATAGAATATTCACTTTTCAGCTTCAATTTATACTTGCACCCCGGTGTCGGGCTCCCGGTGCCGGTGTTTCCCAGTACCTATGATACTCGGTGCCGATGTTCCCCAGAAATTTTAATCATCCTAACCTGCGTTGATTTCGGTGGATTGATGCTTACTTGACCAAGATTCTAGGGTTTCTGTACGTTTTTAAGATACATGTGAAACCGCAATTTGTTGGTTTGAGTAAATACGGTATAATCACCTTTTTACATAACAGGTCAGACACTTCACTGTAAAGATTTGACAATCTACATATTCTAATTTCACAAATAGTTTCATCCTTTGTCATTTCCCTATATCTAACTAACACCATAACAATAGGGCTTGGCGGTGTAATAAAATAGTCTGTCTTGCGGCTTAGTCACATTGGGATTAATGGAGTACAAATACACTTAGGTAATGATAATGGTTTCAAACATATATTTAACAGATAACGAAATGACATATTCGCTGGCAATGTTTATATATATCTGGATTGTACAAAGGACTACGTTGCCTACATGTACGTTAAATCAAACCCATTAATTACAGCCTTGCGCAGACTTATACAGATATACATTCAGATGCAAAAATGCAGTATACTAAGCAATGTGTCCCCATCATCAGATACAGATACGTCCCCATCCGCCACCATTATCACCAATTTTACATCATAACCGTGGGTTTGCCTCCCATGCTATGTATTTTCATAGATACGCGTCAGAATGTCTAGTAGTTTGATAAACATGGCAGCATCAATACTTTGCAGCGCTGATTACCTGTTGCAAATTTTTTCTTTCTGTGCGTACGTTGTGCCATCACAGCCGTCAACTCGCTTTTCGGCTGTCTTTTTAATTTGGCTTTGAATGGCGCGAAGCAATTTTCAGTAGAATCGAGGAAGGGCGTATATGTGGGACGCCTCTTGATAACACGATTCTCGTGTTCAGTTCCTGCATGACACGGAGCATCATCCATGAAAATCACAGCATCGTCGGGACCAAGCACAGCATCAAGTAAAGCCATGGTATTCGTATATACCTCTTTGATGACATGAAACTCATTATGATATAAACCAACCAGGTTGGAGATAACTGCTAAAGGAGTCACATAATAACCTCACTGTCCAGCACCCATCTTGTTTCAAGGTCTATATACTTATATAGTCCTTGTCCTGTTTATGCGATGTCCCAGTGGAACCCGTCCTTAGGTTTACACATTTACTGCCTAGAATATCTAATTTATGATTGTATGCGAGGCATAATGGCTTTTGTGCTGTACATTATAATAGCACGTTCCTGGTACACTTACACCTCGGTTGGGTGCTATGTAAGAATGGTCATGTCAGTAGAAACACCACAAAACATTTATCGTTTTATAAGATTCAGTTTGTTTGTATTGGAACTTATAAATACTGTGTGTAATGTATCGTCCAGCTCAAAAATACAGCATTTTAAATCTTTATTACAGTGACTTTTGTTTGTTAGTCTATGTTCTGTTCGTCAGCTTGTTATGGCAATGTGTTATCTGGCAGTTACAATGCTAAGATGATGTAGATGGTCGGTTATTTCTTTGGCATGTCACTATTGTTGATTATTAAATGTTTGAATGAACGAAAACATATGTGATCTTGTCATTGAGATATGTCATTGAGAGCCATATCTGTAATTATCTGCACGGATGAAGGGTTTTTAGGAATAAATAAAAATTATACATATACACATATATGTGTGTATATATATATATATATATATATATATATATATATATATATATATATATATATATATATATATATATATATATATATATATATATATTATGTATTGTTTTAAGAGAGTATATAAGTATAGTATAATATAATGATATATAAAAATAATATATAGATAAATATATATATAGATAGTATAATATATAATATATGTAGGTGTGTGGTGTGGGTGTGTGTGAGGTGTGTGTGGGTGGTGTGTGTGGGTGTGTGTGTGTGTGTGTGGTGTGTGGGTGGTGTGTGGGTGGGTGGTGTGTGGGTGAGAGAGAGAGAGAGAGAGAGAGAGAGATGCCTGATCTGTAATTATCTGCACAGAAGATAAGTTTCCAGAAAAAAATATGGAAAAAATAAGAATTTGGAGAAAAAAGAAACACCTAAGCGATACTGTTACTGAATAGCTAATTCCATGTCAATACCAGTGTAAAAGTATCGATCGATATGTATCACCGATACATGCATACTGTCCATCTCTATGTAAGTCATATTAATGAAAATGTCAAAGTAAGAGAACAGGTAAATCTACGTAAAATATAATAGTCTACCATATCAAAGATCCATTTTTGCTTTTGTACTGAAATACATTCTCTTTTATTTAAGGATAATCTATTATATTAACTGCCAGCTTAATATCAAAATTACGCAATTATTGTTTTGATGAAGAAATAGATATATATTACTTTTATTATTTTATATATATTATTCAAAGAAATAAAAACGCATGTATGTATTACAAAAGATTATATACTCGCAATATACATGATCTGAATAGAAAGAGAGAGAGAGAGAGAAGAGAGAGAGAGAGAGAGAGAGAGAGAGAGAGAGAGAGAGAGAGAGAGAGAGAGAGAGAGAGAGAGAGAGAGAGAGAAAGAGGAGAGAGAGAGAGAGAGAGAGAGAGAGAGAGAGAGAGAGAGAAGAGAGAGAGAGAGAGAGAGAGAGAGAGAGAGAGAGAGAGAGAGAGAGAGAGTAATGACATGCAGGACAATGTGCTGCCGCCAGTGTAATAATGTGGGGGAGGACGTACTGTGATGGTACTGTTTGGTCTCGAGGTGTTGAGTTAAAGTTGCCGCAGCTTCTAGTCTTTATTAACACGGGGTAGCTAGAGCCCGGAGGACAGGCGTGGCAGAGGTGTTGACCGAGCCGATGCTGAGGGGAGAGTGACTTCGGCTCTGAGTTTTTGAGGTGTTCACAGGTCGTTTTTGTGCGATACAGTTTGACAATTTTACTAAACATAAGAAAAGGCAAAACACAAATATTTAGTAGGAGTGCCAGTGCAGACTATCTGTTTTTATGGCAGTGTTGGGCTCCTTTGGTCTCATGTTTGGACGGTGACACTGGATATGTCAGTACAATTAAAACATTTGATAACTACAGTATCGTCAATGACAATGATTACAAACATAGTGATTCAGAATAAGGATTTTCTAACAAACATTTTCAGTATAATCAAGATATAAGTTTACATGTAGTGGTAATGTGATTGATGGTAAAGGTCGGAACCGCTTGCTCTGGGAGCACTTAGTCAATGTCGTTCCGTTCGGGGCGCAGGACACGTTGGCGCCGGCGATAAACAGTAGAGTACAGTGTACTGCCGGAGGCTTAGGGCGAGGAAGAGGTGAGACAGAGACAGAAACAGAGACAGAGACAGAAACAGAGACAGACAGACAGACAGACAGATAGAGCCAGACTGACAGAGAGAGCCAGAGAGAGCCAGAGAGAGCCAGAGAGAGGCAGAGAGAGCCAGAGAGAGGCAGATAGAGGCATAGAGAGAGAGAGAGAGAGAGAGAGAGAGAGAGAGAGAGAGAGAGAGAGAGAGAGAGAGAGAGAGAGAGAGAGAGAGAGAGAGAGAGAGAGACGGACAGGAACAAAGACAGACAGAGACAGAGATAGACAGAGATAGAGACAGACAAAGATAGAGACAGAGAGACAGATAGAGACAGACAGAGGCAGACAGAGGCAGGGAGAGGCAGGCAGAGGCAGGCAGAGGCAGGCAGAGGCAGGCAGAGGCAGAGGCAAAGAGAGAGATAGATAGATAGATAGAGAGAGAGAGAGAGAGAGAGAGAGAGAGAGAGAGAGAGAGAGAGAGAGAGAGAGAGAGAGAGAGAGAGAGAGAGAGAGAGAGAGAGAGAGAGAGAGGAGACAGGGAGAGACTGAGACGGACAGAAAGACAATCAAGCAGACAGAGAGAGAGAGAGAGAGAGCAAACAAAGAGGGTGGACAATTTGACTTAACGAAGGAAACATGGATAAAATCTTTGAATACGGTGGCCACCTGACGCTGTGGCGCCATCCTGACTTGCTTCTCAAAATATTCAGGGATAATCCCATTCAGCGTATGTAAATGAACCTAGAAATTATTAGTAAAATATTAAACTGATTTAACATTTTCAAAATGTATATAACAATCAAATTTTGCAATTGATTACTGAAAAGAAAATCTATGGTTGAATGTATTAAAAAAAAGTGAATAGGCAACAGGAGTAGAATGCAAACTTTCTTTCTTCGTCAAAAATACTTTATTATATATGTTTTTGGCTTCATCAACCCTAAAGCAAAATCATTTATTTTTAGGACGCTAGAGTCAAAGCCCAGGAGTCCACGGAGAAGAGGAAGATTATGTGGAAAGATCTGTGCAGGATTTATCTGTAAAGAAGAAAGAAGAAAAGGGAGAGAAGACGGGTAAAGAATACTTCAATAGAGAATAAGCTCAGTAGAAGAGTTTGATTACTATTGTAGGTGGATGTGGTCTACTGATATGTGATGATTTAGTTGTGAATATAAATGGAATTATTTTAGAAAATACATTTATTTGCTTGATAACACCCTTCTCTCTAGTACGTTTAAGGTTGAAGTTAGACCGTAGTACATTTAAACTTTTACCGTCTTCTGTACGTGCAACAAGTTAAAACCGAATTAAAGTTTAATCTAGTGCGCATGCGCAATGATTAGATTTTAATTTAACTGACCAGCAGTAACTTTTAAGCACATATATTTGATTATTATGGACTTGAAGTAACTGGGATTTTTTAGAATCCACTGCTGTGCCCTCACTTGATGGAAGTCTTGTTTCTCAGAAGTAGAGGACATTACGGAATAATTGGGTTTAAATGGGTGGTAAATACACTGTAAATTCCCTTTTAACTGCATCATATTTTTTCTTTTGCTGATTGTCCTACTCAAGCAAATGTAGGGCTACTTTTACCTGTTTCAGTGTAATGTCTTTACCCTAGACTGGGACCAGGTTTGCAGTTCCAATCTTGGAGAGAAAAGAGATGTATATTTGTTTAATAAATACCTTATAGTATCAGGAATGTTGTTTTATTTGCTGATGCCGATTTGTTCAATGTATGAAATAACAAAAGCACTAGTGTAAGGTACGTTCAACTGAGGTTCCCTGAGTACATTAGTCTTACAATCCAGTAATGTGAGGAAATGAGCTAAAAATCTGCACCTAATATGGGGTTTAGTGTGTCTGCAAAGACTACTGTTAATCTATATCGGGGCTACTCAACTGGCGGCTCGCGGTCCGAATCCGGAGCTTCCGAGTGTTGTGGCGGGACCCCAGGCTCGAGGAGGAGAAAAGTATAATTAAATGAAATGAAGGTTCTGGCGATGGATTCTTGAAAGTGTATTTCCTTGACTGACTGTAGGGTAAGTTAGGGGACATATCTGAACACAGTGGAGTACTTAGACTGGTGGTTTTATTTTCATGATTGCATGTAAAATATTTAGCCGGACCTCTGCATATATTGGAACTTGTCTAACTGGACCTTTGCTCATAATTGTAGAG
>NC_051390.1:21252406-21254906 GCF_015228065.2 Penaeus monodon
TTCTACTAAGCCCCTAAATGTCTCGATTTTACTCTATTTTACCTTTACTTCCTCTTTTGTTTTACCGCACTTTCTCTAATTCTATTCTCACATTTACTCTGTGATACTGTCCACTGTCTTCTACTATAACTTGCCAAAATACCTCGTTCTACTTATACACCATTAGCAAGCTTTTTTTCCCCTCTCTGTTCACCTCCCCCCCTCCCCCCCATCCCCCAATTTTCTCTAGGCTAATATTACACGACCTATACTTGCTTGTCATTCCAACCTTCCCTTTATATTAAACTCAGTTGCTTCCTTCAGTCTCATTTCAGTCACAGAAAGAATTTATGCATTTGGTGTCTGGTGATGTTTCTGTCAGTCACGCCCATAGTATGAATCATCCTCTTGTTCTTAAAAAGGTTTTTGACCGGATATGCAATTCATATGAATATCATACTAATATAATGATATAACAGTGTTAATGGGTTATGTATAATCTTTCTTAGTACTGAATGACGCATGATTCGCGGTAAATTAGTAAACTAGTAACCTAGGCTACAGGAAAGAGAGGAGGAAAAAAATCGGCAAATTAGAACCAATAAACAGCAAAATCAACACGCCAATCTAAGAGAGAGTTTGTTAATTCGATGATGGACGAGTTAATCGCCCTTTGCCTAAAAATATTGATCGTAATGCCGTTAATGTCGAAATCAGAATAACTGAATAACTGACTGCGACCACTAATGTGAGAGTTCTGCATCAAAAAGAATAATTCCACATCGAAAGGGGACATACATTCTTCACAGTGACTATGTCAGTTGAAGGCTGAATGATTGGAACATCAATGAATGTTTTTACTTTTCTAAGCTTATTTAATCAGCACTCTAAAGGTATTTTGCATATCAATGCTCAGCTAAAAGTAGAATCACTGTCTTTCTAACCCATAAGGTTCTAAACGCAGAATTCGTTTTTCTTTTCTTTTGTTTATGATCTAAAACGAACCAATCTCGTCTCTTCTCTACTACGTCAATAATCTCTGCTTCTCTCCTAAATTTCCATACTCGCTATCACGATGCAATAAACTGTGTTGTCTTTCACAGACTTCCGTAGGGATAACTTTCCTTTAGACCTGCATTAGAAAGTTGTTCCCTTTTACTGCCGACTAACGTATTTTGATGAGGCTGGTGATATTTGTTTGTGTCTCGATTTTGCTTTTTTTTTCTCGTTACCTCTCTCTCCACAATCTCCCTCTTCGTGACCTTCTTGCTTCCCGTGTTTAAACTGTAAAGCCAAATATCGACCAGCACAACCAACTCTCTTTCAGTCCTTCTCTTTGTTATCTTGAGATTTTCTGTTTGGTGATCTGATTATCGAACTGGGGACAGTGTACATGGTGTATTTCTCGCATTAATTTTGTTACCTCTCTTGACTTTTTTTTCTCTATTTTCCATTTCGCGTCGAAACTGACCTTATTTCGTATTCACCTCCAAACTCACATCAACGCATTAGTTCATTCCCTCCTCGATTCTTACGTATTATATCGTTCTCACCCCCATTCCCAAAGACCAGTGGCTAATAAACTGGGGCGCGTTTGCTGGTCACGGGGAAGGGGGGGGGGGTTGAGACTGCCTGCAAATAAATGCCATTATTTCGAAAAAAAAATATTAAAAATACAACACACACACACGAAAGAGTAACTGTTTGAGTCATCATCAAATAAACTACAAATGTATATTAGCAATTAGCATTGCAGAAGAGAAATCTTGCATATTGGGATCACTTGTGTTTTAACTGTTTTCACCGTTGTTATCAATCGAGGATGTACGTGACTCTAAGCAACAGCATAAAAGTATGTATATAAACAAAGAATGGGATGGAGTGGGCGTGAGGATTTCTTAAAAGCCCTCTTATGAGTCACTTGCAACGAACGACCCGGCACCGCTCGTCTTTGTTGACAGTGATTTAACTCATTAGTTATTGGAGCGGGTTCCTCTGACTGTTTATCCTTCCTATTGCAACCTGTATGCCTCCGTATATGTATATAGTTATGTATGTATGCAGGCATGTACAGTATGTATGTATGAATGTTTCTGTGTACATACGTTTTTTTTTTTTAACGGTAGGTTCATGTTTGAGCCGCCGTGGTCACAGCATGATACTTAATTTAAGTGTTCATGTTGTGATGCTCTTGGAGTGAGTACGTGGTAGGGTCCCCAGTTCCTTTCCACGGAGAGTGACGGTGTTACCTTTTAGGTAATCATGTATATATGTATGTATATATTTATGCACACTTGTATGTATGTATGTATAAATGTACGTACTTACGTATGCTTGTATACACGTATGTATTTGTACACATCTATATATGTATGTATGTATGAATAAATAAGAAACGTAAGTATGTATAAGCGGCGGTGACTTAATATCAGGCAAATAGATTCAGTGCTGGAATCTTGGTGAAGTAGAAGCTGTGACGCAGAAACGCAAGCGAGAGTAACGCGGATGGTTCTGAATACAA
>NC_051390.1:21269906-21272406 GCF_015228065.2 Penaeus monodon
CATCCGGGACATCCACACATATTTACAAGCTAAATATTCACGTATAAAACTGCATAACCGCACACCCACCTTAAGTGCGCAGAAAACGACAAAAATGTTGGCCTGCGCGCGCACACAGGGCTATCTCCCCCGCGAGTTAATTTTAGCGACCCATAGACACCTCTACGGCTGATGCAACTTTTCGCTTAAAACAAAGAGAAATGTTTGTGTTTTTGAAATCGGATGTCATTCAAATGTACGTTGTCGTGTTTATAAATAGTGTAGGTTTTATGAGTTCTGTAATCTGACGGTGAGGATACAAAGGACCGAAAACGGAGTGGTGTTGTTCATCATAAAGCCCTAGCGTGACACATTATGAAGTTGGTTTGTTGACTTTTTTGCTTAAGTAGATGATACAGTCAGAAGGAAAGGAGAGAGAGAGAGAGAGAGAGAGAGAGAGAGAGAGAGAGAGAGAGAGAGAGAGAGAGAGAGAGAGAGAGAGAGAGAGAGAGAGAGAGAGAGAGAGATAAAACCATAACCATATTTCACAACTTTAAATTGAAGATGAGAAGAAGAGTTTGTACAATCAGATGGCAAGGAATAGAAGGAGGTAGAGAAAATAGCAAAAGGAAAACGAGAAAAAAGTACTCATGAACCGAGGTAACCTGTTGCTACTCTGCTAGTACCTGCCACCTATAACCACTCCCCTTTCTTACTTCCGGCGCATCTCTGTCTATGAGAATTCTCAGAACCGAATAATTTTTTAACAGACAGAAAAAAGGAGAGGAGCAGAAGACACGGAGGAAGAAGTAGAAAAGCAAGGAAAGCGGGAGAACGAAGGCGAGGAAAAAGGGGAGGTGCAGGAGGGGGAAAAGGGAGGATGAGAACAGGGAAGAACAGCAGTTGGAGAAGAAAGGAAGAAGAAGGATGAGAAAGAAAACAAAGAGGAGAAACAGGGATAGGATGAAGGAGCCTAATAAAAAATAGGAGGGAGCTAGAAAATTAGAAGAATAGGAATGAGACGTATGGGAGGCATGCTTACACTTACATTTATACAAAGAAGACTAAAAAGATGCCAGAGGCAACGGCGCTTGCCCGGGACACGAGCCATCAGCTTCCTGTAAATGTTTCTTATCTTTCAAAACCTTAAAAAGAAAAAAAAAAAAAACATCCACTTTTATGTTTATCTCTCATTATCCCTCTTTCTTTGCTTCTTTTTCCTGTTGTAGCTGAAACTCTCTCTCTCTCTCTCTCTCTCTCTCTCTCTCTCTCTCTCTCTCTCTCTCTCTCTCTCTCTCTCTCTCTCTCTCTCTCTCTCTCTCTCTCTCTCTCTCTCTCTCTCTCTCTCTCTCTCTGTCTGTCTGTCTGTCTTATTGTCTGTCTGCCTTTCTCCCTGTATTCTCTCTCATTTTCCTCTTCTCCTTCTTGACTTTCCCTTTAACCCTGACCGTCTCTCCTTGGTAACAGCTCCCAGTTCGTCGATCGATCCGACCCCCCCCCCCCACCCCCCCCCCCCCAAACACACACAATCCCAACCACACACACTGAAATCATTGCTCCACCTGCGTGGCTGCGGGAAGCCGGTGCATGCATGGAGACATGCATATACACAAGTGCGTGCGCAAGCCACGCACAATTGCACACACACGCATAAACACGCACAGGCGCACGCACACGCTCACGCACACCCACACACTCACTCACACTCCTCACTCACTCACTCACTCACACTCACAAAACACACCACACTCCACAACACACCACACTCACCACCCCACCACACTCACACTCACACTCACACGCACACTCACACCAACACGCACACGCACACTCAACACACACCACACCACACACACACACACACACACACAACACACAAAAAAAAAAAAAAACAAAAAAAAAATGATGTATAAAATATTTAAAAAATGGATTACCCTCGACCAATCGACAAACAGCTGATCTGTTCAAAACACGTTAGAAACATGAAACACAACCACAGTAGCAAGGTAAACACCTATTATTCCTGTATATGATTTAGTTTTTGTTGTTGTCGTCGTCGTTATTATTATTGTTGTTACTGTTTTTCATTATTATTATTGTTAATTATTACTATTATTACTATTTTGTTGTTGTTGTTATTGGTATTATTATTATTATTATTATTATTATTATTATTATTATTATTATTATTATTATTATTATTATTATTATTATTATTTTTATTATTATTATTATCATTGTTATTATTATTATATTGTTGTTATTATTATTATTAATATTATCATCACCGTTATTATTATTATCAATGCTGCTGCTTTTGTTGTTATTGTTGTTTTGTTGTTGTTAATGTGTGATAAGAGGAAGGAAAAAAAGAGTTAGACGAGATAGAGGAGGATATGAAGAGGTTAATGAAACAGGAAAAAGAGATAAACAAGAGTTTAATCTCAGCTTAAGCATGAGGATAGGCAAGGAGAGGCAGAGGGAGAAACAGAGAGACAAGGATTGAGACAGAGAGAAAGAT
>NC_051390.1:21277406-21282406 GCF_015228065.2 Penaeus monodon
CGCGTATTCGGCTCGCGCGTCCACGGCGGCAGCGCGCGCCGCCTGTCACATCCGCGCCCCCTCCAGGCGTCCTCCGAGGGCCGTGTGCAGCGCCAGCCGTCCTGCCGCAGCCTGGAGGGCAGGGTGCAGCGACAGCCCTCCTGCCGAAGGGTGCAGAGCAGGATCATGGACGCCGTCAAGGAGCAGGACACGGACTCTCAGGGATCTGACGAGCTCGAGGAGTGCCTGCAGAAGCTGTCGGAGCAGGAGCAGGAGCGGGTGGCCTCGAAGGGCGACGAGGAGCTGCCGCCGACGGAGCTGCCGGCCACGAAGGCGCCCTCAGTCGAGGTGCTCCCCATCGCCGAGCCATCCCCGCGGAAGGAGCGGTCCGCGGACGTGCCAGCGAAGGGGGAGGCCGCGGCGCCGGACGCGGAGAAGCAGCACGAGGGTGAGAAGGAGGACAACCTGGAGGACGAGCAGCTAGTGGTGCTGGTGAAGCGGCCCAACTGCTGCTGCTCGTGTGTGACCAGCTGCCTCGACCTCTCGCTCTTCACCAACCCGCTGTTCATGATGATGGCCTTCTCGGTGTTCTTCATGGCCTCGGGCGCGCCCCACGCCATCTTCTTCCTCCCGGCCTACGCCAACTCCATCGACATCCCGTCCTCGAAGGTGCCCCACATGCTCTCCATCTCGTCCATGGTCGACCTCTGCGGCAGGCTGGGCATCGGCTTCATCTCCGACATCGGCATCTTCAGGATCAGCCATCTCTATTTCATAAGGTACGACGCCATGTTATTTCACGCCAAACAAATATTTTTTAAAAGTCTTGTCCTTCATGCGGCGATTCAAAAACTGTATCAAATGCCCCTTTCTTCCGAGATACATTTTTAGCAACTTTCCTTTCGAAGTGATTTCTGTTCCCCTTTCTGCTAAGTACCCCTCTCATTTCATCCGTTTCTTAGAGTTTCTCCTGAATAAAAGCAATACAATGATTACATAATGAAAAATAATAACACGAAACAACATAATGAACAATAATAATACCAAAATTGCTCAAAATAACCCCTACCCCCTGATTCGGCTCCAAAATTTCCCACACTCCCCACCCTCACTCCACCACCAAGTTTCTGACACGTCCCTCCGCCCTCTCCACCGACAGCGCCCTGGCCGCGGGCATCGCCACCCTGCTGATACCTCAGATGACTACGTTCGCTTCCCTGTCCGTGACGCTGGGTGTCTACGGCTACGGCATCGGCGCGTGGTTCGTGCTCATCCCGACGCTCCTCGCCAAGCACCACGGAGCCGCCAGACTGGCCTCGTCCTACGGCCTCGTGAGGCTCTTCCACGGGCTCATGAACTTCATCTCGCCTCAAATCAGTGGTGAGTGGCCTATATATATATCTGTTCATGGGAAAGGGCGATAGGTGGATAGATAGACAGACTGGGGATTGATGGATGGATGGAAGGGGAGGTGGGTGGATAGATAGACAGATAGGGGATCGATGGATGAGTAGATAAAAGGACAAAATAGGTTGACAATGATAGACTCGTACAGAAGGATAGATAAATTGAGAAATTGAAAAATAGATATATACAGAGAAAATTATAACAGTAGAAAAACAGAACTACAGATGAAGTGGAAAAGGAAAGAATCTGTTTCATAAAGAAAGAAAATATAAGAATGAGAGAGAGATAGCATTAGCAGAAAAAAAGGCGAAAGAAAATGCAAATAACAGGAAATAAAGGTCACGAGAGGCTCATTTTACATGGATTCTATTAGTTCATGTTTCAGTCCAGATTTTATTTCCTTTTCGTTATTTTGTCAAAGACTTGACATACTTTCCGGCAGTTCCTTTCCTGTCCGTTTCCCCTTTCTCATTTCTTGGTTGTTTTACCTTTTTTAACGTTTCTTGCTTATGTTCGTCTTTGTCGTTTCTTGTGTGTTTTCCCCTTTATCGCTTCTTGCCTGTTAGCCCCTTTAGCATTTCTTGTTTGTTTCCCCCCCTTAACCCTTATCTTTCCTTCGCCTTTATCCTCCTCTCCCTTCACTCTCCCTTCTCCTTTATCCCCCTTCTCACTCCTCCCGGTTTTCCAGGCCTCATGATCGACACGACGGGAGACTTCGGAAGCTGCTACTACTTCATGGGAACGTTCATGGCGCTGTCGGCCTCACTGCTCCTCCTCGAGCCCGCCCTCCTCCAGTACTCCGCCAGGAAGTCCAAGGAGAAGCAGGCACAAGAACAAGCGCTCAAGACTCAAGTGTGAGCTCTCGGAGGCGAGGTCAAAGTGCAAGAACAAGATCTGAATTCTAAGATTTAAGTGCGAGCCTTCGAGGGCGAGCTTGCCTTGGTCTCCGCGATGGCGAGTGGTGCTCTTCGTGGTACTTGCGTATCTATCTGTCTGTCTGTCTGTCTCTGTCTCTGTCTCTTTCTCTCTCTCTCTTCTCTCTCTCTCTCTCTCTCTCTCTCTCTCTCTCTCTCTCTCTCTCTCTCTCTCTCTCTCTCTCTCTCTCTCTCTCTCTCTCTCTCTCTCTCTCTCTTTCCGGTTTGTAAGAAAAGTAACTAATATCTCTCAACTTTTTTTTCAGTGTGTTTGTGTGTATATGCATGTGCGCAAGTGTGTGAGCTCGTACACATCTGTCTACATTTCCGTATGGAAAGGCGTACACATGTGAGAGAGAGGAGAAAAAGACATTTGACGTAGTGTTCTGTACGACCTCTACGAAGTACAACTCCAGCCGCCGATGCACACACGGTGCACATGTACAGCACACGTGGCAGCTCCCCCGCCGCCGGTGCCTGTTGCGCTGCACACGGTGTTGTCCCTTGTAATTCACCAAAACACAATCATATCGATGTTGGAACAAGTTCTCAGAACGTATTATACAAACAGTATTGCTAATATGTTTGGTCATATTTTTTATGTACTTTTTTCTGGCAAAGGTTTAAGAAGGCTTCTGAAAACCTCATATTTCTTCCATGTTATTTTGGACCGCTGATTGACGCGATGTTTATATACAGGCAATTGTCCCCTCAGAGTATTTATATGGATGTATGGAATATGTATGTATATATGCATATGGACATACATGCGTAACTTTTCTCTTTTGTTTTATTTATTGATTTATTTGTTTTTATTATTACTGGAAGCCTCAAAAGAACATAGTGTAAATTCTGTGTTCGCTTTTGAAACTTATTACTAGAAGTATCATACATATGCAATTATATGCATCACTGAACTCAGTTTTTGTGCGTCTTTTGTATATAAATGAATGAATATATATGTGTATATATATATGAACATAATATATGTAGAAAAGGTATGAATGAAAGAGATGTATTTGACCGGTTTCGACTACATCTTCGTTAGAAATACATGACGAAGAGATAATCGAAACCAGTCAAATACATTGTCTTGTGAAGGTATTCATTCTCATTCATACCTTTTCTACATTTGTCAACATGAATACGGATCACTGAACATATTTTTACACATATGCATATGCATATATACTACCTACTATTAGAAAAAAAAAACATTAAGGAAACCATGTAAAGACATCCCTTTACCCCCATTCCCTTTCCTTCCACCCATTGAGGTTTAAACGACAATTAATACTTCATCAGTCATTGCCGCCATTGCATATTCATTTGCAAAAAAGTAACATCATGCTTTCTGCATCTCGAAAATCACGAAGTCAAACATGAGGACATTACCTTTCCATCGCATACTTTTTATGCTATTTTTTTCGCCATTTCACAAAAAGGGATTAGTGCCAAAAATATTCATATCACGCGACTTTCTTTTTTTTTTTAAATAAAAATTCCATAGCTATCACTATGCTGAATATTATCTCATTAGTATTAGTTATCCATTCATGTTGTGTTAATTTTGCTGAAATTCTGTGTATAAAGATCTATGCCGTTGCTTCCGAAAACTTTAAATAAATAAATTATATATATATATATATATATATATATATATATATATATATATATATATATATATATATATATACACACAAACACACACACACACTAACATACACACCACACACACACACACACACACACACACAACCACAACACACCACACACACACACACACACACACACACACACACACACACACACACACACAAATGTATATATATAGTATATATTATATATATATATATATATAATATATATATAATATAATATATATATATATATATATAATATATATATAAATATATAAATATAATATATATATATATATATATAATATATATTTTATAATATATTATATATATATATATATATTATTATATATAATTTATATACATATATAATATATAATATTTTCTATTAATATGCATAGTATATACATTAATTATATATATATTATATATTAATATTATAATTATTAATATATATATATATACATATATAATACATGATAATTATATATTATGTATATATACTTCAAATGGATATAAATTAAATGTTAGATATATTAATAGAAGTAATATACTTTACATACATTTTTCAGATTTCATGTTTGAGTTTTACTACTTCATTCCTCCACTCCAATACACTATATTAAAAATAGACAAACATACAGAATAACAGTTTATCAGCAACTTCAATGAAAGATATAAAAAGTAAACTGTATTACCATACTTGATTTTGCGATTTACTATTTAATTAGTATGATCCTCAAACAGAAGGATACGCTTAGTGCAGGAGTACAACTAAGTTGTAGGGGCCTGCCACATCCTTTGCCTGTGATGATAGAATGTACGGCTCGTGAACAGTGAATTTTGATCATTACCTTTTTTTACGGATATTTATTATTTTTCCTATCTCGGCATATGGCTGTCGAACAGTTTACCAATGGCAGCTGTGTTGTGGTGCTCTGCTAATAGTAATAATGACGACGATAATGATAACAGTGAAAATGAATCTATTGATTCTGGGAATAAAGCAATGACATGGTTTTCAAGTTTGAAAGGAATGAAATTTTATATATTTTGCTAA
>NC_051390.1:21287406-21297406 GCF_015228065.2 Penaeus monodon
AGAAGAAGGAGAAGAAGAAGAAGAAGAAGAAGGAGGAGGAGGAGGAGGGGGGGAGGGGGAGGAGAAGAAGAAGAAGAAGAAGAAAAAAAAGAAAAAGGAGGAGGGGAGGAGGAGGGGAGGGGAGGAGGGGGAGGAGGAGGAGAAGAAGAAGAAGAAGAAAGAAGAAGAAGAAGAAGAAGGAGGAGGAGGAGGAGGAGGAGGAGGAGGGGGAGGGGGAGGGGGACAATAGTATGACAAGATGACACCCTCATAAGACCCACACGATCCCGCAACGTGACCTTCCTTTTCCGCCGTTCTTTCCTTCATCCCTTGCCTCCCTCCATTGCGTTCCACCCTCGCCCCTCCTTTCCCTCCCCCAAACTTCCTCTTCACCTCTCTTCCCTACCTCCCTTCCCTCCCCCAAACTTCCTTCTTCACCCTCTTCCCTCCCTCCCTTCCCTCCCTCAAACTTCCTTCTTCACCCCTCTTCCCTCCTTCCCTTCTCTCCCTGAAACTTCCTTCTTCACCCTCTTCCCTCCCTCCTTCCCTCCCTCAAACTCCTTCTTCACCCTCTTCCTCCCTCCACTTCCCTCCTCAAACTTCTTCTTCACCCCTTCCTTCCCTCCCTTCCCCCTCAAACTTCCTCTCACCCCTACTTCCCTCCCTCCCTTCCCTCCCTCAAACTTCCTTCTTCACCCTCTTCCCTCCCTCCCTTCCCTCCCTCAAACTTCCTTCTTCACCCCTCTTCCTTCCCTCCCTTCCCTCCCTCAAACTTCCTTCTTCACCCTCTTCCTTCCCTCCCTTCCCTCCCCCAAACTTCCTCTTCACCTCTCTTCCCTACCTCCCTTCTCTGCCTCAAACTTCCTTCTTCACCCCTCTTCCTTCCCTCCCTTCCCTCCAGCGTGCAGACTTCCTCCCCGGCGCCGGCCAGCCTGCAGGTCCAGTCGAAGACGTGGCTGCAGAGGGCGATGAAGGCGTAGAAGGCGATGAGGTTGGCGGCGATGTTGGCCACGAGCGGGATAGCGTTGGTCACGCCCACCATGGCGGCGTGCAGCCAGCTCGACTCCTCTCTGCGGGCGGGCAGCGAGTAGTAAGTTGTGTAAGGGATTGAAACTGAGGAAGGGGATTGAAATGCCCGAGGAGAAACTGAGGTCGGAAATGATCACTAGTTCTCAGAGTCTCTTTTTCTATATAGATATTGATAGAATTAAGACCAAAATATAAAAAGACAATAGATAGAACCATGAAGTAATAATAAGTATAAGATGAATACTAAGAAGTAGCTATAATACTAGGAAAAAGAAAGCCAGCCTGAGGCCACGAACCCCTTCTGCATCTTGATGTCGGAGACGCTCGTCTTGGATTTCTTCGTCTCGGGATAGAAGAGCTTGGAGAAGGCGAGGGCGGCGGGGGCGTTCATGACGGAGGCGGAGATGAGGTGGGCGGGGTCGACGCCGAAGGAGATGTAGGCGGCCAGGACGGAGCCGGCGATGGTAGCGAAGCCGCCCGTCATGACAGCGTGCAGCTCCGACTTGGTCATGAGCGGCAGGTACGGCTTGATCAGCAGGGGGGCTTCGGTCTGTGGAGGGGTGAGTATGGGGCGTTAGGCTTGGCGCAGGGGAGAGACGGACCCTTGGGGAGCATAATGGCTCCGTTTATTATCAATCCGTTCAGCCACCCTCACGCACCGCCACTCAAGATCCAGAATAAATCTAAAGCTAACGGCAGCCCGACCCACCTGCCCGAGGAAGATGTTGGCAGCGGCGTTGACACTCTCGCAGGCGGTGGTGCCGACGGTGACCTGCAGGACCCAACCCAGCTTCATGACGACCCACTGCATGACGCCCCAGTAGTACAGGATCTGGATGCAGAAGCTGAAGAACAGGATCACAGACAACACCTGCGGAGAACAAAAGGGGTTCAGGACCGTTTTGGGTCAGCTGTGTTGCTCTCAGGGGAATGGATGCTTATTGTGAATGTATGTCCAACACACCCAATCACTAACTCTCTTTCTTTCTTTCTCCTCCTCTTTCTCTTCCTCTTTCACTCTCTCTCTCTCTCTCTCTCTCTCTCTCTCTCTCTCTCTCTCTCTCTCTCTCTCTCTCTCTCTCTCTCTCTCTCTCTCACACACACACACCTAACATTTCCGAGTTTACACAATCGAGAGCGCAAAATAACTCCCCCAAAACCTGACCTTGAAAGCGAAGATCTCCATCTCCGACACGAGCTCCCCGAAGACGAACTCGGAGCCCTCGTCCGTGAAGGCCAGGAACGTGGTGACCTTATCGGCGGCGCACTGGAACACGGCCTGACCCAGCGGCCAGCGCAGGATCACCAGGCCGAGCACGAATTGCAGGCCCATCCCCCAGCCCACGTGGCGCCACCGGACCTGGGAGGGAGGGAGGGAGGGAGGGTGAGAAGGAGGGGGATGGGTGGGAGTGGGCGAGGGAAGGGTAAGAAAGAGGGTGGATGGGAGGGAGGAAGGGAGGGAGGGAAGGGAGGGAGGGAAGGGAGGGAGAGGGAGCAAGGGAATGGGAGGGAGAGGGAGAAGGAGGGGGTTGGAGGGAGGGAGGGGGAGAAGGAAGGGGGTGGGAAGGAGAGGGGGAGGGAGGGGGAAAAGGAGGGAGAGGGAGAAGGAGGGGGAGAGGGAGAGGGAGAGGGAGAGGGAGAGGGAGAGGGAGAAAGAGGGGGTGGAAGGGAGTTGGAGAAGGAGTGGGTAGGAGGGAGTGGGGAAGAGAGAGGGAGAAGGAGGGATATGAGAGGGAGAGGGAGAAGAAGAGGGTGGGAGGGAAGAAAGAGGGAGAGGGAGAAGGAGGGGGTGGGAGGGAGAGGAAGGGAGGTGGAGGGAGGGAGAGGGAGGAGGAGATGGGAGGGAGAGTGAAAGGGAGAAAGAGGCAGTGGGAGGGAGAAGGAGGGGATGGGAGGGAGAGGGAGGGGGGAGATGGAGAGGGGGTGGGCGGGTTTATGTGGGAGATGGATGGTTTGGGGAGGGGGGGGGTGGCGGAGGGCGAGTGGTTGAGAGAGGGAGGGAGAGGGAAAGAGGAATGTATTAGAGAAATAGAGACAGTGAGAAAGAGAACACATGGACTAACAAAAAATCTTTATCTACCCTCCAAGGCGTAGTAGCAAAATGAAGGAGGAGGAGAAAGAAGAGGAAGAGGAGGGGGAGGAGAAAGAACAGGGAGAGGAAGAGGAGGATGAGAGAGAGAGAGAAGAGGAAGAAGATGAGGAGGAGGAGGAGGACGACGAGGAGGAGGAGGAGAACAATTTTTTTTTTAAATATGAATAATGACGATGATGATGATGATGATGAAAATAATAGCAGAAAGAACTAGGAGGAGAATAAAAAAGTCAATAAAGAGATCATACTGACGATAATAACGAAAATGAAAACAACAACAGAAAGAGGGCGGAAGCGATTGGAAAGATAAAACATGATCCGCCCCCCCCCCCCCGCGCCCCACCTTCCTTGGCGCAGCGGAGAAGAGGAACCCGAAGGCTATGAGCGTGGCGATGCCCAGCAGGGACTGAAGCCGCTCGAAGTCGTTCCAGGAGTCGAGGACCACGAAGACCAGGGCGCCTGCCAGCAGCACCAGACCCACCAAGACGCCTGGAACCCTGGTCGGGGAGGTTGCTCAGAGTGTGTGACGTAATTGGTTGTGTTTGTCATTTTATTTAGTTGCTGTGTTGTGTTTACAGTAACAGCCATGATGATGATAATGATCATGATGATGATAATAATAATAATGATGATAACAATAATAATAATAATTATAATAATGATGATAACAGAATAACAACAGTAAAACAACTTACTTTGAGAAAATTCTGGATACATTAGCAACCACGTACACCTCAAACGCCCGGCCAAAAGGAAGGTTTTTCCGTTTTAACACCTAAAAGGGATACATTGGTAGGTTAAAATTAAATCTATAAACATAATCAGAAACAACATATTGATATTTACATACATGCATACATTCAAAAACACACACACACACACACACACACACACACACCCACAAACACACACACACCACACACACAACACACAACACACACACACACCACACATCACACACACACAACACACACACACACACACACACACACACACACACACACACACACACACACACAGAAAACTAAAATGCTCACCATCCACGGAGAATATAAGAATATCTGGATAAGAGAAAATATAACCAAAAAAGAAGAAAGAACTGCAGAAGAAACTACGTTCATTTGGAGGGTGAGAGGCCTCCACAGACAAACATTAGCCTTGCAACGAAAAGGAATACCAAAAGATTATATAAAAATAGTTTACGCAAATATAGGTGGTTTATGTCCGACGTTACTGGAACGAGCTAAAAAAAAAAAAAATGTAATATGAATCACTGAATCCAAACTGGATCCCTCCATAGACGATGTAACATTAGGACCCAGAGACTACAATATTTGGAGAAAAGATAAAGCAAATGGAAATGGAGGGGGTAGCAATAAGATCAAGGAAAGGGATTGTTATAAAGGAGTTAGAGATTAAGCAAGACCCATAGTAGAACTAAAGGCAGTTGAGCTAGAAACAAACAAGGTACACATAATAATAGTCACAGTGTACATGTCACCTCATACATCGGTGTGGTCACAAGAAAATGATCAAAAACTAATTCAAGAAACGTTAAAGAGCCTGGAAGAAGTAATATAACTTTCGGAAGCGAATGCAAAAGAAATTATTCTAACGGGATTTTAATAGCAAAATTGACTGGGAACATTTCGATCCCAGAACTCCGCCACATTCATTCATTTTTATCTTCGGTGAATCATCATATGTATTAGTTAAAACAGCTCCAAGATAAGTGAACTCTTTCACATTTTCCACAACCACTCCATTGATTGTAACATGTTCATCATCGTTCATTGCCGGTTATCTTCGAATCTTCATGATCTTAGTTTTCTTGGCATTAAGAAACAAACCAGCCCTTTCGCTTGCTTCTCTAACTTTCTCTAGTAGTTGTTGTAGTTCAAGATGCTGCTGGCAATTAAATCTATATCATCGGCGTATCTTAGATTTGATATTTTGTATCCTCCAACATCTACAGTTTTATGCTTGACCTAATATTCACAAAGCATAAAGATGACATTAAGGATTTTGGAGTGCTGTCATCCTATAGGAAAAATAGGTGTAGTAATTAAACTAAAATAGTCTGCTACAGGAAAAAAATATCATAAGTAAGGAAAGAAAGGGGAAATACAACTACAAGGGAGATAATTATAAAAGAAACACTTCTGGACGAAGAGAACCTATTTATACAATATAAAAAAGTTGAAACAAATTGTTTCAAGATACAAAATTGAAGTAAGAAATGACCAAAAGTGATAAATGCTTTGGACAAGGTTCAGAAGACATATATATCAGGCAGCCTATAGAAGGTATAAAGCTGGAAGAAATGGATATACCAAACCATGAGGGAGGCGAAATGAGACACTGAAAAGGATATAATCAATAAATGTACAAGTCAACCAAAGCTCTTCTTTAACTACATAAATAGCAAGACTAAACGTAGAGATCAAACTAGAGCCATCAAGGACAATAACATCGTTTAAATTAAGGAAGAGGAAATATCTGATATCCATAATGAGAAATTTCAGTCCGTCTTTGTTCAAGACCCATACTTTGAAATGGCAAGAAACGTAAATCAGAATATCGAAAATAACACACTCAAATAAAAGATCTACTAAAAGGATTAGACAAGACTAAAGCAGATGAGATTCCTAACTGTTTCTTAGGGAATGTGCCAAAGAACTATGTACTTCGTTATTGTTAATATTCCAGAACTCAGTGAAACAAGGAAAACAGCCAAAAGACTGGAAACTTGCCAAAGTTACATCTGTATGTAAGAGTGACGACAAACAAAACTCTCTAAATTATAGACCAGTGTAGTGTGTAAGCTGTTAGAAAGGATAGGAAACAGTGCTTGAAAAACACAATTTGGTTTTAGGGAAGGAAGGATATATGTAGCAACTACTTCGTTCTGGGGTTGTATGACTTGAGAGAAAGGAAAGAGAATGAAGAGAATGAGAGAGAGAGAAGAGGAAGAGAGAAGGAGGAGGAAGAACGAGGAGAGGAAGAGGAGAAGAACAGATGAGAGAGAGAGAGAAGAGGAAGAAGATGAGGAGGAGGAGGAGGACGACGAGGAGGAGGAGGAGAACAATTTTTTAAAAAATATGAATAATGACGATGATGATGATGAAAATAATAGCAGAAAGAACTAGGAGGAGAATAAAAAAGTCAATAAAGAGATGATACTGACGATAATAACGAAAATGAAAACAACAACAGAAAGAGGGCGGAAGCGATTGGAAAGATAAAACATGATCCGCCGCCCCCCCCCCCCGCGCCCCCCACCTTCCTTGGCGCAGCGGAGAAGAGGAACCCGAAGGCTATGAGCGTGGCGATGCCCAGCAGGGACTGAAGCCGCTCGAAGTCGTTCCAGGAGTCGAGGACCACGAAGACCAGGGCGCCTGCCAGCAGCACCAGACCCACCAAGACGCCTGGAACCCTGGTCGGGGAGGTTGCTCAGAGTGTGTGACGTAATTGGTTGTGTTTGTCATTTTATTTAGTTGCTGTGTTGTGTTTACAGTAACAGCCATGATGATGATTATGATAATGATCATGATGATAATAATAATAATAATGATAACAATGATAATAATAATTATTATAATAATGATGATGATAATAGAATAACAACAGTAAAACAACTTACTTTGAGAAAACTCTGGACACATTAGCAACCACGTACACCTCAAACGCCCGGCCAAAAGGAAGGTTTTTCCGTTTTAACACCTAAAAGGGATACATTGGTAGGTTAAAATTAAATCTATAAACATAATCAGAAACAACATATTGATATTTACATACATGCATACATTCAAACACACACACACACACACACACACACACACACACACATACACACACACACACACACACACACACACACATACAGAAAACTAAAATGCTCACCATCCACGGAGAATATAAGAATATCTGGATAAGAGAAAATATAACCAAAATGTTAGTGAAATAAAGGTAAACAACAAAAAAGAAGAAAGAACTGCAGAAGAAACGACGTTCATTTGGAGGGTGAGAGGCCTCCACAGACAAACATTAGCCTTGCAACCAAAAGGAATACCAAAAGATTATATAAAAACAGTTTACGCAAATATAGGCGGTTTAAAAAAAAAAAAAAAAAAAAATGTAATATGAATCACTGAATCCAAACTGGATCCCTCCATAGACGATGTAACATTAGGACACAGAGACTACAATATTTGGAGAAAAGATAAAGCAAATGGAAATGGAGGGGGTAGCAATAACATCAAGGAAAGGGATTGTTATAAAGGAGTTAGAGATTAAGCAAGACCCATAGTAGAACTAAAGGCAGTTGAGCTAGAAACAAACAGGGTACACATAATAATAATCACAGTGTACATGTCACCTCATACATCGGTGTGGTCACAAGAAAATTATCAAAAACTAATTCAAGAAACGTTAAAGAGCCTGGAAGAAGTGCTACAACTTTCGGAAGCGAATGCAAAAAAATTATTCTAACGGGATTTTAATAGCAAAATTGACTGGGAACATTTCGATCCCAGAACTCCGCCACATTCATTCATTTTTATCTTCGGTGAATCATCATATGTATTAGTTAAAACAGCTCCAAGATAAGTGAACACTTTCACATTTTCTACAACCACTCCATTGATTGTAACATGTTCATCATCGTTCATTGCCGGTTATCGTCGAATCTTCATGATCTTAGTTTTCTTGGCATTAAGAAACAAACCAGCCCTTTCGCTTGCTTCTCTAACTTTATCTAGTAGTTGTTGTAGTTCAAGATGCTGCTGGCAATTAAATCTATATCATCGGCGTATCTTAGATTTGATATTTTGTATCCTCCAACATCTACAGTTTTATGCTTGACCTAATATTCACAAAGCATAAAGATGACATTAAGGATTTTGGAGTGCTGTCATCCTATAGGAAAAATAGAAGGTGTAGTAATTAAACTAAAATAGTCTGCTACAGGAAAAAAATATCATAAGTAAGGAAAGAAAGGGGAAATACAACTACAAGGGAGATAATTATAAAAGAAACACTTCTGGACGAAGACAACCTATTTATACAATATAAAAAAGTTGAAACAAATTGTTTCAAGATACAAAATTGAAGTAAGAAATGACCAACAGTGATAAATGCTTTGGACAAGGTTCAGAAGACATATATCAGGCAGCCTATAGAAGGTATAAAGTTGGAAGAAATGAATATACCAAACCATGAGGGAGGCGAAATGAGACACTGAAAAGGATATAATCAATAAATGTACAAGTCAACCAAAGCTCTTCTTTAACTACATAAATAGCAAGACTAAACGTAGAGATCAAACTAGAGCCATCAAGGACAATAACATCGTTTAAATTAAGGAAGAGGAAATGTCTGATATCCATAAGGAGAAATTTCAGTCCGTCTTTGTTCAGGACCCATACTTTGAAATGGCAAGAAACGTAAATCAGAATATCGAAAATAACACACTCAAATAAAAGATCTACTAAAAGGATTAGACAAGACTAAAGCAGATGAGATTCCTAACTGTTTCTTAGGGAATGTGCCAAAGAACTATGTACTTCGTTATTGTTAATATTCCAGAACTCAGTGAAACAAGGAAAACAGCCAAAAGACTGGAAACTTGCCAAAGTTACATCTGTATGTAAGAATGACGACAAACAAAACTCTCTAAATTATAGACCAGTGTAGTGTGTAAGCTGTTAGAAAGGATAGTTAGGAAACAGTGCTTGAAAAACACAATTTGGTTTTAGGGAAGGAAGGATATATGTAGCAAATCTTCCTCTGTTTTGTATGACAGTTTCTGAAATATTACAAGAAAGAGACGGATTGGTGGATTGTGTATAGAAGACTATTATGGATATTAGAACACTTAGATGGTGTGAAAGGCAAACTCCTCGAATGGATGAAATACTTCCGTCATGAAAGACAGATGAGCACCGTAATTAGAGGGAAGCACTCTCCTTGGCGACGAGTTACCAGCGGAGTACCTCAAGGATCGGTCTTGGCGCTGATTATGTTTACTTTCATCAATGATTTAGGGCCAAATATAAGACCAGATAGTTATCTGAATGTGTTTGCAGGCGACACGAAAAAAAGTTATTAGACGATGTCTCATGCCACTGCCTCCAAATTGACATCGAAAACTTATTCATATGAAGTTGTACTTGGAAAATGGAATTCAACACTAATAAATATCATGTAGTCAGGTTCGCAGGAAGTAAAAATCGTTCACTATACCAATACAAATTAGGAGACGCATTATTAAACCCAGCAGATGGGGAAAAAAGACCTTGGAATAATCATAAACAGGAACCGAAGCCAAATGATCATATAAACGAAAAGATCTATAAAATGCTAGGGCTCATTGCCAACATGAAGAGGAATTTGCGTATGCGAAGATATCATTATAACCATCATAAGACCTAGTCTAGAGTACGGTGCAGTGGTACGGAGTCCACACTTAAAAAAGGATATAGAGAAACTGGAAAGAGCTCAAAGAGTAGTCACAAAATGGGCACCTACTGTAAATATGATCTACAAAGATAGCCTAAAGAAAATAGGACTTACTTGGAAGAAAGAAGGAAAATGGTTATGCTGTTCAACTATATTACAGGAAGAGTGAAGTTAGACTAGATAACTTTATAAATTCGAACACGAGAAGGACGAGAGGACATAGTAAAGGTTGAAAGTAAAAAAGATTCGAGAAAAATGTTCAGTTTCAGTTCCCAAACAGAATTACTGAAATATGGAATATCTTCCAGATAACGTTGTGTGTGCCAAAATGTCCATCAATTTCAAAAGTTGTACGATAATTTAAATATAACAGACGGGACCATCTGAACTTAGCTCTTCTCCCGTAATGAGACAACTAGGTAAAAACAGACACGCGCGCGC
>NC_051390.1:21307406-21311039 GCF_015228065.2 Penaeus monodon
TGTTTTTGGAAAAAAGGATGTGAGTGTTGGTGAGGTCCCTCTTTTTTGGCCAAGAAAGATGGTTTTGCTCACCCGGTAGTCCCGTACGAAATAAACTTGCCTTTGTGTTTACATTATGGGGTGCCCAAAAAACCCCACCCTGAGGTGGCCCCCCCACGTATTTGGGCCCTTGGCAGTCGGGGGACAGGAAAAATAGATATCCACATTAGAACAAAAAAATAAAATTTGGCCCACTCGAAGATTTTTTTTAAGGGGAAATTTAAAAATAGTGTTAGAATTACTGAAGAAAAAATTAAAAAATTTTAGGGGGGGTAATTGTTTTCCCGGGG
Source organism: Penaeus monodon (assembly GCF_015228065.2). Classification (NCBI taxonomy): domain Eukaryota; kingdom Metazoa; phylum Arthropoda; class Malacostraca; order Decapoda; family Penaeidae; genus Penaeus; species Penaeus monodon. The sequence continues at coordinate 21,307,736 of NC_051390.1, forward strand.
GTTTTTTTAAGGTTGATCTGAGAATTTTTTTTACAAAGAAAAGTCTTTCCTATTTTATCAAATAGATGTAATGGGTACTATTACAATCTCCTCAAATTCAAAACCCTTTGTGGGGTCCCAAAAATTTGAAAAAAAATTTGAGTTAAAAAAACTAGTGTGCGTCGGTACGAAGTTTTCGCAAAACCCCGGGGTTCCTGAAGGGCGGGGGGCGCCCCCGTCTTTCTACCTGGGGGGGGGGGGACTTTGGAATGAAAACGGGGGTTCCAATGGGGGCCCCTTATTTTCACCCCTCCCCCTTTTTTTTTCAACCCGGGTACACGGTGGACAAAAAAATTAAACCCTTTCAAACATATGGAACCTTTGGGTTTGTTTCAAAGGGTATACGGGTTAAATGTCAATCTTTTCCATTTGTTAGGGGTAGGAGGGGGAAAAACATAAGGAAATAAGTTTTTTTTTTTGGTTTTGGTGTTATTTTGGGTGCGGTAACCCGGGTTTTCTGGAAAAAACGGTGTGATAAATCCCCTTCCAAAATTTTTAAAAAAAATTCTAAATTGTTATAACAATATATTTTCATTTTGGGGAATATCAAAGGGTTTGTTGCGTGTAATATAATAAATGAATAATTAAACTTGTGAAATTTTGTTAAATTTTGGAATCAACCTAAAAGTGAAAGTTTAACCCTTTATATTTCATTCTATGATAACCCAAGACTACTAAAAAAATTTTAAATGAAAATGTTTCTAATGGTAATAAAAAAGCAATTCTTGAAATAAATCAACAATTTATTATAAATGGGTAACGAAAGTAAAACATATAAAAAACCCATTAATCAACTGCATAATAAATAGTAATTTCAAAAAAAATAAAAAAATTTTATAAAATATAAATTAAGAAAAAAAAGCTGCCCAAATTTTTCCCAACTTCAAGAAAATTTGTTTTATACTTTAATTTTTAAGCTATAATATAAGTTTCTTTTAATTTCTTGTAAATTTTTCCCCTCTTCCCCTAGAAAATCTTAAAATTATTTTCCCTATACTAACCAAACTATTGTTACTGCACTGAAATACAAGCGGGATTTTTTACAATACCCATTTTTTAATTTCATTTTTTTTTTTTTTAGAAAATTAATTTCATCCTAAAAAGGGAAAACCCAATTGGCCTACATGATTATAGGCTAGTGATGAGTTTTTTTTGTGTTTTTTAAAAATATAGGGGATTTGCTAAAAAAAATAAGGCCGAGGCCCTTTTAAGGTTTGGTTTCCCGAAATGCGGGTAGGAATTTGGGCCCTTATCTTTGGTAACACAGGTGTCTAAAAGGTAGTTGGTTGTTGTTGCTTTTCACGGGTAAATTTAATACTTGGGTGTTTAGATTTAAGAAAATTTTAAAAAATAAATTTACATGCGAGGGGTCTTTAACAAAGAAGTGTTATCAAATACCGACTTAAAAATAATCAAAATTTAAAGGGGGGCAATGTTTGAGACATTTAGTTCGGTGACAAAAAAAAGTTGGGCATATGAAGGGCCAAGAGGGGACCCCTTTGCCCCCCGTCGTTTGGGGGTATGGTAATTGTCATATGAAAATACAGAGGGGGGGGCTCGTGGGAAATTTTTTTTGAACTTTTTTGTCAAACCAAAGTTGCAAAAGGGGGGTTTTTTTTTTTGGAGAAAATCATGGTTTCTAGAAGGGGGAATTTTCGCGATTCCCCGTCAAAATTTGGGGGGGGGGGGGGCAGGGATTTTTTTTGCAAAGGGGGGGAATTACAAGGATACAGGAGTTAAAGGGGACAAGACGGAACCAGAAAAGATTTAAAAAAAAGGGGAAAGAGAAAAAGGGCAAGGGAAAAGGGGAGGGGGAAAAAATAAAAAATAAATAAAATTTTTTAAAAAATTTTTAAAATAAATTATAAAAAAAAAAATATAAAAATATTTAAAATAAAAAAAAAAAATAAAAAATTTTTTTAAAAAAAAAAATAATAAAAAATTATATTATATATATAAAATATAATATATATATAATATATAATATATTTTATATTTTATATATATAATATTTTTTAAAAATAATAAATATATAATTTTTTATTTTTAATAAAATAATATAATATATATATATTTTATTAATTTTTTTAAAAAATTTTTAATTTTTTTAAAAAAATTTTTTAAAAAAATTTTTAAAAAAATAAAAATTTTTTATAAATATTATATAATAATAAAAAAAAAAAAAAAAAAAAAAAAAAAAAAAAAAAAAAAAAAAAAAAAAAAAAAAAAAATTATTATATTATATATTTATTATCTAATTATTATCTTATTATATATATATTCTATATCTCTTATATATCTATTTATATTTTAATAAGATTAAAATATAAAAATTATAATATCTATTAAAATTTTATATATATCTCTAATATTATTATATATATATTTATATATATATATCATATATATCTTATTATTATTTTTACTAATATATCTTATAATAATATATTTATATCTAGTAATATATAGTATCTATCTATATCTATATATATCATCAGCTCTAATATATCTTTACATTCTACATAATATATATTATATATCTCTAAATATTATTTATTTATACTCATATATATCTTAATTACTTCTTTTATCTTATCTATTATATATCTATTATCTATAATTATTTTATATCTATATATATATTATATATATATTTATATATCTCTATAATATATAACATAAATTTTATATATCATATATATATTATATATATATATAATTTTCTATTATATATAATATCTTATATTATAAAATTATATTATCTATCTACTATCTATATATATATATTATTACTCTATCTCTCTATATTACTCTCTTCTCTCTTATTCTTTTTTTATATTCCTTTATTCTATCTACTATATATATCTATATATATTCCCCTCTATATAATTTCTTACTATTTTTTTCTTCTCTTCTCTCTTTTATCATCTCTATTATCTCTCTTATTATCCATCTTTATTTATTATAATTTTAATTTCTCCTTTTATTATATCTCCATATTTATATCTCCTTTACTTATTTCTCTCTCTTTTTCTCTATCTCTATCCCCTTATTTATCTTTTTTTATTTAATTTTACGTATGTCATCTTTTCTCTATCTTTTTTATTTACTATTCTCTGTATCTTATCTTTATCTTTCTCTCATTTGTAATATTCCTCTGATCCTTCTAACCCCCCCTTGTATCCCTATTCCCCCCCCCCCCCCCCCCCCCCCCCCAATCTTTCTTATATTATTATATTAATATATTAATATGTTGGTTTGGGTT
>NC_051390.1:21311139-21319542 GCF_015228065.2 Penaeus monodon
GGGCCCAATTTTCTTCCCTTTTTTTTTTTGGGGATTTTGAGCTATTTCCGTTTAGATATCCGGAAAACACAAAACACAAAAACACAAAAAAACCACACACACCCACACACACACACACACAACCCCAAACAACACACACCCCACACACACAAAAAATTTAAACCCAAAACAAAAATTTTTATAATATTAAAAATAAAATAATTTAAAAAACATTTTTTAAAATATTTTAAAAAATATCTAAAAAAAAATAAAAAAAAATTTATTTTTATTCTTTTTGCACACACCACCCACCAAAACAACAAAAACCAAACAAACACAACAAAAACCAAAACCACAAAAAAACACCACACACACAACATCAGAATGAGATGTGGTATTTAAAATTTTTTTAATATTTAAAAAAAAATTTTCTTTGGGGGAAATTTGTAAAAAAGGGTTGAAATAATATTATTTTTGTATATCCATAAAAAAAAAAATTAGACATATAATTTTATATTAAACAAAAAAAAAAAAAAAAAAAAAAAAAAAAAATATTATATTATAATATATATAATATATATAAAATTATAAAATAAATATAATATTTTATTAATAAAAAAAAAAAACACAAAACAAAAAAAAACAAAAAAAAAAAACAAAAAAACCCCCAAAAAAATAAATATAATATATAATACTACATCATCCTTGAGTGTGGTGTGGTGTGTGTGTGTGTGTTGTGTGTGTGTGGTGTGTGGTTTATGTGTGGTGTGTTGGTGTGTGTGTGTGTGTGTATGTGTGTGTTGTGTGTGTTTTAAATTAATAAATTAAAATTTTAAAATATATAATTATTATATATATATATAATATATATATTTTTAATATAGGTGTGTGTGTGTGTGTGTGTGTGTTGTGTGTGTGTTTTGTGTGTGTTGGGGTTTGTGGGTGTTTGTGGTGAAATTTAAAATAATATGTAAGTATTTTTTGTGTTTGTGGTTTTGTGTTTTTCAATACATAACTGTTTAATTTCAACACCTTTTTTCCCCAAGAACTCTTCTGCCCGCGGGGAAAATCTCTTTCTTAAAACATGACTTCAAGACACAGTTCTTGAAAGACCACATTTTCTTTTTTTTGTACTAGCATTCGTGTGTACGTGCTCCCTTTTTTCTGTTTTTTCTTTTTTTTTCTTTCTCCTGTTTTTTTTGGGGGTTTTTGTCTTTTCAGTTTTCGAAGTGATTTTGCATGTTGCGAGGATGATTTTCCAAAGCAGTATGCTTTTTTTTCACCTTTTTTCTTTTTTTTGTTTAGATAATGTTATTTTTAAATCAGTTTTAAAATGATTATTTAAATATATTCTTCGCTTATGTATATTTATTCAAGAAAATATGTATATCTGCTAAATTTTTAAAAATATATATACACTTGTTGTGTTTGTGTGTGTGTGTGTGTGTGTGTGTGGTGTGTGTGTTTGGGGTGGGGTGTTTTTGTGTGTGTGGGGTTGTGTGTTTTGGGCCCGCTTTTTACCGGTATTCTGAAATCGAAATGCTCAAATCCCCCAAAAACAAAATTGGAGAAGAAAATTGGCCCTCCTTTATTTCATTTTTTACAATTTCAACTCGTAAAAATTTATTCCAAAAGTTTCTTATTCCCATTTTTCCGGGGAACCCCAAAACTCAACACGTTTTAATCTGTTTTTGCCGGGGGAGGGCCTTTCTTCTTCGAATTCCCCCATAAACAAATCAGACATCCGGGGCCCTCCCAGACAGAACAATCTAACAACGACTAAAGCGACTAATCGCTGAAGGAGAGAACATTACGATATTATGAGCGTGAAAGCGTGAAAATGAACAAACATTTAAAAGCTGAACAAGTTATAACAAAAAAGTGACGATGAATATCTTTATTTTTCGTAATTATGGGTATCATTTTGTCGTCTTGCTAATCATGGTAATCATTAACGGTACTATTATCGTTATTACCATCATTATTATTAATATCATAATTATCATACTATTTACTGTTACTGTTGCTATAACCATTGTCTTTACTGTTAATGTAATGGTTAGAATTTATCAATGAATTTGTAATGTTATTAAAATTGAGTATAACGAGAGATTCGTATTTAATCACCAAAATAGATTAAAATCTAGCTTTATTGTATATGATTTTTTGTTATTTTCCCTTTCGCTTCTAACCGCCATTTTTATGTTTTCCCCTGTAAGCTTCCCTGTCTTGTCTTTCTTTCCGCGGTTCCACTCTCCACTCTCTTCCTCCACTTCTTCCTCTTCTTCCCTGCATTGGATCCACAAAGCTCATCAAAATAACTAGGTTCTGTAGAAGCTGTTTATTAATAGACACAAAATACTTCTGGACATACATTAAAATCCTCACTACTAATGACTATTATTGTTATTATTATCATTATTATCAACAGACATTGCACAGCCATAAAAATACACCTTAAGTCTGATAAAAATTATCAAAAAAATATAGTGTGCGTATCTGAAATAATTCATATAAAAGTATTAGGGTCTGGTATCATCTCGACCTTAATACTATACATCGTCTCGACACACAACATAAAATCATTAAATAAACAAACATTTGTGAAGGAAACATTGTCAAATTTTGCTAAAAAATATTTTGGTTTTATTAACAGTGTAAAAAAATAATAATGCATTACTCAAATAAATAATACATGAGATGTGATACATAATACATGCGCGAGACTCCCCGTTCTTGTAACTTCATGCGCTGGTGACGTGACGTCACTACCGTGACTTTCACTAAATATTCTAACTCTGCAAAAGCTTTAGAATGCTATAACATACCATGTAAATATGTTTCCTTATATCCTTGTAGCCAAAGATGTTTATATATCTTCTCTAGGCGTATATCTGATGCTTACATTCCTGTTATACTATTTAATTAATTGCAGCTCTATTTTTATATAATAACATCACGACATCCCGCGCCGAGGACAAGAACGGGTCTTGAAGAGTATACAGCTTTATCATTTTTCATTTCTATTTTGCAATGTAGTCAGTGTGTCGGTAGAAATATATATATATATATATAACCAGTTTACAATGGAACCTTACTGAAAGGCGAAAGTCAGTTCAGTAACAACAGGGGAGGTTATTAGCTCCCTCCCGACGGAACCTGTGAAACATACTCAATTACTTGAAAAAGTTTGTACTTGTTGAACCTTTAGGGGGGCAAAATAAATTTAAAATCCTTTAAATTGAAAAATGTATTGTTATTCCAATCATAGATTTCTTTTTCCTGTTAATATTACGTCGCATTAGTACTATTGCGGAACAAACTGTTGGGTAAACTGTTTCGACAGATATCCCAATGAAAAAAAATAAATTGTAAAAAAAGTAATGATCAAAATTATTAAAGGTACATTCTATATAGGAAAGATTCAGCCCTACAAAGCTTATATTCTGTAGGAACTTTTTAGTAAAGAAAAATTTAAGATAAATTACAGTTATTTTGTAATTGTTATTTGTTTTTTTTTTTTTTTTTAATAAATGAGGAGGAAGAATCGTAACTCCAGCATTAAATCTGAAAATATTTTTGTTATTTTTCTATTTTTTTCTCCATTTAATTTTATATCAAATTGGAACTCATTCTAACTTGAGTTTTTTGGTGTGGCAAATTTATCTTTACTCAATCAAAAATTCTAAAATCATTAAATCCGAAAAATGTATGTACTACAATATAACATTAACATTCTTTTAATATATTATTGAAATATCTTAACACTTTTATATTAAGGTTAACAATATATATATATATATATATATATATATTATATTATATAATATATTATATATATATAATATTATATAGTATCTATCTATTATACTATATTATCATATATTATTATACCTATATATATATTATTTATATTTTTATTATATATATTATTTTATAATATTTATATTATATATATATATATATATTACCCCTATATTTATTTATTAATATATATTATATATTATATATATATATATATTATTATATATATATATTATATATACATTTTATTGTGTGGGTGTGTGTGTGTGTGTGTGTGTGTGTGTGTGTGTGTGTGTGGTGTGTGTGTGTGGTGTGTGTGTGGTGTTTTTTTTTTTTTTATATATTATATATATATATATATATATATTATATATAATTATATATATATTTATATATTTATTTATTTAAATTTTTCCGGAAGAAACGGCAAGATCTTATACACAGAATTTCGGGCAAAATTACACAACATGAATGGATAACTAAACTAAGAATAATATTCAGCAAGTGATAGCTATGGAATTTTTTTTTAAAAAAAAAAGAAAGTCGCGTGATATGAATATTTTTGGCACTAATCCCTTTTGTGAATGGCGAAAAAATTAGCATAAAAGTATGCGATGGAAAGGTAATGTCCTCATGTTTGATTTCGTGATTTTCGAGATGCAGAAAGCATGATGTTACTTTTTTGCAAATGAATATCAATGGCGGCAATGACTGATAAGTATTAATTGTCGTTTTTCATGGGGGGAAAGGGAAAAGGGAATGGGGTAAAGGGATGTCTTTACATGGTTTCCTTTAAATGTTTTTTTTTTCAAATAGTAGGTATATATATGCATATCCCATATGTTTTAAAATATGTTCAGTGATCCGTATTCATGTTGACAATGTAGAAAAGGTATGAATGAGAATGAATACCTTTTCACAAACAATGTATTTGACTGGTTTCGATTATCTCTTCGCCCATGATTTCTAACGAAGATGTAGTCGAAACCGGCAAATACATCTCTTTCATTCATACCTTTTCTACATATATTATGTTCATATATATAAAACACATATATATTCATTCATTTATATACAAAAGACGCACAAAAACTGAGTTCAGTGATGCATATAATTGCATATGAAATGTACTTTAGTAATAAGTTTCAAAAAGCGAACACAGATTACACTATTTTTCTTTTGGGGTTTCCAGTAATAATAAAAACAAATAAATAAATAAATAAACAAAAGAGAAAATTTTACGCATGTATTCCCATATGCAAAATATACTACATATTCCATACATCCATATAAATACTTGAGGGCCCAATTGCCTGTAAAAAAAACCCATCGCCCCAATCAGGGGTCCAAAATAACATGGAAGAAATATGGGGTTTTTTCAGAAGCTTCTTAACCTTTGCCAGAAAAAGTACATAAAAATATGACCAAACATATTAGCAATACTGTTTTGTATAATACGTTCTGAGAACTTGTTCCAACATCGATATGATTGTGTTTTGGTGAATTACAAGGGACAACACCGTGTGCAGCGAAACAGGCCCCGGGCGGCGGGGGAGCTGCCACGTGTGCTGTACATGTGCACCGTGTGTGCATCGGCGGCTGGAGTTGTACTTCGTAGAGGTCGATACAGAACACTCGTAAAATGTCTTTTCTCCTCTCTCTCACATGTGTACGCCTTTCCATACGGAAATGTAGACGATGGTACGAGCTCACACACTTGCGCACATGCTATACACACAACACACGAAAAAAAAATTGAGAGATATTAGTTACTTTTCTTACAAACCCGGGAAAAAGAGAGAGGGGAGAGAGAGAGAGAGAGAGAGAGAGAGAGAGAGAGAGAAAAGAGAGAGAAAGAAACGAGACAGAGACGACAGACAGACAGATGATACGCAAGTACCACGAAGAGCACCACTCGCCATCGCGGAGACCAGCAAGCTCGCCCTCGAAGGCTCGCACTTAAAACTTAGAATTCAGATTTGTTCTTGCACTTTGACCTCGCCTCCGAGAGCTCACACTTGAGTCTTGAGCGCTTGTTCTTGTGCCTGCTTCTCCTTGGACTTCCTGGCGGAGTACTGGAGGGGGCGGGCTCGAGGAGAGCAGTGGGCCGACAGCGCCATGAACGTTCCATGAAGTAGTAGCAGCTTCCGAAGTCTCCCGTCGTGTCGATCATGAGGCCTGGAAAACCGGGAGGGGTGAGAAGGGGGATAAAGGAGAGGGAGAGTGAAGGGAGAGGAGGATAAAGGCGAAGGAAAGAAAGGGTTAAGGGGGGGAAACAAACAAGAAATGCTAAAGGGGCTAACAGGCAAGAAGCGATAAAGGGGAAAACACCAAGAAACGACAAAGACGAACATAAGCAAGAAACGTTAAAAAAGGTAAAACAAACCCAAAAATGAGAAAGGGGAAACGGACAGGAAAGGAACTGCCGGAAAGTATGTCAAGTCTTTGACAAATACGAAAAGGAAATAAAAACTGGACTGAAAAATGAAACTAATAGAACCTGTAAAATGACCTCTCGTGACCTTTATTTTCCTGTTATTTGCATTTTTCTTTCCCTTTTTTTCTGCTAATGCTATCTCTCTCTCATTCTTATATTTTCTTTCTTTATGAAACAGATTCTTTCCTTTTCCACTTCATCTGTAGTTCTGTTTTTCTACTGTTTATAATTTTCTCTGTATAGTAATGAAAACTATTTTTCAATTTCTCATTATCTATCCTTCTGTACGAGTCTATCATTGTCACCTATTTTGTCCTTTAAACTACTCATCCCTCGATCCTATCTGTCTATCTATCCACCCACCTCCCCCTTTCCCTCCATCCATCAATCCCCATCTGTCTATCTATCCCCCTATCCCCTTTCCATGAACAGATATATATATAAGCCACTCACCCTGATTTGAGGCGAGATGAGTTCATGAGCCCGGGGAAGAGCCTCACGAGGCGTAGGACGAGGCCAGTCTGGCGGCTCCGTGGTGCTTGGCGAGGAGCGTCGGATGAGCACGAACCAAAGCGCCGATGCCGTAGCCGTAGACACCCAGCGTCACGGACAGGGAAGCGAACGTAGTCATCGAGGTATCAGCAGGGTGGCGATGCCCGCGGCCAGGGCGCTGTCCCGGGGGAGAGGGCGGGGACGTGTCAGAAACTTGGTGGTGGATGAGGGTGGGGAGTGTGGGAAATTTTGGAGCCGAATCAGGGGAGGGGTTATTTTGAGCAATTTTGGTATTTTTATTGTTCATTATGTTGTTTCGTGTTATTTTTTTTCATTATGTAATCATTGTATTGCTTTTATTCAGGAGAAACTCTAAGAAACGGATAAATGAGAGGGTACTTTAGCAGAAAGGGAACAAAAACACTTCGAAAGGAAGTTGCTAAAATGTATCTCGGAAGAAAGGGGCATTTGATACGTTTTTGAATCGCCGCATGAAGGACAAGACTTTTAAAAAATATTTGTTTGGCGTGAAATAAATGGCGCCCTACCTTATGAAATAGAGATGGCTGATCCTGAAGATCCGATGTCGAGATGAAGCCGATGCCCAGCCTGCCGCAGAGGTCGACCATGGACGAGATGGAGAGCATGTGGGGCACCTTCGAGGGCGGGATGTCGATGGAGTTGGCGTAGGCCGGGAGGAAGAAGATGGCGTGGGGCGCGCCCCAGGCCATGAAAAACACCGAGAGGCCCTCATCATGAACAGCGGGTTGGTGAAGACGAGAGGTCGAGGGAGCTGGTCACCCCACAGCAGCAGCAGTGGGGGGGCCCCTTCACCACACCACACTGCTCGTCCTCCAGGTTGTCCTCCTTCTCCCCTCGTGCTGCTTCTCCGCGTCCGGCGCCGCGGCCTCCCCCTTCGCTGGCACGTCCCCGGACCGCTCCTTCCGCGGGGATGGCTCGGCGATGGGGAGCACCTCGACTGAGGCGCCTTTTGGCCCGGGAGCTCCGTCGGCGGCAGCTCCTCGTCGCCCTTCGAGGCCCCCGCCCCTGCTCCTGCTCCGACAGCTTCTGCAGGCACCCTCGAGCTCGTCAGATCCCTGAGAGTCCGTGTCCTGCTCCTTGACGGCGTCCATGATCCTGCTCTGCACCCTTCGGCAGGAAAGGGTGTCGCTGCACCCTGCCCTCCAGGTGCGGCGGGACGGCTGGCGCTGCACACGCCCTCGGAGGACGCCTTGGAGGGGGCGCGGATGTGCAGGCGGCGCGCGCTTGCCGCCCTGGACGCGCGAGCCGAATACGCGAGTCCTCCCCGGGGCGCCAGGCGCAGCAGCGTCGGGTGCGCACGGCGCGCTCCTCGCTGTCCGACGCCAGGCGCATGAGGGCGGGTGCCGCACTCGCGCACGTCACTTGTTCAGGACGACTTGCTGAAGCCGCCCAACTGAGCCTGGAGAGCGAGGACTTGCTGTCGAGGGCGAGGCGGATGGAGGAGGAGCGCGAGCCGAGCGACGCCCTGTCCACCGAGATGCTCCACGAGCGCGCGTACTGCGTCAGGTCGGGGAAAGCTGTTCATCATGGAGGCGACCTCAGGAAGGACACCTGGCCCTTGAGCTCCTCGTCCTCCACCGTCACGGACACTGAGGTCAAGCGCCGCCGCACCATTCTCTGCCAGATGGCGTGCGGTCGGAGAGGGGGGT
>NC_051390.1:21319642-21327142 GCF_015228065.2 Penaeus monodon
AAGTCTCAAAATCCCGGTGCGATAGCAAGACTCGTACGACAAAGATTCGGGCTTTTCTGAGAATATATCTTTGGCGCTGTAGTCCTAGTGGCCGTCCCTCCCTCGTCCATAGAGCGATGTGCGCAAGTCCGGGACTTAATACCCACTGAGTTAATATGTCTTTAGTTATTTGTTCTACATTAAACGATTGAAGTTATACCAATAATCAGAGTTAAAAAATAGTAGTTATATGACAAGGAAGTAAAGTACTCTCACTGAGGCCAGAGAGCTAGTGAGTGCTTGTCCATGAAATGAAGAAATTGATTTACCGATTTGCATGTCCTTAATAATTATAATAGGACAGAATTCAATAAGACATGAAATCATTAAGTGATAGAATATATAATAAACTGAAACCCCAAATCGTTATACAACATACCACAAAGCCTGTTTGTGTGGATACATTTCGCAGCAAGTAATCATGACTCAGTGCATTTATTATTTTTTTTATTATTATTTATTTATTTTTTAATGCCAAAAAAAGGACAAACATACGTATGTGTAGGACTGATAGAGCATAGTGAAGAGAGATGAGAGGGGAAAGAACCAGTGGGTTTGGGAATGCAGGAAAGAGTTGTCTGCTGGAACACTGACCTTCTTTTTTCTTGACTTTGTTTGGAAGTAATCTTATTTGTGACCTTGGGCTCGAAGTTCTGATGACTGACTTTTCTCTGACTCTGATTACGTTTCCATTGTGATGAGAGAGAGAGAGAGAGAGAGGGGGAGGGAGACTAAAACAGAAATACGTATATATTTGTATATATATACATATACATACATATATAAATATATGTATATACATTTATATATGTATATATACATATATATACACATTTATACACACACACGCACACACATACACACACATACACACACACACACACACACACACACACACACACACACACACACACACATATATATATATATATATATATATATATATATATATATATATATATATACATATATACATATATATACAGATATGTATATATATGTATATAATATGTATATATATATATGTATATATATATATATATATATATATATATATATATATATATATATATATATATGTATATATATACACAAACACAAACACAGTAACGTGTACACAAAGATGAAAAGAGAAACAGCCACAGTAGAAAATGAAACTAAACCGTAACGTTTCGAACTCTTCACGAGTTCCTCTTCAGACGAATAAAATCGAAATGGATATGGTATCCATTTCGATTTTATTCGTCTGAAGAGGAACTCGTGAAGAGTTCGAAACGTTACGGTTTAGTTTCATTTTCTACTGTGGCTGTTTCTCTTTTCATGTATATATATATGTATATATGTATATATATATGTATATATATGTATATATATGTATATATATAATATATATGATATGTATATTTTAATTTTATATATATGAAATATTATATGTATATATATGTATATATATGTATATATATTATATATGTATATATATTTTATATATATGTATATATTATATATATATATATGTTTATATATATGTATATATATATGTATATATATATGTATATATATGTATTATATATATATATATATATATATATATATGTATATATATATGTATATATATGTATATATATGTATATATATAATGTATATATATGTATATATATGTAATGTTTTAAATATATGTTATATATTATTGATTGTATATGTATATATATGTATATGTATATGTATATATATGTATATATATATTCTTCTTTTAACGGTAGGTTCATGTCTGAGCCGCCGTGGTCACAGCATGATACTAAATTGTAGTTTTCATGTTGCGATGCTCTTGGAGTGAGTACGTGGTAGGGTCCCCAGTTCCTTTCCACGGAGAGTGCCGGTGTTACCTTTTTAGGTAATCATTCTCAATATTTTATCCGGGCTTGGGACCAGCACTGACTTGGGCTGGCTTGGCCACCCAGTGGCTAGGTAGCAAACGAGGTGAAGTTCCTTGCCCAAGGGAACAACGCGCCGGCCGGTGACTCAAACCCTCGAACTCAGATTGCCGTCGTGCCAGTCTTGAGTCCGACGCTCTAACCACTCGGCCACCGCGGCCTTGAGAGAGAGGAGGAAGAGAGAGAGAGGAGGAGGAGGAGGAGGAGGAGGAAGAAGAAGAAGAAGAGGAGGAAGAGGAGGAAGAGAGAGAGAGAGAGAGAGAGAGAAAAGAGAGAGAGAGGAGAGAGAGAGAGAGAGGAGAGAGAGAGAGAGAAAGAGGAAGAGAGAGAGAGAGAGAGGGGGAAAAGAGGAGAGAAGAGAGAGAGAGAGAGAGAGAGAGGAGAGAGAGGAGAGAGAGAGAGAAGGGGAGAGAAGAGAGAGAGAGAGAGAGAGGAGGAAGAGAGAGAGAGAGAGAGAGAGGAGGAGAGAGAGAGAGAGGAAAAAAAAAAAAAAGGGGGGGGGAGAGAGAGTAGAGAAGAAGAGAGAAAAAAGAAAGAGAGGAGAAGAGAAGAGAGGAGAAAGGAGAAGAGGACAAAGGAAGAGGAGAAAGGAGGAGGAGAAATAAGGAAGAAGAGAAGAGAGAGAGAAAAAAGAGAGAGAGAGAGAGAAAGAGGGAGAGAGAAGGAGAGAGAGAAAAGGAGAGAGAGAGGAAAAGGAGAAGAGGAAAGGAGAGAAGAGAGGAGGAGAGAAAAGAGAGAGAGAGAGAGAGAGAGGGAGAGAGAGTGTGAGTGAGTGAGAAAGAGAATCAGAATCAGAGAGGGTGTGGGAGAGAGTTATGTAACAGAGAGCAGATACGCAGACAACACTAATTATTGAAGACAGTATCCAATGACAGAAATATAAGGATTGCCTTTACCCTTAAAGCCACCATCGATCTTCCTTATAAATCCCACGCGGTCGCATACCGTCCCCCCTTCTGCACACTTTTCTGACTCTCGATTTCTCTCACTCTTTTCCTAGCCATTACTTCTCTCCTCCCCCTCCAAACCTCCCCATCTCCCCTCCCGCTTTCTTCATCCGTCCTCATCTCTTTATCTCCAGTCTCTCCTTTCTCTCTCTCTTCCCATCCCTCTCTCCTCCCGCATCACTCTACTCCTCCCTCGGTCTCCTCTCTCCCCCCCCCTCTCTCCCCCCCTCTCTCCTCTCTCCCTCTCTCCTCCTCCTCCTCTCCTCCGCCCCCCCCCTCCACCCCTCCTCCCCCACCGACCAACAACACACACCCACACACACAATAACAACACATAAAAAACACTAACAACACAAACAAATATATATATATATTATATATATATATATACATATATATACATATATATGTAAATATATATAATATATATATATATATATTACATATATATCTATAATATATGTAATTTATATACATATATGTATATATATATACATATATATATATATATATATATATATATATAATATATATATATATTATATATATATATATATATATATATATTATATATTTACATATATTTATCTTTCAATCTTCCTATCTACCTCTATCTGTCTGTCTGTCTCAGCTGATTTCTCTGTCCCTCCCTTCTTCCCTCCCCTTTCCTTTCCTCCTTCCTCCTCCTCCCCCCTCCCCCTTTTTCCTTTCCTCCCCCCCCCTTCCTCCTCCTTCCCCCCCCCCCTTCCTCCCTCCCCCCCCACCCCCTACCCCCCCACCCAAATAATGTTTTCTCACAGTGATTTCAGCAAGTGACAGATTTTTTTTTTCTTTTCTTTTTTTCTTTTTCTTAACTGACTGGTGATTAGAACAGTGATAAGCGAGAAGAGATTAAAAAAAAAAAAAAAGATAAATAAATGATTACGGAAAGAGGCCAATGTCAAAGAAGTGATTATTGGAACTAAGGAGAATGAAGGAAGAGAAAAAGGAGAGAGGAGAAGATGAAAAAGAGAAGAATGAATTAGGAATCGTAATGGAGAAGAAGAATGAAGAGAAGGAAAAGGAAGAAGTGAGAAGAAAAAAGAAGAAAGAAAAGAGGAGAAAGACAGCAATAGGAATACGAAGACGGAATGGTGAAGAGAAAAGAAAGAAGAAAGAAGGAAAAATGAGAAAAAAATAAAGGAAAGGGCAAAATAAACACGAAAGGAGAAGACATAAGGAGAAAATGAAGTGAATGATAAGAAGATTAAAACAAAGAAAGAATAGCAAACTGGAGAAAAAAAAATGAAAATGGAAGAAATTATAATAATCGGAGTTCTTATTGTTCAGGTTCTCATTAATGTCACTATTATTATCACAATTATTGATAGTGGTTAAGTTTTCATTATTATCATCATTATCATTACAATCATTATTATTTTTAGCGCTTATGGTCTCATTATTATCATTCTTGTTATCATCGTCAGCATGAAACGTTCACATTATCGTTATCATTCTTATTGAGTGTTGATGTGATAATAATTTTCAGCATTTTCATTATCGTTTATGACGGCTCATTAGTCTTCATTTGAAGCTTTAAAAAAAAAAGGCTGTGTGGCGAACTGGTAGCGTTCTCGTCTAAGCTTGCTGACCCGCGTTCATATCCCGCACTGCCTGTGGATGGAAACTCCGGCCATTCCTTGCACACAAGAGGCAATCTAGAAGCAGACATAAACAGACATCCTGTCATACCAAGAACAACCGTTGTAATAAATGGAATAAAGCTAAATCATTCTCATGATTATCATCTACCTACGAGTAAAATAAAAGGGTACGAAAAGACCTTTCCCGGCCACCGCCAGCAAGAGGCGTCAGACACACTGCACGAAAAGGTGCCGATAATAATGATAATAATCATGGTAATAACAGTAATGATAATAACGATGGTACTACTACTAATAATAATTATACTACTACTACTAATGATGATGATGATAATGATAGCAATAATAATAATAGTAATAATAATAATAATAATAATAATAATGATGATGATAATAAAAATAATAATAATAATCATCATCATCATCATCATAGTAATAATAACAATGATAATAATGATGATGATGATGATAATAATAGTAATAATAATAATAATAATAATAATAATAATAGTAATAATAATAGTAACAACAACAATAATAATAACAATAATGATAATAATATAATAATATAATAATGGTAATAACAATAATGATAAGGAGCAATAGCGATGACAATTATGATAATAACAGTGATGAGCATGATGATGATAGTGATAATGATAATGATAATAATAATGATAACAATAATATCAATATTGATACTACGACTACTATTACTACTAATACTACTATAATAAAATAAAAATAATATTACCAATAACAGTAATAATAATAATAGAAATGATGATGATGATAATAACAATAACAATGACATAATGATAATGATAGTAATAACGATGATAACAATGAAAATAACACTAATGATAATGATGAAAATAATAATAATAATGATGATAGTAATCATAATGATAGTAATATTAATAAGCATAAGGATTATAGTAATAACAGTAATAATAATGATTACGGTGATAGAGATGATTACTTTTCACTAATTAACCCATATCAGTTTTTAAATCTAATTTGTTGTTCTTTACTACACTCCTTCTTTTCTGATTAGGTTATCAATATAACATTTAATTGATAGGTTTGTCATGTAATCTTATTGCCTGTAAATCCATTAATACGCGAAATTTCTTATTAAAGGTAATGACATATCGTTTTTGTATTTAGAAATGAACACTGATTTTCTTTTGATAAACCATTGTCTCAATGTTATATCTTATCTAAACATTTGTGAAATACTCATATAATTCACTGTAAGACAATTCTTGATAAATTTATTTGTGTGGCGTGTTTATTTACATTTTCATTTTTCTCTTTGCTTATACTCAACTTGATTAGAGATAAGATGATCTCAGGCAAGACAGACCTTGAAGACCTATATGAAGACTAACAACAACAGTAGCACTGGGGGAAGCCAATGCAACGAAAGAGAGAGAGAGAGAGAGAGAGAGAGAGAGAGAGAGAGAGAGAAGAGGAGAGAGAGGAAGAGAAGAGAAGAGAGAGAAGGAGAGAGAGAGAAAAGAGAAGAGAAGAGAAGAGGAGAGAAGAGAGAGAGAGAAGAGAAGAGAGAGAAGAGAGAGAGAGAAAGATAGAGAGAGAGAGAGAGAGAATGAGAGAAGAGAGAGAGAGAGAGAGGAGAGAGAGAGAGAGAGAGAGAGAATGGAGAGAGGAGAGAGAGAGAGAGAGACACACACACAGAGAGAGAGAGAGAGAGAGAGAGAGAGAGAGAGAGAGAGAGAGAGAGAGAGAGAGAGATAAGGAGAGAGGGGGGGAGAGAAAGTCTGAACATTTACCCAAAACCGATACAAACTTGTGGAGCATTGAAACGTCACCTGTGTGTACCTGAGGGGCCGCACCAAAGTGCTTATTGCACGTAGATATCGTATCTAACTGAAAAAAAAACGTCTTATTACTCATAAAAAAACAAGATAAAACACTTTAGATTACTTTAGGCAATGAGTTTCACCACAAGTTGCGGAAATTGTTGTTATTACAAGTGGAATGCAAAATTTCTGCATCAACAACTGACGCAGCTTTCGATCTGCAGCAGGGGTGTAGTGGGGGGGGGGCGCGGGGAACGGCGTTCCCCCAGCGATTTTTGGAGGGGGAACGCGTTCCCCCAGCGATTTTCCCATAAGTCTGTGAAAAATTGGCAATTTAACTGTGTGGTAACGCGAAAACTACGATTAGATATATATGTAAATTATATTTTTTTTTTATTATTTTTTTCACCATTTTTGCAAGTCCCGTCCATTTACAAGACAACCCGAAAACCGCAATACTGCACAGAAATTCAACGTCAGCAGTGCAAGATTGCTATTCTCATCGATGAAAGCACTGTGGCTGATAAGTCCGTTCTAATTGTGTAAGTAAAATGTGCTCTTGATGACTCTGAGCCAGAGTACATGCTCCTAGACTTAGTTGAGCTTTCTGACCAGTCTGCTCAGACTATCTACTTGTCTTTGATGCGCTGCCTGAAAGGTCACGGTTTTACCGACTCTTATCTCCAACAGCATATTGTGGCCTTCGCAAGTGATGGTGCCAGCGTCATGCTCGGTAAGAGAGCGGGTGTTGGGACATTAATTAAAGAGAAGTACCCTAACATTGTTTTATGGCATTGCCTAAATCATCGCCTTGAACTGTCCGTCTACGATGCGATAAAGGACAGCAATGCTTTTAACGATTTTCAGGCCTTTATCGAGAAACTTCATGCACTGTACAGCACCTCACCAAAGAATTTCCGCGCCTTGCAGGAGTTTGCAAAAGATCTTGGCCAGCAAGTTCTAAAGATTGGCAAGATTTTCATCATCCGCTGGGTCGCCAGCTCCAGAATTTTTGCAAGATCTAGCGGTCATGCACGACGCCCTGTCGGAACTGTCGCAGCTGTCACTGATGCTGCAAGATCAGTCAACGACCATCCCGCGAGCGCACAAGATG
>NC_051390.1:21330309-21345309 GCF_015228065.2 Penaeus monodon
TTTCCCTCTTCCCCTTTTCCTCTTTCCCTTTCCCCCCCCCTTTTTTGCCTTCCCTTTCCCCTTTTCCCCCTCTTCCCCCTTCCCCCCTTTTTTTTTTTTTTCCCTTTTTTTTCCCCCCCTTTTCCCCCTAAAGAAAAAAATGTACACTATTTTTTTTCAAAATTTATAAGTTGCCTGGCCAAAAAGCTGCAATTATATTGGGTGATGAGATTTAAATGTGTTCTTTATTCATAATCAGATTTTTATTTGCATTTTTAATTGGGCATCCTGAAGTGTCTTTTATTGGTATACTCTACCCAAGTTTAATTTTTTTAATTTTTTGCCTCTGAAGTAGCTATATAAAATCCCTTCTAAGTGCTTGATAAAAAAAAATGCTTTTATTGGGTTTATATCGTTCATATTTTTAATTGTGACACAGGTTTGAAAGGGTTACTTGGCTAAATTTCACCTTTTTGCCACCATTTAGTGTGTTGTTATCATGGATCAAAAAGTTCGTAGCAATAATTTTGTGATCATCTAATTTAAACCTCTGCAGTCACCTAGAGACTGTTTTCCTCTGTGTTTCTGTAAGTTGAAGATGGTAATCATAGAAATAAAGTCTCATATGGGTGAGGGTTGTTGATATCACTGTGTTACTGTCTGTCCTCATGAAGTTTCCACCAAGTTCCTTTGGTAATTGGGATATATTTTTCTCTCATTTCTTGCTTCACTTTTTCTTTCACATTCATTTTCTGATGTATTAGTAATATTCGGTTCTTTGACTCATTGTGAAATTAAGCGGGAGTAAATTCCATATCTAGAGGTAGAAATTTAAATTTATTTGAAAAATAAAACAAAGTACAGGATGAAGTCTTCTCAGAAAATACACAAACAGAATCAAGTCACTCAGGTTTCGGGCTGAATCATGCATCATAAAAAGTATAAAGTACTCTCAGGAAAAAAAGTGTAATGTACTCTTGATTGGTTGTGACTTGCTGACCTAGTGGGGGGATGTAGAACTATATTTGTATAGGTCAAATATTATGCCTCTTTTGTAAGTGGTTGTTTAGTATTGCAAATAATCTTATGTCACCCACTATTTACTTAAGATTCCTGTGCCTTCGAGTGCTTTTATGATTGAAAAAAATGTAAAATTCCTTTTATGATTGTTGTGTGGGATTCTTTGCCGTTTTACCCTATGCTTTTTTCCTAAATATATTAAGGCTTTCTCAAGCAATGTAATTTTTCAAATTTGGGTGTGAGATTTCTGGGTAAAAGACAGTTTATGTATCAGTGATGTATCTTACAGAAAGATGAAAGAATCACAGAGAACCAGGTTTTCTTGGTCAGTGGCAATTGATTGTATTGAATAAAATTGAAAAGGGTTTTTTTTTTTCTTTATACAATAAAAAATTTCTTTAAATATTACTTCCTGCTTTATATCTTTTTTGAAATGGACATGAACTTTGATAATAAAAATTGATGCATTAACCTATAAAGCGACATGAGAGAGTGCAAGTCTAGGGGTTTTTGGGTTTTGGGTGGGTTTTTGGGGAATTAGTGTATGAGATGAAGGTGCGTGTGTGTATTCATTTGCATGTGTGGTGCCTGCGTGTGTTTGTTTTGTTTGTGTTTGTTTATAAATATATTTATAAATGTGCGTGCGTGCATGTGTGTGTACGTGTGCGTGTGTGTATGTGCATGTGTGGGTGTCTGAGCATGCGCGTGTGTAATATGTATTTAAAATATTTTCATATATAATTAATATTGTATATGTATAGATAGTTGTTATATATAAAATTTTAAAAATTAATATTTTATTAAAATTATATTATAAAATATATAAAAATATTATAAAATATATATATGTATATTTATAATTATATATATTATTTAATATAAATTATATTTAATATATTATTTATATATATATATATATTTTAATTTTTTGTATATTTTTATTATTATTATATTATATATAAAAATTTATTTTTTATTAAAATTTTTTATATTACGTATTTTTCTATTATTTATAAATCCTTTTTAATATAATTATATTGATATTTTTTTTTATTATTTTTATATTATTATATATATAATAATAAAATAATATGATATTATATTATATTTTATATATCTTTAAAATTTTAAAATTTATATATTTTTTATTATTTTTATTTATAAAATATATTTAAAAATTATAATATATATATATATTAAATAATGATATATATTAAAATATTTTAAATATGTTATTTATTATTTATTTTAATTATTATAATATTTATATATATTTTAATATTTATTATATATTATTATTTATTTATTTTTTTTTTTCTGTTTTATTTATATATTTATATCTATTTAATATTAAATTTTATTTTTTATTTTTCTAATATTATAATTTATTATATATTATATTATTTATATTATATATATATAATAATATATATAATTTTTATTATATATATATATTAAAATTGTATTTATTTATTTATTATATAATATACATAATATATATGATAATATTTATTGCTTATATATTTTTATTTTATATATATTTTATTATATATATATATATATATATTTTATATTATTATTATTAATTTATATTATAATATTATTTAATAACATACCAAAAACGGAAGGAATTAAATTAAAAATTACAGTTTCGTTCATGTTTAACGCCTACCCCTTCCTAGTAAAATGTACTACCCTTAAGCCCAACTTTCCCTTTGTTCCTTCTTGGATAGAAAGTTCCCAAGGCTCGGGGCCCGTACGAAGACTCTCGGACTCGATCATTCGCCCACTCTTTTTGCTTTTTTTGAGGTGAACGATTGTATCGATAATGATATTTGTTCCCTATAGAATGCAGGAGTGCATATTCTCTTATATTGCTGATTTTCATGAAAAATGTATCCTTTCTACATTAAAAATAGTGTCTTCAAAAATTTATCCGGCACGGACTGTTTTGCTGATTAGAACATTTTTCTGTTTGGAAAAGCTAAATTTTTTATTAAACAGATTTTGCCCTTTTCTTTTTTTCTGGCTGGGTTAATTTTAATGGTTTGATGATCCGGATTTGAAAGTAGGCTTTCCCCTTTCAGCTTGAAATTCCATCCTAACTTAAATTAGGGTGGGAGTTCCTTGCTAGGGGTGGGTCCGCTCGGTATTGTGATCCCCTTTGCTCCAACAAACTTAGGAGGGCTACCAGACACCTACTCAAATACTCACCCCACTTCTGACCCCAACATATCTGAGATGATCTGTCCATCCCGAAGGGCGCATTCTGCAAGGAGGGCTTACATTTCAGTTTTCTCAGGGTTTGGTAGGCAGGGGAAGGCTTTATAAAGAAGGGGCCTTAAAACCTCCTCAAAAAATTCCTGAAAAACTTTTCCCTTGTCCTTCTCAGCGTGTGAAAGCTACCCCCAAGGAGCAAAAAAGTCCTGTTGCCATTCGCTTTGAGCAAAACCCTTTTAAAGACCCCCCAATTCTGCGGGGAGATAAAATTCTGTTTTTGCCCTGGGCGTGAACCCCCAGGGGCTCCTCCTGTTGATTTTTCGCGCTTGAAAACTCCCACACAGAAATGGGTTCATCTTTTTTTGAGTTCTGTAAATTGCGAGACTGCCTGGCAAACGCATGGCACACTCCTCCCCCCCTCGTCTAAGTGAAACACCTTAGAGGGGTCACGGAGGGAAAGGGTTTTTTGAGGGGACCCTAGGGTGCCACACCGCTTTGGTCAGTGCCCAGGATGGGCACCCCTGGAAAACCCTGCAATTCTAAAGGTCCTCCAAAAGTGCTGAAAATATGTTTTTTTGATCCCCTTGACCACTATCGTATCGCTATACCTGTTGAGTGATGCAGTTTGGAGTGCGATGCCGCGACTTTTAGCCATGATCACACCCGGGATACCAAAAGGGCGCCCCCAAAAAATGTGAATTTTTTCGCCAGGAAAAGTCTGCCATGGATTTTAGTTTGGCGTAAAATTCTTTTTTTCACATCGAATTTGCAAACATTGGGAGAAAGGGAAAAATAAGGACATGGCTCCATTTTTACTCCCTGGAGGGGTGAAAATCGCCAGGGCCCCGACCAAGTAGGTGTACCCCCCCTATTGATCGTGCTACTCCAGGTTTCTCCCTCTAGACCCCCCAAGGAAGCCGCCTTGGGGGGCTTGAGGTCCCAAGACCTGGTCCGGACCAGAGGGCTACCCATACGGGGGGGGTCCCAGGAGGGATAAACAAAAGGGCCCCCGGGTCACCAAGGCCTATGAGAGGGGAGGGTTCACCCACCCCTGGTTCATTCCATCTGGCCCAGGGAAACTCCCCTACGTGTCTTGGGGGCCGTGCTGGCACCCCGTTTACCGGGAGACGGGAGTCCTGGAGGTTGAGCGAGCGCCCCTGGCCCTGCAGCAGCAACACACCTTTTTGGTCCTTATTTGGTTAAAAGGGGTGGCCTTGTCATGCCCGGTCAAGTCAATGGCTGGTAAATTGGCTAGGTAAGCGGCTATTTATCGGTAGCGCAAGTCCCTGAGCCATCAGTACTGTAATGTGGCTGCGTATATTTCCTCATTACCCCTGTGGCTGTGGACCCCAGGGTGGGTGGGGGTGGGAAATAAAGAATTCCAAATTTGTATGAGTAAAAAAATTTACAAAATCTAGCCTCTCCCGACGCCTACGCAATCCCCCCCCCCCTTTTTAAACTTTCCCTTCCAAGGGGCAAGAATGGGAATCGTAATTTTCCCCCGGCTCCCAACCAGGTAGAAGGGGAAAAGTCCCCTAAACCCTAAGGAAATCTTACCGGGTAAATATGAAAATTTCCATTAGTAAGTACCTAGTAGTAAAACCCTTTTAAAGGTTTTATAATCAGGGATCTTGATTTTTTTCGAAGTACATCAAAAAAATTTTTGAGTAGTCAACGTGTCCCCCCCCTCACCCCACAGCGGAGGTACCCAATGTTGGGGTTTTCGTCCCAACGAGAGTGACCGTCTGCAGCGATTGCGCTTCCTGGGCTAAGTTTCGTTCTCTAAAAACCCTCAATCAGTGAAAGGGGAAATTTTTTTCCCAAACCCTGATGGTTTTCTGAGGAAAAAAACGTTGGGAACTAGAAATTTTAATGTAGGGCAGTAAAACTTTAAGAAGAAAGTTGGGGTTTGGGAAACAGTCACACCAGCTCCTTTCTAACTTTAACACTTGCCCTTTCCCAAATGGGTTAAGTTGCATAGTACCCCCCTCAAGGTAAAGCCTATGGCCAACCCTATGCGGTGCTTCCACTGCAGGTTATGGCATGGACCCAAACTCTTGCCTTTTTAAAAAGAAAATGGGCCCCCAAGAGTATGTGTGGTGTGGTACAAAGTCAAAAGGAGAGACAACTGTCCAGGCCCAATATGCTTTTGGGGCCACTGAAAAAGAGGCTCATGAAGTTTCTTAAAAGCCTGAAAAAGGTCAATTTGAAAAGGAAAGTATTGGTAAAAGGAGCAGGAAAAAGTTAGTTTCCCAGAGCAAAGCGCGTGCCCGTGTGCTTTTTGCAAAACCAGAAAGTTTTTTCCCTTCTTTGCCCATCCTCCTTCCACCAACCCTTGCCCTCCGTGTTTCTTACAACACACACTCTCCACTTTTTTAGCCTCAGTCGCAAATGCTGACACTGCTCGGGGGTGTTTTGTTTCCCCAAAATGGATAAGTGAGGGGTCTATTGAGGAACCCCTTTTCCCCCAAAGTAGGTTTTTGGACCCAACATTTAAGGCTCCAGAGGCCTAAAAGGTGACAGCTCCACTGTGCCACCACATCCACAGGCCTCTCCGCGGGAGAAGTCCCTAAAGAAAAGGGTTCAGGCACGCCTTTGCCCAGGCAAAGGAATCCTGAACCTGTAAAAAAGACCCCAGCTGCCACATCCCAGGGGCCTCCGCTGCTAGACAGAAGCCCCTAAGCAAAAGGCTCAGGTCCCCCTCTTTGCCAGGCAAAGATCCAACCTGCCCAAAGGGGAAAACCCTTGGAAACTATTCCACGGGAAAAACACCTTTAAAAAAGGTCTCCCGGTTGGGAAAGGGACGTTTAAAGGTGTGAGCAACCTTTGCCCAAAGGGTGCTGCCAAACACCTTATGAAAAAATAAAAAAAAATTTGGATCCCTAACCATGGACTGTCAGGGAATTATAAAAATGGGAGAACTGCATATCTGATGTTTCATAAATCCGTTTGTGAAATGTCTCAAGAGAATACCAGGGAAAATTTTACCTTTCCCTGAGAGGTTTCCCATGTTCAACCCCATTAGGGACCTTTGAAAATGGACCTCAGGGAGGAGTAGCGAAATGGTAGGTCAAGATATTCCCTTCCAGCCCATCCACCTGAGACAACACTGCGGCTTTTGAAAATAAGCTTGACCGACCTTACATGTTGCATCCATTCCCTTTCCCCCATAATCAACTTAATATTTGGAAATCTACTTGGGGCATTCCACTCCATTTTACTTTGGGAGTTTCAGTGGTCGCCATCACCTCGGGGAGACCTTTGTGCAACCCCGGGGAAGGGTTTGGACCCCTTTTTTTTTTTTTTTTTTTTTTTGATAAAATGATTTTTTACTGAACAATGCCCTCCCCACTTTTTCCCAAATTCAAACGGGAAATTTCCCCAAATTGACCTACATGTTCACCTGTTCACATTTTAATTTCATTGGGCGGTCAGGAAGACTTCAAAAAGCGACCACTTTCCAAAAATTTTGGGGGGGGAAAGGGGATTCCGTAAATGGGTGCAGAGAGGGCGATTGAACTGCGGCTGGATTTTTTTAGATCAACTGCAGTATTGAAAGGGATCTGTGAATGTTTTCCAAGTTTCAAGATGCTTTTAAATCATTTAAATCAAATTCCCTTCAGAAAAACTCCTTTCCCAAAAAGTAGCGGGCTTCCGTCGACCTCCAGTACCAGGGGGGTCTGTGAATGCCAACAGGGTCGGAAAAGAAAACTGCATTTAGGCATTGAAACGACCCCCAGCATTGTAACCTTGATCAATTACAAAAGCCAAGCCAAGAGCCAAGGCCAGGCGAGTGCTAAAGACCCAACGGACGTCAGGAGACAATTCTCCTTGTTTAAACTCGGGGCCCCCCTTAGCGGGAGGGGACAAGGTGCGAAAGATCCTGGAAAAGCACATAAACCCCCCCCCCTGTTTTTGAAGATTGATGGCTAATCTCAAGATAAAAAGATTTTGTAATGGCTAGCAAAATCCACGAGAGATCCCCTCTGGAGCATTTTTACACGCCCGATTCCCCCTTTTCAGGCTGACAAAAACGACCCCCGGTCTTTTCTTCAGTAGGACTGCGCAGAACTTCATAAATTGCCATTTTTGCGCAAGGAGAGGATTGTTTGCACTCCCGTAGACGCCCCGGGAATAAAGGTTTACATCCCAAAATGATACTCATTTCCAAGGCCCCCAAAAGTTCTTGTTGGACCTATTCTAGGGAAAATAGGGAGTTACTCCTCCCAAAAGGAAAAAATCTATAACATTCCTGTCCCTAAACCCGGCAAGGTCTTCCACACCAGGGAAAATTTCAGACCAAATTTTTCCCACCAGCTGCTCTGCAAGCTGATGGAGAAAATGGGAAAATTTAGGTTGACATGGCTGTGGAAAAAGGAAAAAGTGCTGCTCGAATAGTTGGGTTTTTGAAATTGAGTCGACCACAATGCACTTTTAAAGGGGAAACGCTATAAGAATTCCTTCGCCCGCACGCACATGTTAGCAAACTTCTTTTACCTTAAAAAGGGTTTGTACATTGAAGCATGGGATACTCAAAAATTGTATGCATTGGGTTTTGGGAACATTACCACATTTATACAAAAATTCCTTTTTAACGGAAATTTAAAGTTCGGGTGGGAACATTTTTCTAACCCGGGAAAATCGCTGGGAAAGGGGTTCCCCCCCAAAGGGGAAAATATAAATTCATACTATGTATTTTTATATGGGATTTTAAACTATTTGATAGAATAAGGTTTAACTACATTTTTAATATATTTCAAAAAATAAATATATATTATCTTTTAAAAAATAAAAATTTTTTTATATAAAAAAAAACAAAATATCTACTATGTAATTTTTTTTGATTTATAAAAGTATAGTTTTTTTTAAACTTTAAATTTAAAGCATATACTTTTAAAAGTCTTTAAATGTGACCCTTTTTTCCCTGCTATAAATGACTTGTAAAGGTTTTTTCCAATTCTGTTTTATGTAATCTGTATTTTGGGGCTTTAACGTACTGCTAGGAGGGAAATTACAGGTGTGCAAAGGGAAAATGCAGCTGCAATAAATCAGGTTGACAGTGCCCAAAAATCAGGGTTTAAATTTTCCCCCCAAACAAAACCAGGCTATGCATTTCCCCAAAAAGGGGAAAATTCACCCCTTCCCTCTATTTAGGAGCAAACCACTGCCAATTGTCCCAAAAGGTGAAGTCTTGGGGCAATTTTTTTACTCAAGGCTTTCTGGGGGCCTCACATCAAACAGTTGAAAAAGGCACAAAAACACTTAGCTTTTGCGGGGTTCTTTCACATCTATTTGGGGTGCAGACCGCACAAAAGCTTCTGCGGCTTTACCCAGCGCTTTGGTAAGCTTTTTATGGTGTGAAGCTTATTCATCTGCAAAATCCCCCCTGTTTACGGATGTTAGACTCGGTTTTTTAATGGCTCTCGATCTGTTTCTGGGGGTTTCAGGCTTCACCTGTGGGGGGCCCGTATCTGAGAGTGGAGAACCCCCTCTTTTATTACCGAGAATACATGAACCTTATTTACTCACGGACACAAGGATTCCCGGGCTCTACATCCAATTGGTTTTCAACCCCTTGAAGATAGCCCATCCTATGGGAGGGAAAAGAGGGTCTTGTGGAAGATCTTAAATTTTAAAACTCTCTAAGGGTTTTTGCTGTTGGAAATTTCCCCCAAATTTTCCCCCTTTGGGCTAATCAAGCGAGCTGGATTTTGTCGGAATTGGGAAAGGGGGAGACCGAACAGAATCCGGAGAAATTCTTCCCTTTCTAAATACCCGGGGGTCAGATGCAAATTTTTTAGATGGTTCGAATCTGAAAATGGGGGGGGTTTTTGCAGCATGACAAAGGAAGACTACATCTGGCTCTTCTCTAGCGCCCCATCTTCATGCAGATTCATGCCACCTTCGCGTTAAAATGACTAGGATCTTAGGACCATTCGTTTTGATTTTGTGACTCTCGTAGTGCCTTGCAAGCATCAAAAGCTTAAAAATCTCAATCCATAGTGAGGGGGGTTTTAAAATTTGGGTTCACTGATGTCAACACTAAAAAAATAACTCTATGTTGGGGTTTTCCACACTGTTGGTATCAGGGGGAAAGAGCGAGCTGATCGAAGGCCAGGCAGCTGCCGCTCAGCCTTGTGATCTCGTTTTTCCCTCCCCACCACCGAATTAAACCCCGATCAGAAATTTTCTTCGTGAAAAGAGGGAACAAAAAGGCATACCTCAGAAACAACTGCGAGCATTAGAAGACCTTTCAGTTGGGGGACTAGCATCCTCCCAACCGAAAATGGAATTGTATTAACAAAACTAGAATCGGGCACCAAAACTGACTCATGGGGCCAAAGTGGTAAAAAGAAACACTTTTTTTTAAGGATGCCAAGAGCCCTTAACGATCGCACATGTGTGGGAAAAATGTGCAAAATTTTCCGACCAAAAACGTATGTACTTGTCTCCCCCCTATACAGGAAAAATTATTGGGGGAAGATTGTGACATAGAGGGTCTTTTCAAATTTCCTTAGAGAGACAATATTTCATAAAAATTTTAAAATGCATGTTTTTGCAAAAATTTTTTTCACAGACTAAATTTTGCTTTTTATTTTTAATATTTTATTGTTTTAGTAAGATATTTATTTTATGATTTTTTAAAATTTTTTAAACATTTTAATATTTTTAGTTAAAAGGTATTCGTCCTAAAGACCTTAGCTGTTGACCCCCGGGAGATAATTTAAAAATCATAACAAACCCTCTGGAGGGCAGCCACCTGAACTCCCAACCCTTTCAGTTTCCCTTGATAGCAGAGGTAACGTTTTTCCTGCCCCAAAAGGGCCGGATGTTCCAAAAGCCTACCTGGTGTCCCGAGGTTAAAACCCCGGTGGGCGCCTGGGTGGACACCACCTCTGCCATCCCCGTAGAGCCCCCCCATTTAACCCCAGGGTGGGTGAGGGGGAGTAGGTATGGAGCCAAAATTGGGACTGCCCGGGGGACCGGCTCTGACCTCAAAAAATCTTAAACATCTGCAACAAAAATTGAAGCTTAACTGAACAGGATGTTCCCTTTAATTTTTGTGAATACACCATGGGGTTTTAAACAGGATCAAAAAATAGTAGCTGGATGGGTTGTGGGCCCAAAAAAATGCTACTGCTGAAAGCGCTTTTTCGGACCTGAAATGGCCCCAATAAAAAAAAAAATGAACAAAGCGTCTCGAAAAACTTCCAAAAAATATCTTTAGGTTCAAGTTTTTTTAGTTTACAAAATCTCGAAATCAGCTTCCAAAAAAATTCTTCAGGTTTAAGTTTTTTTTGGTTTATCAGGATTGGGGGGGTTCACCCCCCCCTCTTAAAAAAAACCTCTTTTTGCGGAAAAAACTGTTCGCGGGAAAATTTCTGTATTTAATTTTTTAATTTTCTACCAAAATACATATATATACGGTTTAGGCCATTCCCGGGGTACTTAAAAGAGCTAGGACATTTTCTTTTTCGTGATTTGCGGGAAAAAATTTTTTTTTCAGGGCAAATTTCCCCTTTTACCCCTAACTCATAAAATAAAGTGACCCCCATGTCCCTATCCTGGTCCTGCCCCCGTGGGCGAAGACGATACCGAGCTGCCCCAAGATTAAACAAACAACAAAATGGGCCTTTTTATATCCCCAAATCCCCTTTCAGGGACGACGCCGCTTAATAAATATGCAAAAGAGTTTTTTTTTACATTTTGAGGAAACAAAAGGTCGTTTTTTTCAGAAGAAAAAATTTTTTCATCGGGTCTCACATTTTATTCGTTTTTTTTCTGTCCCGTTTTTCTAGTATGTCTTTTAAAACCGCATTTCAAAATTTGACCTTTTTTGGGCTATTTTTTCACACACACATCAGAAACCCTATACCAAATTTGGGAAAACAATAGTTCAATAACCTCAGCTTTGTCCTAAAGGGAGCTTTTGGTCTTTCCAAAGTTATTAAGCCCTGTGGCTTTTTTGCAATGGTAATCCAAATTTTATATATATATATTTATATAAAATAATTTTAAAATATATAATATATATATTAAAATTTTAAAAGAGATATCCTTTTACTTAAAAAAATTGTTTAAAAAAATTGAAAGCATTATCGTGAATAAAAAAACTCGAGGAAAACTTAGAAATAAATATAAAATATAAATAAAAAAGAATAGGGGAAAATTTAAAAAAAAGTTAAAATATGAATAATAAAAATATAAAAAATAAAATATGAATGATTAAAAAATTGATTTAAAAAATGAAATGTTAAAAAAAAAATATAAAATGCGAAATAATATACAATGTAAAATAAAATATAAATAAAATAAAAAATAAAATAAAAACAAGAAAAATATAAAATTAAAATAATGCTACGCCATGGGTTTTTGTCCGTGCGAAACATGTTTAACTGAAAAGATGACCGGGATGTTTAATTGAAGGGGCCCGGGGAAACATGACGCAGCTGGCGTGAGCGGGGGACGGAGGAACAAACCGAGAGGATTGGGTGCTCTCCCCCAAGAACCCCGTTTGTACCCTTGTGACCTAAAATAAATTTGTTTGCCCCTTTTTAAGTGTATTGTGCAGTGGACCTGCTGGTTTCCCCGTATTGTGCCTAGAAAGGTTTTCTCGTAAATAATTGTGTAATAAGGAAAGACTTTTTTGTGTTTTTTCGTGCCCTGCCTGCCCCCTGGCTTTCCCCCCCGGGTGTTCTGGGCCGCTGTGGTGTGGGTCCCTTGGAATGTTCAGTGTTCACGCCCTGTGGTAACCCCCGTCTGCCTACCTCCCTTGGGTTTGGTGGCAAAAAAAAAAAGAGGCCGGCCCGGGGCGTAAAAAAGGGTGTCGGGGATGGGATTTGGTTTTTGATCAGTGAGAGCCCCCGATTTTCATTGGTCCAAAGATGGGGGAGCCTGAGGGAGAGGGGCCCATGACTAGGCAGGCACGGGATAAAAGCCGGCCAAGGGACTTGATCACTGCCTGCGGGCCCGGGTATGGGGGGAGGAAAGGGCACAAAGGGCAAAGGGGCAGGACGGGGGCACGCGGCAGGGCCCCACTCGTCGGACGGAAAGGAAGGGCAAGAACAGTTCTGCCAATTGTTGAGGTGCTACAGAGCAATTTTGCATCTGTGAAGAGGGAAACCTCAGCTCACCGACGGCCTGCAACAGCGTAAAGAGTGAACTGAGGGAAAAGGTGCAGACTGTAAAGGGGCGGTTCAGGGCCTGGGGAGGAAGTGAAGGGGAAAAAAGCGGCGTCACGAGGTATAAGTTGCAAGCGAGAAGGCAGCGAGGCAGCAACGATCCCAGATGTCAGATTTACGGGGGTCTCCGGGGGGTCCGTGGGGGGAAACCCCCCGGGCCTCGCCTTCTGTCGCAGCCATGGCGCTGCAAAGGGGGGGCCCTGGGAACCGCTCCCTTGGGTATGGTGGCGGAAAACTCGGACCCTCAACCCTTTTTCCTCCCTCCCCCCCTCCTCCCCCCCGGGCGTGTTAGTTCAGGGCACGCTTTCTCCCCCTGCACCCCCTCGGCCCCAAACATTCGTGAAGCGTAGCCAGGGGGAAAAGGGAAGGGGGCCTGGGGGGGCATATGTCCCCCCTTTTAAAATGCGGGCATCTCCCCCGGGCGGAGCCGGGAAGAAAAGGGCCCCCTGCGCTGGAAACCGCTAAGGGGCCCTGCGGGGGAAGTGTTGGGGCATTGCCCCCACCCCAAACATCCTTTTACCCACCGGGCGGAGGCTTTAAAACGCCGTTGGGGCACCCCACCAGGCCGGGTATATGGGGGCCCACTTGAGAAGCGGACTCGTGAGCGTGGCGAGACCGTCCCCTGGGCAGGATGTGGAGGCGTGGAAAGGGGGTCCCCCTGCGGTGCGGAAGAAGATTGTGGCCCCCCCGGGCCCCGCGATTTTTTTGTCGATGTTTTACGGGACCACGCGCAAATCTACGTCAAACGCACCCCGAGGCCTGGGTGGGGCTGGCGGGGCCTTGAGTTCGACCTTTCCCGAAAGGGAAACCCTGGCGTAGGCAGCGCTCACTCCGACGACCCCCGGGGCCGGAAGGCTAAAGTGGAGAAGGGCTTGGGAAGGGACCCCACATTTTCCCGGCTTGTGTTGGGGCTCGGGAGGTAGGGCACAACGTAGTCAGTGTCGGGGGGAGGGAAACCGTCCTCTCAACCGGAAGATTCATGCCTTCCAGGTGCTGCAAGGACTGTGGCAGGGATGGTCACATCGAGTGCTGTCCTAAGGGTAAGGGGGCGGACAGGGGAAAATGGCAGGGGGAAGGGGCCGAAACCCCCCGGGCCTTGGTTCCCGGGCCCCGCTTTTGGGGAAACGCCATCGAATCAGCACGATCAGGTGGGGCCAGTAAAGGGAACCTGCCGCCTGAAGTGGACACTGGGCGAGAAAACCCTATGCGGCCGATATGTTTTCCCCATGCGTTTCCCGATGCAAACCCCAGAGACTGTGTGGTGTCACGGGGATTGTGTGCATCAAGGGGCCAGGGGGGCTCGTATTGGCGTGGGCAACACGGGCAGCGGCTGCCGGTGTATGTGGCCCTCTGGAGAGCACTGCTTGCGGGGTTTACTACCCCCGGGAAGTAAAGGGGTGTCCCTTGGATGGAAGGGTGAGGGTCCGGTGAAGATTTTCCCTTGCTTCCAGAGGTTGCTGTGCGAGGTAGTTTTGGGGTGAGCGACTGCCCCCTTTCCCCCACACAGAGTCTAGATCCGGTTCGACTGTCAAAATGATGCGTGGGGTAGAGGGCCCCGTGGAGCCCCCCCAAAAACCCGTAGTGGCTGATGGGGAGCAGTTGGGCGGGGCCTTTTTGGACCAGGGGAGGGGTTTTGACGTGTTGGTAGCTAAATTTTCCAATAAGGCCTGAAGGTGCCCGCTGGTGCAAAGTGGGGACTTGTGAAAGTGGAGCGTCCGAAAAGGGCGTCGGGGAGCAAAGGGTTGGTTTTTGACTTCCCCCCCCTGTGGCGTTTTCCCTGGGGGAAGCTCCCTGGGGCCAGGTGAAAAAAAAGATGACGTTAGCCCCAGTACGGCGTGAAGACTTTTGGAGATGCGAGAGATGAGGACAGCATTTGGGCGTGGGTGATGCGCAGACGTCGTGGTGACCTGGCCGGGTTTTGGGCAGGGGAAAACCCCTCTGGGGCCACTGCCAGTCTACCCCCGCCCACACCCCCTCCAGAGCGACCCCCGGGAGCGAAGAAACCGGCTGGATGAAAGATTTTTTGTTTCTGGAAAAGAATTATTTAAATTTTTTGTAGTTTTTTTCAGGTTTAGATTGTCAGGCAACGGTCGTTCTTTATAGGGGGGGGTAGTGCTACGCCGTGGCATGTCTCTGTGGAAACATGTGTTAAAATGAAAAAAATACCCGGGCATGTGTTAACTTGAAGGGCCCCGGGGGAAACAGAGCAGCGGCTTAGCGGGGGGCGGAGGAACAAGCCGAGAGCGAGTTTGGGTGCTGCTCCTGGAAGACCCCGGTTACCGTTTTGGGCCTAATATAACTTTTTTGTTCCCTGTTATAAGCGGGATTGTGCAGTGTGACATGCGGTTTCCCCTGTATTTGCCTATAAAAAAGTACTCGTAAAAAATTTGTGAAAAAAAGGAAAACTGCTTTTGTTTTATTTTTGTGCCCGCCCCGCCTCCTGCGTTTTCCCCCCCTGGGGTTTTGGGACGCTGTGGTGCTCGGTGCCTCTTGGAACTGTTCAGTGTTCACGACCCTGTGGATAACACGCCGTCTGCCTATCCTGCCTTGTGTTGGTGGCAGAGAGACGAGGCGGCTGGCGTAACAATAATATAAAATA
>NC_051390.1:21347809-21367809 GCF_015228065.2 Penaeus monodon
CTGGAGCAAGGGGGGTGGGGGTGTTGTGTTGGGTGGAAGTAGGAGGAAGGGGTGTAGGGGGAATATGAGTGGGACTCGAGTGGTTAATTTTGAATATCTTCAAGGGTTTCTGTAAAGGAGTTGGTTGGGGAGTTTTGTGAGACAAAGGTTTTCTTATGAGGGGGGATGAGAAGACTGGTGTCTGAGGAGTAGAGGCAAAGGTAGGTGGAGGTGAGTGTATGGTAGGAGAAGAACGGGTGGAACGTTTAGTCTGTCTGCTGCGGATAGTGCGGGGAGGGGGAGGGGAAGGTATTGGGGCTGCAGTAGAGATTGGAGTATCTGGATTTAGAATGGCAAAAGAATTTGATTGGGGAAGGTAGGAGGTAGGAGTGGGGAAGTAAAATGTAGGAGTGATAGGTATAGGGGAGGGTTTAGGAACGTCT
This sequence comes from Penaeus monodon, assembly GCF_015228065.2. Lineage (NCBI taxonomy): Eukaryota > Metazoa > Arthropoda > Malacostraca > Decapoda > Penaeidae > Penaeus > Penaeus monodon. Next base: position 21,348,232 of record NC_051390.1, read on the forward strand.
TGGGAGGAGCAGAGTGAGCGACATTACTGGAGTAGGGAGTAAGAGAAAAATCTCGTCGATGTGCTTCCTGTCTGGCTTCACGTAGAGCGAGTCCAAGTCTGAATCTGAGAGTTACCACCTCATACTTAAATTTGTGGGGGGCCGCCACAGCTGGCACATGTCCGTGACTGTGCAGAGCAGTTTGATCGAGTAAGACCAGGTTGGGCGCATAGAGGGCATCTAGCTGTGGAACAGCAATGTTTGGCAAGATGTCCTAAACGCCAACAGTTTTGACATTGACGGGGAGAGGGTTGATATGGTCAAAAAGAGGATTCTCCACCAATGTAAAATTAAAGGGAAGGTCATGTCAACGGAAAGAAATTTCGGCAATGTTATTAGGGCTGTTGCGATGACTTCTGGGAGAAATGGAGTAGCACTGTACTGATAGCATCATAGTCTGTGAGGCAGGCAAGTAAGTCTTCTCCACAATCTGACTAGATTTTATTATAGATAAGGCAGTTTGCTGGGGAGACAGAGGCAGTTCCGGTGCAAGTATTGAGAGTTGGGTGAGTTTCTGCAGGAATAGAGTTATTAGAGAGATCAGTTAGAGTTGATAATGCTATACCTTGGTTTTCAGGTGTTACTGTGATGAGACGGGAACAATCGGTTACGGAAAGAGAGTTTGCCTGTTTGTTTTTGAAGACACTGCTGGGAGAGAAGAGTGTTGTCAGAGTAAGGAGCTGTGAGGGGGATCACAAAAAAAATGGTCCCATTTGGCTGGGCTACATAAAGTATCTAAGATATTTGTAGAGATGGGGGTAGAAGGATGGGGGCGTGTGGAAGAGGTAGTGTTGAGGGAGGCAGTATTATGGAGAGGTGGACAATAAGGCTGTAAAGTAGTATCAATGGAGGATGTGGTAGGTGATGAAGGTTGTGGGGGTAAGGTGATGAAACTGAGCATGTTGGGAAAGTAGGAATGTCTCCTGAATACTGAGTGTTGACTTGGGTGGATAATGTACTAGTAGGCATTGAGGAGGGGGTAGTATCTGCAGTGAACGGAACCGTGGAGAGCCTGGGGTCGGGGAATCGGGAGAGTTTGAGTTGGTGTGGCTATTTGATGAAGGGGCAAGCCTCAATGCCCCTAATAAGGGTATAACATCATTATTGGCCATGGTAAACCTGGAGTATGTTGAGGAGAGAAACAGTCCACCCCTTTTGGGTCTCCTTGAGGGGTAAGGGCTAGACAACTACAATAGGGGAATACCGTGCCCATGGCTCCCTGAGGCCGTTCAGGACTGGCACAAAGTCAGCCTTTCATCCTTTTAGCTCGTCTCTAACATCTTAGGAAGTGGATAGTAAAAGGGATTGGGGAAGGGGGGCCAAAATGAAAAAGCAGGAGGGGAAAAAAGACCATGCAAAATTAGTTGAGTCGAGGGGTGAGTCCCAAGGTAGGGGAATTTCCTAGCATTGTGGGTCCCAGTCTTCGCCTCCAAAGGCCCCCTATAACAACAGGCAAGGGATTGGGGGATCAACAGATGTAAACATACAGCAATTTAGGAAAATGAGATACTAAGGATAGACAAAAAAATGGTCAACAGTGTTAATTTTACTAAAAGAGAGCATGCATTACATGAAATATAATTTACAAAGACACACACTTAGTAGGCCACTTTGAGCAAGCCTTGGGGCTGCGTCCTAAAAAGGTAAAAACACGCCACCAGCAAAAGCCTTTCAGTTCTGAATAACAATAAATCACCCCTTCTTCTCGAAAACCTTTTCTATTTCCAGCATCTCAGCTCAAGTGAAGGCAGGCGGGGGCAAGATGGTAAGGTGATGCAGTGATTCACAGAGCCATTGGGGCACTAGGAACCCAGCTAGAACCAAGGGGGTGCCAGAATAAAAAAGTCTGGGAACCACCACAAATTATTTCTTGGTCTCCCCTGGCCCTCTCCTGATCAGCACCTGACATGAGCAAGCACACTGTGGTGAGGTCCAGCATGCCCCGTTTAACTACTTCTATTACCATGTATATGAATAACATATTATCGTTATTATACTTATAATGATATAACTTTTAAACCCAAATATCGAACCAGAAAATATACTCTAACATCGATAACAACCAAAGACAGTGCATACTCAAAGGGGAATTTCTTTTTTTTTACACTAAAAATACTAGTTTGTTTGCATATTCAAAGTACACAATTCATGCTACACTAAAACCATACACGTACGTTACGGTCATTTTATGCTTACAAAGTTTGATGGCATTTTCTAGATAGTTCAATTAAACTCTTTCAGCTCTTTTTATGTGCAGCCCCCATACAATACCTTCATATAAACGATAATCATATTTAAAAAGTTGCTTCATAAACATTCAGTCTGACACAATTTCTTCTTTTACAGTTATATGTTCCTCTACTTTAATTTTTTCTTCCATTATACACGTCCTATACATGTCATACATTTTGATATCGTTATCTGGTTCTTCTGACTTTACAAAGATTGGTTTATACTCCGACTTGATAAAGTCACCGACTACATTATGGTAAGACTTTTGCAACCTAGGTCGGAGACTGTACATATTCTGGTCATTTTCCGAGGCACAAGAGGTGTTTTCTGGATGTTCTCCTGCATGAGCTGATAAATTGTTCACTCGTGATTCTTTTATAACAGTTGGGCAGTCCCGAATCCCTCCTCGGCTGAGTGGGCTTCGATATGCTTGATAGAGTTTTTGACATGAATTTCTTCTTGAAAAGTGGACACGAAAATAGTTTTCCCCTGTGTTGAAGTCTTACATGCTTCTTCAGATCAGAACTTGCAAAAGAACCTTTTTTTCACATATATGCAGGGGTATGGTCTTTTCACCTGTGTGAAATTTTCACGTGCAGTCTCAGGTGACCTTTCTGACTAAATTTTTTCTCCAGTGGAACACGGTATGGTCTCTCGTTTCTATGAAATCTTTCATGCTGATACAAAGCACTGCTCTGCACGAATCTCTTAGCACAATAGGAACACTGATAGGGTCTTTCTCCAGTATGTATTCTCATATGTTGTTCCAAGTGTGATTTCTGTGCCATTTCTTTGTTACAGAGTGAGCACTTGAATAATTTCTTGTCTCCATGAGACTTTTTATGGATTTTCAGATCTTGCTTCGATTCAAATTCCCGCGCACAAATGAACTAAAAACGGTGGAACAGCTACATCACGCTTGGCAGGCTTTCTTATGCATCAGTTTTTCAAGGAAGACTTTGCAGTGAACTTTTCTGGCAGTTTTGTGCATTCGAAAGGCTTCTCGCCGTTATGAATTCTAGCATGCTCTTTCAGATGACTTTTTGGGTGAACTGTTTATCGCAGATATGCATTGAACGGCCTTTCCCCTGTGTGGATCTCAATGGGTCGTTAATTGTGCTTCCAGTCGAACCTCTTGCTGCAGTACGAACACTGGAACGGCTTGTCTCCCGTGTGGTTCCTCAGGTGCTGTTTCATGTTCTGTTTCCACCGGAACCTCTTCTCGCAATACGTGCATCGAACGGACTCTCGTTGTCATTCAAGATGAGGGGTGCTTTTGTTAAAGACACACAAAAACAATAGCGTTATGAACCAAAGAAAATCGGATGCTTTTTCTGGTATTTTCACTCATAATTCTATTTTTCTTAAGTACCAACAGTTTTTAGATAAGACTTAAGTCCTTCCCACTTCCTCTTTCAAATCTATTCCTTTGTTGATTGGGCTTCCTCTTCGCAATTTCCTTCTCTAGGTCAAGGTTTTATTTTTCAAAAGTTTCGTTATTCTTTTTCTCGTTTCTCATATCTTTTTGGTTTGAAAACCCTCCCCCCAGCTCTGAATCCTGTGGGGGAAAAAAAAAAGGAAATTTAAATTTTTATTCGTGTTTTTATTGTGCATTTATTACATTACCACCAGTAACTTTATTTCCGTGATTTGTCTTCGTGTTTCCCTCTTGTATTATATTCTTATTTACTATAATAATTAACAGATACTTGTCAAACAAAGACAGAAAAATAAAGGAGAAGGAATATCGAATCTTTGGGAATATATAACAAAAGCAGCAATAATAATAATAATAATAAAACAGTAATGATAACAAATGCAGTAGTAGTAGTAATAGATGGCAGCAACAATCATAACAGCAATCAAAACAATATCTACAATAACTATAACTATAACAATAACAATATCAATAATAATAATATTATTATTATTATTATTATTATTATTATTATTATTATTATTATTATTAATAACATAATTAACAACAGTATTAACAATAACATGATGACGATGATGATGATTGATGGTGAGTGATGGTGATGGTGATGGTGATGATGATGACGACAATATCCATATAATACTATTACTACTACTACTACTATTAAGAAAAACGGTAACAATGATGATAACAATACGACCAACATAAAAAAGGCTGTCGCCCACAACAAAAACAATTGCAAGAGCATTTGCAACCGCAAATGACGCCATTAATATGTAAAACAACAAATGCTGTCAACTTAATATGATGATAAAAGGAAAATCTCAAGAAAACCGACCCGAAGAGGAATACATCTATCTTAGAAATAAAATATAGCCAGATCTATTAAAATACATTATACAATATAAGACACTGTATTTTGAATGCGCAAAGTTTTATAAATGGTTATTGGACAATGGTTACAAAACAAAATATATGTGCTAGACATCAGAAAGTTATATGAAACAAAACTGGAAATGACATTTTAAGTCAAGTCAAGGATAACAGTTATTATTATTACAACAATGGTAACATTATACATACATACATACATACATACATACATACATACATACATACATACATACATACATACATACATACATATATATATATATATATATATAATATATATATATATATATTATATATATAAAAATTTAATATAATAATATTACATACACAGTGAAGGGTAAAATGTGTGGGGGCCCAAGGCTGGTGTATTTTACGGGTCTGTATCCCAAAAGCAAGAGAAACAACATTTTTAATTTAAAAAAGGGTAAAAAAAATTTAAAACCCAAATTTACCCAAATTTTTCGACGGTAGATCCCCTTTCTACCTTATTTTTTCCCAAATTAACTCGGTTACATTTGCAAATGTAAAGGGTTTATTTTTTTAAACAGAAAGGGACCCCAGGGATTTTTTTGCATGTTTATTCTCTTTGTTTTTTTTACCTCAAAAAACCCATTTTACGAAATCTCCCAATTTTTTTGGGGGTTTGTAATTGTTTAATATTACTAGAAAAGTCCTAAAAAAAGCAAAAGGGTCTCTCCCCAGTTTTTAACTATCAGCTTCAGCCCCCGCTTCAGGGGCCATTTCAAACATCGGGCATTTTTTTTCCCATGTCTGTTTCAGGGCCAACCCTTGGCTCCTGTTTTTGATTGCCCAGGAAAAAAAAACTAACATTTCAGTCCCAAATTTCTAATAAACCTGTTGAAAATTTATTGTTGCAGAAAGACTGAGCAGATAAAGGCTTTAGGGTTTGCAAAGCCCCGGGTTTGTTTCAGCAAAAATTTCCAGCAAAAAAAATTTACACTGGGCATACAAAACCCAGTTCATATAAAAACCCTAAAAATTAGATCTTGGGATCATCAGTTAAAAAGGGGAAAAAGGGCCGGCATGCCCCTAAAGTTGTCAGTATTACTTTTTTAAATTTTACAGTCTAAGAGGCAGGGTTTCATTTTTTTTTTTTTATTTAAACATAAAAGGATGTTTTGTGTGTACTAAAGAAGTTGACATAAAGGCAAATGCTTACACTAAGCAGGAATTTTTATGCTTCAAAAGGAAATTCAGCCAAAAAGGGGTAGACAGGGGACGAACGAATGGTAAATTTTTTTGGGCGGGAGTTTGGTTTTCTAAAAGGGCTAATTTTAAAAAAACTCGTAAAAATTTTCCTTTTCAGTTTTTTATTCGTTTTTGAAGAGGAACCGGGAGAAGTCGACAAAATTATGATTTGGGTTTTTCTTTTTCAAACTTTGGCTTTTTCCCTTTTTAAATTTTTGTGACACGTTAAGGGTGTCTGTTTGTTTTTAAATAATTAAAAAAATACAAAACAACACACACACACACAAAAAACATAAATATATATATTATATTTTATATATACATTAAAAATAATATATATTTTTAATAAAAATAAAATATATTATAAAATTATAATTAATATAATATATTTTTTAAATATAATAAATCCCATATAATACTTTTACAAAAAATACATACATACATAAAAATAACCTACAAAAACATAAACATTTTAATACACAAAACTTACAAAAACATACATATGATACATACATAAACATATATGTATTATAATTATATATATTATATATAAAATTATATATTATAATATAATTTTTTTAATATAAAAATATATATATATATATGTAATGCATTTTTTATTCTGGGTATATTTTGTAAAATAAATATAATTTATAAAAAAAATTTAAAATACAATTACACACACGAACACACGCAGAACCCACCCACCCCCACCCACCCACCCCCCCACCCACCCACCACACACACACAAAAACCACCCCCAAAACACACACACACACCACACACACACCACACACCCCACCACACACAACACACCCACACACGTTTACATTTTATGATTATTATTTTAAAAAGCATTTTCAATAAAAAGAAAAGGGAAAATTTAAAAGTATACTCAACTTTGACAGATGGGCCCCCATGTTCAACTTCAAAAGCTACCGTTTCACCAAATATCTGTTTCAAAAAGAACTTTGCTGGTACAGAAAATGCCCAAATATCCCCACAAAATGTTCTTAAAGTTTTTTATTAATTTGGAAAAACACTAATAGCTGTCGGGAAATCCCATTTTTGGACAAAAATGTAAAATTTGTCTGTGATCCCAAAATTAAAACAGGGGTAAAATTTGCGGGAAGTTTAAAAATAATGAAAATAAAAAAGTTGCCATTCCCCAAAAAATTTCCCAAATTTATAATAATTTTTTTATTGTTTAGTAATTTTATTATTCAAAGTATATCTCAAATGCATAAAAAAAAATATCCCTTACAAAATAAGAAAATTTAAAAAGGGAAAAATCCCAAGCAAGATTTGGTTTAAAAGCGGGCCACATGCGGGGCCCAAAGGCCTAAAAACCCACGGGAAATCAAGGGGACAGGAATCTTGTTTGAAAAAAAATGGCCAAAGGGTGGGGGGACGGGAAAAACATATCATCAGGGGAAAAAAAATTTTGGTGAAGGGCAGGTGACGGGAATATTTCATCAGGGGAAAATTTTTATAAAATGTCTTTTGGTGGGATTTTCTCATCATGGACACAAGTATTTGGATTTTAGGCTATGAGAGTTCAATTATGCTTGGGAAGGGGCCCTCTCCAGGGAGGGCATTATGTCCATGCAAAAAATTTATTTTGTGTTTCCCTTTCCAGTATAGGATATTTGGGGAAAAAAAATTTTAAAAATGCAAAAATATGAAAAGAAACCCCAAATTTTTTTTATTTTTTACACAGTGTACAATACCTGAAAAATAAAACCCGTCACTCAAAAAAAACAGTTTTTTAACATTATGATACAAAAATAAAGAATGATAAAAAACAATTCAGAAAATGCTTAAACCAAACCCAAAAAATGTATTTGTAAAAAAAAAAAGGGGCAATAAAAAAAGAAGAGGGACCCCAAGTTTTGAGGTGGAGCCACAAGCTACAAATCTGAAAAGGGGTAACCCGTTTGGGGGTGCATTTTAATCAAGGAATCGGTTTTATTAAAATTTATGAAGAATCCTCCCCTTTTCATGATTTTATTTGATTCACCACATTAATTTATAAACAAAATGTTACCCCTAAGAAAAAAAAGATCCATTCAAACCCCAAAGGGGTTTTCTAGGAAATCAAAATCAGTAGTTCAGAGGGCCCCCTTTTTTATCAAAACATTTTAAATCAGGGCCCAAAGGGGTGTAAAACCATTTTCCAACACCCGATCAATTAGTTGAGAATGGTTGGGGAAACCTATTATACTACATAAATATATAAAATAATATATAATATAAAATAAATTTTTATAAAAAGTTTTTTATTTTAATTTTTTATATATAGAAATATAATAAATAATATATATATAATATATATATTTTATATAATATATATATATATATAAAAAAAAATTTATATTTTTATAATAAAAATTAAAATAAATCATTAAAAATTTTTATAAAATATAGTATATATAATTAAATGAATATATATATATATATTATATTAAAAATATTTTTTATATAAATAATATATATTAAAAAATAATTTTAATATAAAAACTAAAAATAATATATATATAGATTTTAATTAATTTTATAAAATATATTTTTATTTATATAATTTTATAATATTTATTATATTATAGATTTTTGGAATTTTAAAAAATTATATCTTTAAAAAATATAATAAATATATAAATATATTTTAAAATAAATATATATAAATAAAATTTTATTTTAAATTTTATTATTAATTTTAATTTTATTAAAAATATTATATATATATTTTAAAAATTTTATAATTTTAAAATATATTTTATATATATATATTTATTTTATTTTATATATAATATATTTATAATATATAGGTATATATATTTTTTAAAAATATATATATATATAAAATTATATATATATATTTTATATATAATATTGTATATATAATAAAAAAAAAATAATGATTTATTAAATCCAATTTAAAAAATTATTTCTTTTTAAATTTTAATATTACAATTTTATCTTTTATTCTTTAACTAAATATTTTAAATAAAAAATTTATTATATAAAAAATAAATTTAAATAAATGAAAATGGTATATTAATTTTAAAAATTTTTAATTTAGAAATAATCATTTATTTTTTTTATAAAAATAATTTATATTTTTATTTAATTATATAATGTTTTAAAATTTTTATTTTTTAAAAAATGAAATTATAAAAAAAAAAAAAATAATTAAAAATATTATTTTAAAATTAGAAATAATTTAAACATTTTCCAAAAAATTTTAAAAAACAAAAATTAAAATCAAAAGAAAAAAAAATTTTAAAAATTTTAAAAAAAAGGAATAAATGTTATATATAATAACAAAACAAAACCTCCCTTTGTTTCCCGTCCCATCCCCCTTGAATTTGAAATTTTTTTTGGGTTTTTAATTTTAAGGGTTGGCAAGGTTTTCGTTTTACCCCAAAATTTATTTTTAAAAAGAAAAAGAAAAATAAAATGGCCCCAACCCCCCTTGAAAAGGCCCCCCCCTAACTTTCCCCAAAAAACTAGTTTTTAGAAAATAAAACTTTTTTCCCCAAAAATAAATTAAGATTTTTCCCTTTTTCCTAAATTTTGAAAATTGAGTTTTTGGGAAAAGGGGGAAAAATTTGGGTAAAAAAAAAAAATTAAATTGGGAAAACTTAAAATTCCTTCAAAATTTAAAAAATTTTCCCAAAAAAATTGGAATTTTGAAAAAAAAAATTGAAACAAAAACCAAAAACTTTTAAAGCTAAAAAGAGGGAAAAAGTTTTAAAAACTTAATATTAAAAATTTGTCAACCCCTTCTCTTTACAAATTTTCCCCCCCCTTATTCCTTTTGGGAACCACAATTGTAAATTTTTGTTTTTCTAAAGATCTGGGGGAAAAAAATTATAAAAATTAAAAAATTAAATTTTTTAGTTAAAATGGGGCACATTGTTTCTCCTTTTATAAAAATTTGTAAGGAAAAAAAAAAAAATTAAAAAAAATTTTTTCGGGCCCCCAACAAAGCCCTTATTTTTTAAATTTTTAGTTGGGTAAAGGGGAAAAAAACAAATAAAAATTAAACCAAAGCTGGGGGGAATTAATGTTTAAGGGGGGTTTAAAAAAAATTTAAGGGGGACAAAAACCAAAGATATTTAAGGAAAAAAAGGAAAAATTTAAGTATTAAGGTTTTTTGGGTTTTTGAATATGGGGGTTAAAATTTATTTTTGGGAAAAGGGGGAATGTTCTAAATTTTTGGAAAATTTTGATTTATAAAAATTTCTTTTTTTTAGGCATTTGGGAAGGGGGTTTTTTATTTTTTTGAATAAAACCAAGGAGATGGGGGACTTATTTTTTGTTGTTTGGTCCATAACATACAGCATTCACCTTGTACTTTATAGTTGTGTGAAACGGGAACTACACATAAAAAGTTACCAAAGCGTGTGGAAGAGGTAGTGTTGAGGGAGGTAGTACTTTGGAGAGGTGGACATAATAAGGCTGTAAAGTAGTATCAAGGGAGGATGTGGTAGTTGATGAAGGTTGTGGGGGTAGAGGTGATGAAGTTGAGAATGATGGGAAAGTAGGAATGTCTCCTGAACATTGAGTGTTGACTTGGGTGGATAATGTACTAGTAGGCATTGAGGAGGGGGTAGTATCTCGTTTGAACAGAACCGTGGAGAGCCTGGGGTCGGGGAATCGGGAGAATTTGAGTTGGTGGGGCTATGTGATGAAGGGGCAAGCCTCAATGCCCCTAATAAGGGTATAACATCATTATTGGCCATGGTAAACCTGGAGTATGTTGAGGAAAGAAACAGTCCACCCCTTTGGGTCCCCTTGAGGGATAAGGGCTAGACAACTAAATCAGGGGAATACCGTGCCCATGGCTCCCTCAGGCTGTTCAGGACTGGTACAAAGTCAGCCTTTCATCCTTTTAGCTCAGCTCTAACATCTTAGGAAGTGGATAGTAAAAGGGATTGGGGAAGGGGGGCCAAAATGAAAAGGCAGGAGGGGAAAAAAGACCATGCAAAATTAGTTGAGTCGAGGGGTGAGTCCCAAAGGTAGGGGAATTTCCTAGCATTGGGTCCCAGTCTTCGCCTCCAAAGCCCCCCTACAACAACAGGCAAGGGATTGGGTGGTCAACAGATGTAAACATACAGCAGTTTAGGAAAATGAGATACTAAGGATAGACAAAAAAATGGTCAACAGTGTTAATTTTACTAAAAGAGAGCATGCATTACATAAAATATAATTTACAAAGGACACACACTTAGTAGGCCACTTTGAGCAAGCCTTGGGGCTGCGTCCTAAAAAGGTCAAACACGCCAGCCAGCTAAAGCCTTTCAGTTCTGAATAACAATAAATCATCCCTTCTTCTCGCAACCTTTCTATTTCCAGCATCTCAGCTCAAGTGAAGGCAGGCGAGGGCAGAGATGGTAAGGTGATGCAGTGATTCACAAGAGCCATTGGGGCACTAGGAATCCAGCTAGAAGCCAAGGGGGTGCCAGAATAAAAAAGTCTGGGAACCACCAGCAAATTACTCTTGGTCTCCCCTGGCCCTCTCCTGATCAGCACCTGGACATGAGCAAGCACACTGTGGTGATGGTCCAGCATGACCCGTTTAACTACTTCTATTACCATGTATATGAATAACATATTATTGTTCTTATACTTATAAATTATATAACTTTTAACCAAACAAACCCAGAAAATATATTTAAAACATCAAAAACCCCCCCCAAAGACAGTGATACCCCTAAGGAATTTTTTTCTTTTTACACTAAAAATCTAGTTTTTTTTATATTTTCAAAAGTACAAAATTATGCTACACAAAAACCATAACAGCACATTTCGGTCTTTTTATGCTCCAAATTTTGATGGCATTTTCTGAAAGTTAAAATTTTAATTTTTTATGGAAAACCCCATAAAATCCCTTTCTTTAAACGAAATCAATTTAAATTTTTTGTTCAAAAACATTCAGTCGACCAATTTTTTTTTAAAACAGTTATATGTTCCTCCCTTTAATTTTTTCTTCCTTTAATACTTTTCCCCCTACATGTCATACTTTTGACATCTTTATTGGTTCTTCTGACTTTACAAAGATTGTTCATACTCCACTTGAAAAAGTCCCCGGCTACATTATGGTTAAGATTTTTGAAAACCTATTTTTGGGGGACGTCCCTATTCTGGTCTTTTTCCAAAGCAAAAGAGGTGTTTTCTGAGGTTCCCCCGGGCATCGGTTGAGGGGGCCCTTTCGATATGCTTGGATAGAGTTTTTTGGGGGGGGCAGAATTTCTTTTCCCAATGTGGACCCGAAATTTATTTTTTTCCCCTGTGTGAAGCCCTTACATGTTCTTCAGATCAGAATTGCAAAAAACCTTTTTTTCACAAATAGGCAGGGGTATGGCTTTCACCTGTGTAATTTCTCACATGCAGTCTCGGGTGCCCCTTTCTGACAAAATTTTTTTCCCCACAGTGGGAAACACGGGTATGGTTTCTCTTTTCAAATAAAATCTTTCATGCTGATAAAAAGCCGGGCTCGCACGAACCCTTTTGGGCACAATGGGAAAACACTGATGGGGTTTTTCCCCTTTTTAGTATTCTCATATGTTTTCTAATTTTTATTTCTGTGCCTTTTCTTTTTTTACAGTGTAAAACATTTGAATAATTTTTTTTGCCCCCATGAAAATTTTTATGGTTTTTTAAAACTAGCTTTGATTAAAATTTTCTGCCCAACACAAAAGAACAAAAAAATGGGGAACGTTCCATCACGTTTGGGCAGGTTTTCTTATACATGTATTTTTTTTCCAAGGAAACTTTGCAGTAAATTTTTTTTTGGGCCCAGTTCGTGCTTTTCAAAAGGTTTCCCTTGCCTTTATGAATCCTACATGCTCTTCAGATTAACCTTTTTGGGTAAAACTGTTTATCAAGATAGTCCCTTTAAAAGGCCTTTTCCCCCTGTGGGGACTCTCAGAGGGCCCTTTAATTGTGCCCCAGTCAAAACTCTTGCTGCAAAAAACAACCTAAAAGGGGTTTTTTCCCCCTTTGGGGTTTTGTCGGGGGGCCCAAACCCCCTCGGCTGAGTGGGTTTCAAATATGCTTGGATAGAGCCCTTTTTGACAAAAATTTTTCTTGCAATGTGGACACAAAAGCTTTTTTTCCCTCTGTGTGAAGTCTCCCATGCTTCTTAAAGTAAGAACTTGTAAAAAACCCTTTTTAAAAACCAAATTTTGCGGGGGTAGGGTCTTTCCCCTTTTGGGGGAAATTTCTCAGGGTGCATTTCTAAAGGGGGCCCCTTTCTGAAAAAATTTTTTTCTAAACGGTGTGAACACGGGTACGGTCTTTTGTTTCTATGAATCTTTCATGCTGATCCCAAAGAAACTCCGTTTCTTTTCCGCAATCTTTAGCAAAAATGGGAACCCATTTGATAGGGTTTTTTCTCCAGTTTTTAAATTTCATATTTTTGTTCCAAGTGTGATTTCGTGCCATTTTTTTTGTTACAGAGTGAGACTTGAAAAAATTTTCCTTGTCCCTAGATTTTTTAAATGGATTTTCAAAATTCTTCGATTAAAATTTCCCTTGCCCCACAAATAAAACAAAAAAAACGGTGGAACAGCTACACCCACGTTTGGCAGGCTTTCTTATGCATGCATGTTTTTTCAAGGAAGACTTTGCAGTAAATTTTTTCTGGCAGTTTGGCTTTCAAAAGGGCTTCTCGTGGGTTATGACTCCTAGCTTTGCTCTTTCAGATGCCTTTGGGAAAAATGTTCATCGCAGTTTAGGCATTTGGGGGGACTTTCCCTTTTGTGGACTCCCCAGAGGGGTCGTTAAGTTTTTGTTCCCATTTAAAACCGGCTGCTCCCATGGGGCCCTCAGGTGCTTTTCCATGTTCTGTTTCCCCTGGAACCTCTTCTCAAAAAAACATGCACTCAAACGGTCTTCTTTGTCATTCTGATGAGGGTGTTTTTTTAAAATTAAAAACAAAAAAAATAGCTTTTATGAACCAAAAAAAATCGGATGCTTTTTAGTTTTTTTCCCTTAATTCTATTTTTTTTAAAGTCCCAACATTTTAGAAAAAGACTGAACCCTTCCTCTTTCAAATCTTTCCTTTTTTTGATTGTTTTTCCCCCTTTTTAAAATTTCCCCTTCTCTAGGTCAAGGTTTTTTTTTTTCAAAATTTTTCTGTTTTTCTTTTTTTTCGTTACTAAAATTTTTGTGTTTGAAAAACCTCTCCAGCACTGAATCCTGTGGGGAAAAATAATGAATTAAATTTTCCTTTTTGGGTTTTTTTTGTGCATTTTTTACATTAAACCCCCCGTAACTTTTTGTGATTGTCTTTGTGTTTTCCCCTGTATTATACTTATTTACTATAATAATTTAAAAGATACCCGTAAAAAAAATGACAAAAAAAATCAAAGAAAGGAATATCGAATCTTTGGGGAAAAGATGAGAAAGATGATGAAAGATGATGATTTGGGGTGATATGATGATGATGATGAGATGATGGGTGATGAAAAATAAAATATAATTAACCAAACCCAACCCCCCCCCTTTAAAAATAAACCATGATATGATGATTTATGATGATGATGATGATGAATGAAGATGATGATGGGTTGATGATGATGGGTGATATGATGATGTGATAATGATGATGATGATGATGACAAACCATATACTAAATACTACTACTATATTAATTTTAAGAAAAACAGTAACAAAATCAAAAACCAAAAAGAAATAAAAAAAACATAAATACAACAAAAACCCAATTTTCAAAAGCATTTGGGGAACCCAAATAAAAACCCATTAATATGTAAAACAAAAAAATTTCTGATAACTTGATATAATAATAAAAGGAAAAACTCAAAAAAACCCCCCGGGGCGAAAAAGGAATAAAATCCATTTTTGAAATTAAAAAAATAGCCGATTTTATTAAAAAAACATTTACAATATAAGACTTACTGATTTTTTAAGCGCAAAGTTTATTTAAAAGGGTTTTTGGCCCCAAAGGTTACAAAAAAATATATGTGCAGACATTCCCCAAAAATTATATGAAAAAAAATGGAAAAGACATTTTTGTCAAGTCGAGGATACAGTTGTAATTTTTACAACGATGGGAACACACATCATACATACATATATATACATATATAAGGGAAAGTGAAGTGTGTAACCAAAAAGGGTGGTGTAATTTCCCTCTCTATGTAAGAAAGAAAAAAACAGTTAATTTAAAAATTTTTAAATAAATAAAATTAAACAATTATCAATCTTTTCGTTTAGTAGATCTGCCCCTACCTTTAAATTTTAAAAAAATGTAACTCAGTATCTTTTCTCCTAAACCAAAACCCTTTTCCCCTTTTTACTATCAGCTTCAGCACTTTTCATGCCCCGTTTCAAAATCAGCGTTTGGGTTTGACACCTTTTTCAGCGCCAGCCTTATTTCCCGCAAAAAATATTTCACAGTCAGAACACTCTAAAAGACCCCTGCAAAAAATTGTTTTCGAAAACGTGCAGGGTGAGTTCAGCAACAATTCCAGCAAAAAAAAATTTAAACTAGTCAATACCAAAATTCACTTAAAAACCCATAATAGAAAAAAATCCCTCAGTTAATAAAATAAGGCCCGCACTGACCCAAAAATATGGTTTATATTTCTAGTAAAAATTCCCGAAACTAATAGGCATTGGTCATCTTTTTTTTTTATTACAATATTTTTTTGTGTGACTAAAGAAATTTAAAAAGTAAGGCCCAAAAATACACTGCAAAGGGATGTATCTTCACCTTCATAGAAATTCAAATTTGGGGAGCCTTTTTAGCACTTCCCCCAAAGGCTAATTTTAAAAATTGCATAAAATTTAATATTCTTGTTTTCACAAAAAATATCAGTATCAGTCCGTGGTTTACGGAAGGGGTTGAGGGCCCAATTTTGTGTTTTTTGTGTTTCCCAAACGACCATGAATAAATCTAAAGGGAAAACAATTTTTTTCCAAATTTTTCATTTACGTAAAAAAATTATATATTTTATATCTTTTATCCATCTAAATACATTTTATATATTTATATATATATATATATATATATTATATTTTATATAATTTTAAAATATTATATATATATATATATATTTTATTTTATTATAAAATTTTGCCGTCAAAATAAAGACATTTTTCGTGATGCACAGACGAAGAGATCCATAAAGCAATTGACCCGGGAAAAGGGTCTTTTGACGAGCAAATTGCAAAAAAAGAAAAAATGCTAGACTCTTTATTAATTGGAAAAAAAGCTAATTTTTAAATTTAGTGCTTTCCAATGGGCTTGGGTGAAATTAAACCCCGTTATTTTGCAAAACCTTTCCCCCCAAATCTTTGAAAACCTTTACCTTCCCCCCTGGACCTGATTTGCTCTTGTTCGTCCCCGTCTCTTTCACTATATATACTTGCCAAAATTTTCTCCTTTCACCATTTCTGTTTTTAAATTTGTCTGAAAAGGAACTCGGAAGAGTTCGAAACATTCGATTTAGGTTTTATTTTCTACTGGGGGTGTTTTCCCCTTTTTATCTTTGGTACACGTTAATGTGTCTTGTTTTGTATTTTTACATTTCATATACATCCATACATACAAATATACATATATATACCCTACATACTAAAAAATACACGGATACAATAAAAATCATTTATGCATACAGACATATATTTCAGTAAATAGGGGGATATAATATTATATATTATATATAATATATATATTATATTTTATATTATATATATATAATTTTAAAATATATAATATATTTTATATATATGTATGTATTATTTATATTTGTATATGATGTATTTTGTGTATATAATTTTAAAATTTTATTTATAATTATATATATATAATATATATATATATATAATATTAATATATATATTGTAAAGTATGTATGTATATATATATAAAATGTATGTATATGTATTTGTTTTGTGGGGTTTTGTGGGATATTATAATATTATATATATATATAAAAGGAAAATTTTTTATATATATATATAAAATTATATATTATATATTTTTTATATTATATATATATAATTTTAAAAATATTTTATATAATATATATATATAGTTTAAAATCATTATATATTAAAAATATATATATATATAATCTATATATATATATATATAATATTTTTTATATTGAATATTATAATGGGCGTATTATATATGACTATATTTAATACGTATATTTTTGTGTTATATTTTTATGTGTGTGTGTGTGTGGGGGTGTGTGTGTGTGTGTGTGTGTGTGTGTGTGTGTGGGTGTGTTTGGGGTGTGTGTGGGGTTGTGTGGTTTGGGATTCTGTTATGGGGGTGGTGTGTGTGTGTTTTTCTTCTGTATGTGTGTGGGTGTGTGTGTTTTGCATTTTGGGATGTGTGTTGGTTTTGCAAGGGACTTTGTGGCCCCTGATTTATTAAATTTTGCTTACCCTTTTTGGATATTTCCCTATTTTAATTTTTTTAAAAAGATTTTGGTGGCCCCTTCTGTGTTGGGTAACAAAAAAAGAATGACAATATAAAATATATTATATAATATTATATATATAATTTTATATATATATAATTAAATATATATTATGTAGTATAATATATGATTATATGTATGTATGTGTGTATATTTTAATATTTTAATATATATATAAATAATATATAATATATATATATATAATATATTTAATATATATTTTTTTTTATATATATATATATAATTTTATTATATATATATATGATATATATATATTAAATATATATAAAATGACGTATAATATTGTAATATATTGTATGTGTGTGGTTTTGGGGTGTGGGTGTTTTGGGGGTGTGTGTGTGGTGTGTGTTTTCTTTTTATTTTGTGTGGGGTGTGTGTTTGCATTTTTGTATTGTGTGTGTTTTGTGGGGTTTGCAAATTTTGTATGTGTGGGGGGGTGCATAGGCACATTTGGGGTCCATGATTTATTTTGTCCTCCCCCTTTCCTTTCCCGGATGATTTTTCCCTATTTTTTAAATTTTTTTTACAGATTTTGGTGCCTCTTTTTTGTTGCTAAATAAAGGGGAAAGACAAAAATTTAAGCTCAAGTCGTGTTTTTTAGCTAGGGGGCCTTTTGGTCATTTGTTTTTTTCTTTATTTTAATATTTCTTCTAATTTTCCCCAGGGGGGTGGATGATTTTAAACACCTGATCAGTGTTAAAGGGGGCCCCTGGGAAAAGGGAAAACATCATTGTTTTGTTTTTGCCTGGGAAATGTTAATGGTTTTTTAGGACTAGAAAAAATTTTTAAAACATAATAAGTCCCCTGTTATAAGAAAATGTTTCTGCCCCCATGTATTACAATTTTTTCCAGAAATAATAGAGTTAAATTATTTTCTTTCTTAATTAGGAAAAAATTTTCCCCGTCAAAGAGCTTAGAAAAAAAACAAAAAAACAATTTTTCATTAAATCATGAAATTTTATTCTTTATGTTTAAATTTGCAAACATCTCTGAGAACTAAAGAAAAAAATGAAATTTAAACATTAAAGAAAAGGGAAAACTTTTTGGGGGTTTTGGGGGGGAAAAAAGTTATAGAAAAATAGTGTTTTATCATATGATTTAAAATCTTAAAGCATTCAATAAAAAAAAGGAAATAAAAGTTATTCCAAAATTTTACAGATTGGGGGTTTTATGCTTTAAATTCAAAACTAAACCCTTTCAACCCAAAAATCCCGTTTTAAAAAGGGAAAATGTTTGGGACCCCCTAAAGTCAAATAAACACCATAGCAAAGGGCAACAGCATAGAAGAATTTTTTAGGGCCAAAAGGTGGGGCCACAAGTAACATCTGACAGAGTCGCCCCTCGGGGCCCTTTTTCACAAGCAACGTTTTTATTTAATTCAGAAAAACCAAACCATTTTTTTGATTCATCTTTATTCAACCCCATTTAAATTTATAAAAAACTGTTCAACCCCTAAGAAAAAAGACTCCATTCAAATCAAGGGTTATCTAGGCAAATCCCAAAAACAAGAGTTTTCAAAAGGCCCCTTTTTTTTCAAAACATTAAGGGCAGCCCAAGAGTATAACCTGTTACCCAAAAATCCTGGATAAAGGGAGTATGGAAAAATGTGAGAGGGCCCATTATACCTAATGTATGTATACATATTCCCTATATATATGAAGTTTGATAGATATATAGATAGAAAAGATGACAATATTATATATATATATATGATTTAATATTAAAAATATATATATATATAATTAAAATTATATATAATATATATATAATATAAATATTTATATATATTTTATATAAATATATATATATTTTATATATATATTTTATTATATTATATATATATATATTTTTATATATATATATATATATATATATATATATATATATATATATATATATCTGTCTATCTATCTATCTATCTATCTATCTATCTATCTATATATATGGATATGTATACATACATGTATGTATAATAGGCTCTCACATCATTCTCATACTACATTGATCAGGATGTTGGTAACATGGTATATACTCCTTGGCTGACTTAATGTTATTGATAAAAAATGGGCCTCTGCAACTCGTTGATTTTGATTTGCCTAGATAAGCCTTGACTTGAATGGAGTCTATTTTCTTAGTGTGAACAGTTGTTTATGAATTAATGTGGTGAATCAAGATGAATCATAAAATGGGATGATTCTTCATGAATTGAATCAAAATGATTTGCTTGATGTAAATGCAGCCGAGGGGCGACTCTGTCAGATGTGTAGCTTGTGGCTC
>NC_051390.1:21369676-21374676 GCF_015228065.2 Penaeus monodon
CGTTTATTTTTATTTTCTTCTGTTACTTTTTGTATTCGTTTGTTGTTATTAATTTTTTTTTTATGAAAAAAAATAAAAATAGAAATAATAAATATGAAAAAATATAAAAAATAAAATAAAAAAATATGAAAAACAAAAATGAAAAAATAAATTAATTAAATAAAATGAAATAATAATATAAAAAATATGAAAAAATATAATATAAAATTAAAATAATATATAATATAAAAAAAAAATAAAAAGTTAAAAAATAAAAAAAAATATAAAAAAAAAAATAAAAAATAAAAAAAATATAAAAATATAAAAAAATCTTAGATGATATAAAAGATATCCTTTAAATGTGAATAAATTTTTTAAAAAAATTTTGGAAGAATTATCGATAATTAAAATCTGAGGAAAACTTAAAAAATAAAATATAAGTTTAAAAAAAATTTAAGGATAGAGAATGAGAATATAAAATAAAAATGAAAAAATATAAAATATAAAAAATAAAAATAAAATAATAAAAATAAAAAAATAAAAAATATGAAAAAAAAAATATGAAATACTATAAATATGAAATACTATAAAATATGAAATACTTAAATAGAAATAATATAAAATATGAAATAATATAAAATATAAAAATAAAAATAAAATAGAAAAAATATATAATAGAAAAATAAAAAATACAAAAATAATAAAAATGAAAAGGTTTATTTTGATTCCTTTTGTTACAAGGATATTTTTGGGTGTGAATACTTCTTTTAAATTGCTTCTAATGACCCCTGTGAAGGAATGGCCGGGTTCACCCACTGGCGGCGAGGGATTTGAACGCAGGGCAGCAAGATTGCTAGACGAATCGTACCGCTGCACCACACAGAAATATAAAATGTAATATAAAAAAAAAATAAAATTTAAAATTAAAAAAATTATAAAATATAAAATAAAATATAAAAATATTTAAAATAAAAAAAAATATAAAAAAAATATATAAAAATATATAAAAATTAAACTTAAACTTAAAATATAAGAAATTTAAATGTAAAAAATTTTTTAAAAATTATTAAAAAATTTAAAAAAAAAATTAAAAAAAATTTTTCATAAACTATTAAACGGGGTTTTTTTGGTCTCCAGGGGCGTCATTTAAAGGGGGGGTATGGGGGTTATCCCCCATCTCTTAAAAAAAGCCTCTTTTTGCAGGGCAAAATCTAGTTTCTGCAGGCAAATTTTCTGGTTTTTATAATTTATAATTTTCTACCAATAATACATTATATAATACTGGTTGATGGTCCATTCCGGGCTACTTATAAAGAGCTAGTGGCTTTTTCTTTTTCGTGATTTGCAGGGCAAATTTTTTTTTCAGGGCAAATTTACCCGTCCCCCCTCCAACTCAAACAGAAGTGACGCCCTGCATATATATTTTATAAAATTATTATATATATATATATAATATTATATATATATATATATATGTGTGTGGGGTGTGTGTGTGTGTTTTGTGTGTGTGGTGTGTGTGTGTGTGTGTGTGTGTGTGTGTGTGTGGTGTGTGTGTGGGTGTGGTGTGTGTGGTGTGTGTGTGAATGTGTGTGGAACTAAAAGAAGGAAAATTACATAGAGGACATAATTTTGGATCAGAATGTAACTCAGATAGGAGTGTGTTGGTGGGGTTTGGGGCCCAAATTCGAAAGAAGCGAGAGCCGTCTCCCAACGTCGTTGCGATGAAATGAAGCTGACCAGGAGGAGATTTATAGTTTTACATATGAAATTTATTAGTGCGGAGATTTGACAAAGATTGCCATCAGTTATACAAGAAAGTCTTAAAGTGGGGTAATACTCCGTGGCTAGAATATGTGAAAAAATGTGTTTGGGTTTGTGATGGCAAGCAGCGTAGCGTACTAGCGTATCTGCCTGTTCATTGCCGGGGATTTTCATCATGGCTGGACACCCACAAAATCTGACATTCCATGTATGATAACTATAATGAAGTTGATCTATGAGTGATAACGGTTACAGTGGTGTTGGAAAATTTGAAGAGGAAGGAAACTAGGGGTGAGATAAGGAATGAAAGGGGGAAGGTGGTGTTGTATTAGGAGGTGGAGGATCTGGGGAAGGGCATAGTTGTGACATACGGGATTCGCGTGTGTACCCAGGAGGAGTGGAATGATGAGGGATGAGGAGGGTTAATTTTGGGTGGAGCTGGAGCAAGGGGGTGGGGGTGTTGGGTTGGGTGGAAGTAGGAGGAAGGGGGTAGGGGAATAGAGTGGACTCGATGGTTAATTTGAATATCTTAAAGGGTCTGTAAAGGAGTGGTTTGGGGAGTTTGTGAGACAAAGGTTTTCTTATGAGGGGGGTGAGAAGATGGTGTGGAGGAGTAGAGGAAAAGGGTAGGTGGAGGGGGTATGGTAGGAGAAGAAAGGTGGAACGTTTTAGTCTGTCTGCTGCGGATAGTGCGGGGAGGGGGAGGGAAGGTATGGGGCTGCAGTAGAATTGGAGTATCTGGATTTAGAATGGAAAAAGGGAATTTGATTGAGGAAGGTAGGAAAGGTAGGAGTGGGGAAGTAAATGTAGGAGTGATAGGTATAGGGGAGGGTTTAGGAACGTTTGGGAGGAGCAGAGTGAGGACATTAATGGAGTAGGGAGTAAGAGAAAAATCTCGTTCGATGGGGCTTCCTGTTGGCTTCAGGGTAGAGCGAGTCCAAGTTGAATCTGGATTTAAAAACCATACTAAATTGTGGGGGGCCCGCCACAGCTGGACATGCCCGTGATGGCAGAGCAGTTTGATCAAAGTAAGACCAGGTGGGCGCATAGAGGGCATTTAGCTGGGGAACAGCAATGTTTGGCAAGATGCCTAAACCCCAAACGTTTGACATTGACGGGGAGAGGGTTGATATGGTCAAAAAGAGGATTTCTCCCCCAATGTAAAATTAAAGGGAAGGTCATGTCAAGGGAAAAAGAAATTTCGGCAATTTTATTAGGGCTGTTGCGATGACTTCTGGAGAAATGGAGTAGCACTGTACTGATAGCATCATAGTCTGTGAGGCAGGCAAGTAAGTCTTCTCCACAATCTGCCCAGATTTTATTATAGATAAGGCAGTTTGCTGGGGAGACAGACGCAGTTCCGGTGCAAGTTTTGAGAGTTGGGTGAGTTCTGCAGGAATAGAGTTACTAGAGAGATCAGTTAGAGTTGATAATGCTTATACCTTGGTTTTCAGGTGTTACTGTGATGAGACGGGAACAATCGGTTACGGAAAGAGAGTTTGCCTGCTTGTTTTAAAAGACACTGCTGGGAGAGAAGAGTTTTGTCAGAGTAAGGAGCTGTGAGGGGGATCAAAAAAAAAATGGTCCTTTTGGCTGGGCTACATAAAGTATCTAAGATATTTGTAGAGATGGGGGTAGAAGGATGGGGGCGTGTGGAAGAGGAGTGTTGAGGGAGGCAGTATTAGGGGAGAGGGGGGACAATAAGGTTGTAAAGTAGTATCAATGGAGGATGTGGTAGGTGATGAAGGTTGTGGGGGTAGAGGTGATGAAACTGAGCATGTTGGGAAAGTGGAATGTCTCCTGAAATACTGAGTGTTGACTTGGGTGGATATTGTTCTAGTAGGCTTTGAGGAGGGGGTAGTATCTGCAGTGAACGGAACCGCGGAGAGCCGGGGGTTTCGGGGAATCGGGAGATTGAGTTGGTGGGGCTATTTGATGAAGGGACACCCTCAATCCCCCTAATAAGGGTATATAACATCATTATTGGCCATGGTAACTGGAGTATGTTGAGGGGGAAAAAAACAGTCCACCCTTTTGGGTCCCCTTTTGAGGGGTAAGGGCTAGACAACTACAATGGGGGAATACCGTGCCCATGGCTCCCTGAGGCCGTTCAGGACTGGCACAAAGTCAGCCTTTATCCTTTTAGCTCGTCTCTAAACAATCTTAGGAAGTGGAAGTAAAAGGGATTGGGAAGGGGGCCAAAATGAAAAAGCAGGAGGGGAAAAAAGGGCCATGCAAAATTTGTTGAGTCGAGGGGGAGTCCCCAAAGGGAGGGGAATTTCCTAGCATTGTGGGTCCCAGTCTTCGCCTCCCAAAGCCCCCTATAAAAAACAGGCAAGGATTGGGGGATCAACAGATGTAAACATACAGCAATTTAGGAAAATGAGATACTAAGGATAGACAAAAAAATGGTCAACAGTGTTAATTTTACTAAAAGAGAGCATGCATTACATGAAATATAATTTACAAAGGACACACACTTTGTAGGCCACTTTGAGCAAGCCTTGGGGCTGCGTCCTAAAAAGGTCAAACACGCCAGCCAGCTAAAGCCTTCAGTTCTGATAACAAAAAATCATCCCTTCTTCTCGCAACCTTTCTTTTTCCCAGCATCTCAGCTAAAGTGAAGGCAGGGGCGAGGGGCAGAGATGGTAAGGTGATGCAGTGATTCACAAGAGCCATTGGGGTGCTAGGAATCCAGCTAGAAGCCAAGGGGGTGCCAGAATAAAAAAGTCTGGGAACCACCAGCAAATTACTCTTGGTCTCCCCTGGCCCTCTCCTGATCAGCACCTGAACATGAGCAAGCACACTGTGGTGTGGTCCAGCATGACCCGTTTTAACAAATTCTATTACCTGTATATGAATAACATATTATTGTTCTTATACTTATAAATGATATAACTTTTAACCAATATCGAACCAGAAAATATACTCTAACATCAATAACAACCAAAGACAGTGTATACTCTAAGGAATTTCTTTCTTTTTTACACTAAAAATACTAGTTTTTTTGGGCATATTCAAAAGTACACAATTCATGCTACACTAAAACCAACGCTACAGTTACGGTCATTTTATGCTTACAAAGTTGATGGCATTTTCTAGATAGTTACAATTAACTCTTTCAGCTCTTTTTATGTGCACCCCCCATACAATACCTTCAAAATAAGATAATCATATTTAAAAAGTTGCTTCATAACATTCAGTCTGACACAATTTCTTCTTTTACAGTTATATGTTCCTCTACTTTAATTTTTTTCTTC
>NC_051390.1:21380522-21400522 GCF_015228065.2 Penaeus monodon
GGGGGGGGGAGAGAAAGTCTGAACATTTACCCAAAACCGATACAAACTTGTGGAGCATTGAAACGTCACCTGTGTGTACCTGAGGGGCCGCACCAAAGTGCTTATTGCACGTAGATATCGTATCTAACTGAAAAAAAACGTCTTATTACTCATTAAAAAAACAAGATAAAACACTTTAGATTACTTTAGGCAATGAGTTTTCAGCTGATTATTTCGAAGTTCCACCACAAGTTGCGGAAATTGTTGTTATTACAACTGGAATGCAAAATTTCTGCATCAACAACTGACGCAGCTTTCGATCTGCACCAGGGGTGTAGTGGGGGGGGGACGCGGGGAACGGCGTTCCCCCAGCGATTTTTCGAGGGGGAACGCGTTCCCCCAGCGATTTTTCCATAAGTCTGTGAAAAATTGGCAATTTAATTGTGTGGTAACGCGAAAACTACGATTATATATATATATAAATTATATTTTTTCTATTATTTTTTTTCACCATTTTTGCAAGTCCCGTCCATTTACAAGACAACCCGAAAACCGCAATACTGCACAGAAATTCAACGTCAGCAGTGCAAGATTGCTATTCTCATCGATGAAAGCACTGTGGCTGATAAGTCCGTTCTAATTGTGTATGTAAAATGTGCTCTTGATGACTCTGAGCCAGAGTACATGCTCCTAGACTTAGTTGAGCTTTCTGACCAGTCTGCTCAGACTGTCTACTTGTCTTTGATGCGCTGCCTGAAAGGTCACGGTTTTACCGACTCTTATCTCCAACAGCATATTGTGGCCTTCGCAAGTGATGGTGCCAGCGTCATGCTCGGTAAGAGAGCGGGTGTTGGGACATTAATTAAAGAGAAGTACCCTAACATTGTTTTATGGCATTGCCTAAATCATCGCCTTGAACTGTCCGTCTACGATGCGATAAAGGACAGCAATGCTTTTAACGATTTTCAGGCCTTTATCGAGAAACTTCATGCACTGCACAGCATTTCCGCGCCTTGCAGGAGTCTGCAAAAGATCTTGGCCAGCAAGTTCTAAAGATTGGCAAGATTTTCATCATCCGCTGGGTCGCCAGCTCCAGAATTTTTGCAAGATCTAGCGGTCATGCACGACGCCCTGTCGGAACTGTCGCAGCTGTCACTTGATGCTGCAAGATCAGTCAACGACCATCCCGCGAGCGCACAAGATGATATATCGTGCAACCCAAAGACTGGAAGCACTGAAGAACATTCCTGGCGAGAAGATGGCCGAGGCACAAGAGTCATGTGCTGTTTCTCTACATCATGGCATCCCGCTGGTGGCCAACAAGCGTCATGTCAGCATCAACCAGAGGCAGTTCCTAACTAGCCTGGTTGATAACGTGAAAGCTCGCTTGATATCGGACGAAGACGTCGTCAAGGACATCAAGATTCTTGATCCGGATACCTGGCCACTGCGCATTGAACTTGACTTTGGTCACACTGAAGTCCGGAGTTTGTGCCGGCGCTTTGGCATGAAGTCGGTCGCCCTGACCATCAATGCATTTGATGACTTCGCTGAAGTCGTTGGGAGGCGTGTCCCGTTACACCTCAAGAAGTTGATGCGGTGCATTGACATTCTGCCATGCAGCACAGCTGACTGCGAGCGAGGCTTCAGTCAGATGAATCTTGTCGTCAACGACTTGCGCACGAACTTAAGGGACCACTCACATTGCTTCGTTGATGTTCATTAATATTCAGGGACCTCCCTTGTCAAACTTTGCCCCCAATTCTCTTCCTTATGTTAAGACCTGGTTGTGGTCACGCAGGTCAGCAGTGGACAAGCAGGTTCGCCCCTGATCTGCACCGAAACCGCGTCCATCTGCTCTGTGGAAATACACTTAATTCTTGTCGTTTATTCAGTTTTTATTGTCGTTTATTCAGTTTTTATTGTCGTTTATTCTGTTGAACTTTTTACTTTTCTATATATATTTGTATTCTCTTTTGTATTCTTGCATTATTGGCTATTTTTTAACTTTGTTTTTGTATCAAACTTTTTATTGTTGTTGGATAATTTATATTTTTTTATAGTTGTATTCTGTTTTGTATTCTTGCATTATTGGCCTTACTATTTTTTTCAATTTCATATAAGCATTGTATTATTGTTGGATATTTCTATATGTTATAGATTTTTTTTTCTTATGTAATGGCTTCTGCCTGCGGTTTAGTTCTGATTTCCTGGTGCTGCGCACTTTGTTACTTCGCTGATCCATTTCGAGTCTTGTGGTTTTATGCTGCTGTATGAAAATTTTTCTTGCGAATTTGTTACTATCTTTTGTGTATTCTCAATATATTCTCTTACATTATTGCTTAAAATTTTCGACTTTTTCTTTCTGCAACGCGGTGTGCTTGTAGCTCATGCCCCCATCCTGAACTATTAGGGCGATATATATCGGTGTGTGTGTGTATATATATATATGTGTGTGTGTGTGTGTGTGTGTATGCATACACGTTCTTCTTTTTCCTAGCTTTATCCCATTCTTATATGGGGTCGCCATGATTTAGTTCTGGCAGATATCTTTTATGGCCGGATGCCCTTCCTGACGGCAACCCTTCTCCACTCAGTCGTGCCCGGGACCGGCACCGACATGGGCTGCCTTGCCCACCCAGTGGCTAGAGTCTTGAGTCCGATGCTCTAACCACTCGGCTACCGCGGCCCTTTTTTTCTACTTGCTCTTTCCATGTTCATCATGGGTCGCCGGTGCGGATTTTTGTATCCGCATCTTCATTATGGATTTTTTTTGAGTTCGATGCTCTAACCTCTCGGCTACCACGGCCTCATGTGTGTATGCATATATATATATATATATATATTTATATATATATATATATATATATATATATATATATATTATATTATATATATATATATAATATATATATAATTATATATATATATATATATATATATATATACATACACACCCACACACCCCCCACACACACACACACACAAATAAAATTTAAAAAAAAAATAAAAAAAATTTAGGGGGGGGGGGGGGGGGTTTTTGGGTTTGGGGTGTTGTAAAATTAACAAAATATAATTTTTTTATTTTTATTAATTTATTCTAGGGGACCCCCAAAACCCCTTTTTTTCCCCTTTTTCTCCCCCAAACCCCCCAAAAATTCCCTCCAACAAAGGGCCGAGAGATGGGCGTTTAAAAGTCTTAGGGGGGAAGGTAGAAACAAATTTTTTTGTTACCCATTAAATTCGGAGGGGGCCCCAAAAACGGGTTTGTTGGTGCAGGGAGTTGCCGTAGCACAGGGCGGGGGGGCCCCTTGGCGACGTTTTTTACTTGAAATGGTTTAAAAAGGGGGTTCAAAAAAACTCCCCGGGGAAAAACAAAAAAAAGTTTTGGTAGGTTATGGGGCAAAGAGATTTTTTTCGGGTAAGCAAAACCGGTTTTCGAAAACCCAAAACTTTAAACAAAGGGGCCCCCAAAAAACCCCCAAAATGCACGGGCAAAAAGGATTAAACTTTTTTTTGAAAAATTTTTTCAAAAAAAAGAGTTTCCAAAACTCAAGGACACCCCCCCAAAGGGGGCCCCCTAAAAAATATATTTTACTCCAAAAATTTTTCGATCCGCCAAAAAAAAAACCTTTGGGCCCCCCTTCACTGTCTTTACAAAAAAAAAATTACCATCGGAAGTTTCCGAAAGCAATTTCCAAACAAAATTATAAAAGCAAAAGCAAGCAGAGGAATAATCGGTCACACAGGAACCCCCCACCCCCCCCATACCCCACCCGTGTCAGACCACTACGAAAACCTTCCCTTTTAATCTCCTCCCCCCCAGTCACAAACCCCCTACCTCCCCCCCAAAAAAAAACCCCCTCCCACAACCCTCCACGCCCATCCCCACGACCGGCAATCCCCCCCCCCAAAAAACCCTCCTCCCCTTCTCGCTCCCCGGGGGGCCAGCCAGCTCCCTCACCCCCTTTGCGGACTCGCCCCCCTTCAACTTGCTGAGCCACCCACGTGCCCCTCAACCGGCGTCCTAGCCAGCAGCCCCCGGCCCACACGGGGGGACTCCCCGCCTCCCCCAAGTCAACAAAAGGGACCCCCCCCCGCCGCCCAGACCAAAAAACCAACACCCAAAAAGACCAAG
The DNA here is from genome assembly GCF_015228065.2 of Penaeus monodon. NCBI lineage: Eukaryota > Metazoa > Arthropoda > Malacostraca > Decapoda > Penaeidae > Penaeus > Penaeus monodon. Next base: position 21,384,640 of record NC_051390.1, read on the forward strand.
GTTGAAGCTTCTACACAAGAAAAACCCCAAAAAAGGGGGCTTTAAAAAAAAAAAACAGAACAAACAAGAATAAAAAGCAAATTAAAACCACCGACCCACCCGCCACTGGGGGGAAAAAAAGCTCAGAAAGCAGGTGGAAGGGGCTACCGCCTACCGACTGCCCCCTCCCCCCAGCGGGGTTCACCAGTTCATTAACAACTTGCGAACGAACGAAGTTACAAAAGAGTTAGAAGACGGTTCACCAAAGTAATATAAAGAAAACCAGGGGAAAAAAAAAAGGACGGGAAAAAACCAAAACCCCAAAAGGGGGGGGCCGGGAAAAAGGGGGGGCAGATCTCCAAACACAGTCTACCTCTACTTAACCAGTTGTCACCCCAGACAAAAAAACAAAAAGAGGAATTTGAACAAACATTTTTCTGAAAAGTTTGAAAACATTTCAAGGGTGAAAGCCCATAAGACATGATGGACACAGACTACTACGCCAGCTTCACAGTGTTTTTAAGGGGAAAGGACTTTAAAAAAGCCCGATTTTTTTATAGACTTAGGCTTTCCCGACAATGTTAAAGTTTTCTTAAACAGAAAAAGTAAAAAGCGCGAAAAAATATTTGACAAGGCAACGCCGTCAGCATTACCAGGACCAGATCCCCATTGTCCTAAAAAAAAAAACATTAAAGTAAATCCTCCCCCGGACATTTTGGGGAAATTAAAATGCAGTTGAGGAGGAAAACCATGGGGACATTTTTGCCATAAGTGAAAAATGGCTCCCCCGGGGGAAATGGACAGTAATTTCTTTAATATTCCAAATTTTAAAAATTTTATAGATGGATGCAGGGCGAGGAGGAGGAGTATGTATATATGTGGGGGGGGATACCCTAAAGAAAAAACAGGATATCTGTACAGCAGTTTTGCATACGTTAGGGGGAAAATGTCTGGGTTCCGTACAAAGCAACATGCTTCCTTCTTTTATTATTGGCGTGTTATAGGCACCCCCCCTGCTACCTCTGAAACTTTGAATACATTTAAAAGGTGTTTGAGAAATGTCTTTAAAAAAAGAAAAAAGCTTTTCATCTTAGGGACCTGAATGTGAAAATTAAAAAAAATTAAGGGTAAGTTAGCAAGATGATTAAGAAAAAAAATTTGAAAAAAATAAAAGATTAGCCTACACGAATTACAGAAAAAAAAACCCCTTCCGGTTTGGGTTAATAATAACTAACAGACAGAAAATCATTTTCACTCGAGTCATCCCCTGTTTTATGTTGCTGACCCTGAATTTTTTTACGATGACGTTAAATATAAAGAAACAAAAACGACCACCCCCGTAATAAAAAAATTTTCGCGATTTAAAACACTATCCCTCAATCTTTCTGCGGTTTTCTTGTCTAAAGAAAAAATACTTATCAAAAAAAATTTTACGAAGATAAGTAAACGACCAAGTAACTATCCTTTAAAAGTTTTAAAAAACAGCATTGATGGCACGGTCCCCAGTAAAAAAAAACCCTCAAAAAGTTCCTGCTCCATGGTAAAGACGACATTTAGAGACCATTTGCGATAGAAAAATGCCCACCAAAACCCTTAAAAAAATAACAGAAAAGAGGCCGCCCCTTTAGGTAGATTTTAAAGTCAAAAAAAAAAAATGTAAAAAATTAAAATTCAACGTGCAAAAAGAAATTTTTTGAAATAAAAACAAGAATATAAGGAAAAAATCAAATAAAAAAAATGGGGAAAAATTTTTAAAACACTAGTGCCTTACAAAAAAACATCACTAATATTTCATAAGGCCCATTACAAAAAAAACCGACCATTTAATGACTTTTTTTTTTTAAAAATTGGGAAAAATAACTTATGAGCAAACAATTGCTTCTAAGTTTCAAAAAAACAAGATCGGGAAGGTTACAACTAATTTTTTTTAGACCACAAAACCAGGAAAATAGAAAACAATCATCTTTAGTAATAAAAAAATCTTCGCGAAAACAAATGCTGAGGAGCAGACGGCATTGCTTTGCGCTTTTCAGAGAAGTCTACCTGCAACTGTACATTATTGACGGGGGATTATTAACACCTCCTTTTTTATGGGTCTTTTCCCCTCGCTTTGGAAAAAAAATGGGGAAGTAACACCCAATTTTCAAACGGGGGATATAACGATGTCAATAATTATCGCCTATTTTTTTACTCCCATTTATCCAAAATTCTTTTAAAAAAAATTTTGCAAATCAACTGACGAGTTTCCTGGAGGCCAAGACTTTTATCTAAAACAACACATGGTTTTTGAAATGGTTATTATGAAACGCTTTTACTGCAAATTACTGATGAAATTTTAATAACATAGACAAAAATAGGTAAAATTTTTCTACATTATGCGACCTTTTTTAAGGCTTTTGTAGTGTCAACCATGATATTTCCTTAACAAATTAGTAAATCATAAAATTGGGGTACCTTTTGGTTTAAAAGTTATTTTGATACAAAGGACCCAAACGGTAAGAATCAATAATGATATGTCATCAAAACAACAAGTACCTTTTTGGTGTTCCGCAAGGCTTATTTAGGTCCCATCCTATTTTCAATTTTATAAAAGATTTATCAACAATAGCCCATAAAAATTCTTTTAGTGCAGTACGCCGATTTATTCCAGTTTCTTCATAGTGATCAGTAAAAAAAACCTAAAACGTAATAAGAAACACTCAACATCCTTACCAAGCAAAATTTATTTTGACACAAAGGCTTTAAATAAAAAACCCCATAAAACTCAATGTATATTTTTAGGGTAGTGGGGAAAAACTAGCTAGAATTCCCAAGGGGCACAATCATAGGGAAATTTGAAGGGGGTGCTTTTTTTTTTAAACCGAGCACTTTAGTGAAAATCTGGGGGTACACTTAGACAGCTTCATGAATTTTTACCAACGTTTACAAAATACAAAGGGGGAAGGAGTGGGACCCTGATATATTTAATCCCAAAAAGAAATCAAATCACTACTGAAAATAGAATCATGGTTGGCAAAAATCTAGCTCTTAAACATAATTAACTATTTTTCAAACATTTGGGGATCGGGCTAACAAGGGGCCCAGATGCAAAAAAAAATGAAAAATTAAAAAACTTTGCTGCCAGAGTAGCACTAGGTAAATCAGTAAACTTGATCACACAACCCCCAAAATAAAAAAATTGAAAGGTTAAAAGTCAATTCTAAAGCAGCTATGACCACATGTGTATTAATTTTCAAAATCACATGGGAATTTTCCAAAATGGTTAAGCCTTACAAACCGTAGGGAACACATCAGGTGTCCAGACACGTCAAGTAAATTCCCTTTTTGTTAAAGAGATCGAATCCATCAGGGGCAGTCAAATGGAAAAACATGGACCCCAAGATTGGAAAAGTCCAGATAATATAAGAGACATTAAGAGCTTCTTTTAAATTTTAAAAACGAAATTAAAAAAAACCCTTAAATAAACAGATGTAATATAAAGTATTTAGTAAAAAATAACCATTGTAATTTAAGGGAAATAAAGTGTTTTGACTTTGATTTGACTTTGGGAGCGTGTGAAATATACGTGACCCTTATGAAGATTCTATGGGGGTTTTTTAAAAAAAAAAAACAACAGGCACAGAGAAATCATTTGCTATATATTTCAGTAAAAAATGATGTAGATAAAAACTGGGTCACACACACACAGAATATATATTATATATTATATATATATAATATATAATAAAATTATATATATAAAATATTTTAAAATAATTTCACACAAAATATTACATACACTCACATGCATGATACAACAAAACTCACATGAAAGTAACACACACCCAACCCACACACAAAAACACACACCCCCACACCCACACCACACACGCACACGCACACGACACAACACACACACACACACCCCCACACACACACATATTATAAAATTATATAATATATATATTTTTATATATAAATTTTTATATACACACAAAAAATGCACACACACACACACACACACACACACCACCAACACACACACACACACACACCCACACACACACACACAACCACCACACACACACACACCCCCACACACCCATTTTTATTTTTTCTATGGGATAAAGGATCGTTTAGATTTCGTATATTTTAATGTATACACACGGAAAATAATATGCAAACTAGTTTATTTTATTTTCATTTTTATCTTCGTCAACAATCCCCAGTGTTCGGGATTTTCGTTTTCCAAATTTGACAAGAACATTTTTTTTTTGTGAGAGTTGCCAATACGTAAATATTGCACCAGAGAACATTAATTATCTTTTACTCATTCCCATATGTATTTGACAAACAAGGAAATATCCATTACACTATATAAACATTGTAATAGTTTTGTTTACATGATGGTCTGGAAAAAAAATAAAAAAAAGGTTTTTGTAATAGTATAAAGGACTTCCGCTTAAACCGCAACAGAGTGAACACGTAAGATCTTGAACTCGAGTGAAGTGAAAATCAAAAACTTTCAATGAACGCGAATTTAAACCCGGATCCAGGAGAAAATTCTGGCATCTTAAAAGAAATGGGACTACGACCCACAAACAGGGAGAAGACCTAGAGAAGAAAGTGACAGTGACAGATCCCAAACCTGCTCGGAGACACGAAGCCGGCAGAAACTTGGAAGAATTTCAACCACATAAAGACAGACAACAGAACAGTAAGACTAAATAATCATGTAGCACTGATCCATTTAACAGGAGAATCAGAAACATCAAATTTCGATAACCCAACAAAACGAACTGATGCACTAAAGTAATCAATATTCCAAATGTACATAATAGAAGACGCAATAAGAGTGCTTGGGACAGGAAAGGCTCGTAGATTTGAAGTCAAAAGCTTAACAAAATTATCACCCTTGATCCAGATTAATAAATTGGGTGACTGGCACATAAACTGCAAACAACCTGCCTCAAACAAAACCATAGATTGTTCATATGGCACAATATATCCAATAGACACAGAATTAGACCCCAATGACATTAAGACCATTGCATGGACATGACAGTCAAATAATAGAGGTAACTAGAATAAATAAAATAAAAAAAAGATAACACAAAGAAATGGCTTCCAACCATAACTTTTAAAGGAACATTACCAGAAAGAGTTGCCATAGGACATACATCTTACAAAGTCCAACGGTATACCTTCCCAATTCCAAAAAGTTATAAATGTCTCAGATATGGTCATGGAATATTAACTTGTAAAAACATAACTAGATGTAGCAAGTGTAGCCAGTTCAACCATGACTACAAACTGCACAAATAACCCCTTCTGCTTTTATTGTCATGAGAACCATCCACCAAATACAAATGCATGTGAAATACACAGAATGGCACAACAAATAAACACTCAGAACACAACACCAAACAACATAGACATAAAAAAACGGTTTCATGATTTGAAACCCCTCCCCAAACAAAACCACAAGAACCCCAATGTAAACCACACACAACCTCCAACACAAAACTACACACAAACCCCAACGCTAAACCACAACATAACACATACAAACAGTGAAAATACAAACACATCCTCACACACTCAACAAACAGAAGTTAACACAACTCAGACTTACGCCCAAACCATAAGCCACCCCCAAAGCCTAACAGCTGGACAGAGAACCCCAGCCAAAGATAAAATATCAGAATCAAACAAAAATCAGTTAGAGACATATGCCACTCCAAAAAGGGAAACTAAAACAAAAAAGAAAGAGCTTACCCAGACATTTATCAACAAAGATAACAACAAGCAACTAAACATAGAAGATTCCCCAATAGCTTGGACACTTCCAACTCCATTAAAAAATAAAGAATCACAAAAGGATATGCAAAATGAAAATAAAGAAAACTTCTCATGGACAAAAATAATAAAAAACACAATAACAAATATTATAAATAACATGAAGTCAGAAAAAACAATTTTAGAAATAATAGCTGAAGCTATAAAAGAAATAACCCCAATATTTTAAAAATTCATAACAGTACTTTATGAATAGAATTATTTTATGGAATGCAAGATCAGTCCTTAATAAAAGCATAGATCTAAACCACCTGATAGAAAAAGAACAACCAGATATACTAGCACTATGCGAAACTTGGCTAAAAAATAAAGACAGTTTCAACCTAAAATACTATAAAATAATAAGATATGACAGACCAGAAAAAATAGGAGGAGGCCTAGCTATTTGTATAAAAGATAATATACAATATAAACAAATAAATTTAAGAGATAGATTGAAAAATAAAATCGAAGCTATGGGAATAAAGATCAGTCATAAAAACAACTGGACAAATATACTATTGATTTATAACCCATGTAATAATTTAAGTCAAAATGACATAGAATATTATACAGAACAAATAAATGACCTTAAATTAATAATAAGAGACTTCAATGCACATCACACAAGTTGGAATCCAAACTTGCACCAGAATCACATAAACAAAACAGGCAAAAGCTTACTTAAAGTAATAACAGAAAACAATATAATGTTATTAACTCCTCCAGGCCAGATCACCAGAATAGACCCCAGAACGACAAAGGAGTCAACACTAGACCTAATTCTAGCCTCTCTGTTTCTAAGTCATCTAGAAATTGATACAGGACCAAACATAGGTAGTGACCACTTACCAGTAATAGTAAGAGATAACACCATACAAAAGACCCCTCAACTAAATGAAAAAAAATGGAAATTCAATAATGAAGGATGGGAAAAATATAAAAAAGAACAAAACAAAATAGACACAAAAATATAAAATCATTAAAAGAACTAAAAGACCTTATGAAAGACACAGGAAAAAAATATTTCAGATTTGAAGAATATGATAAAAAAGTCAAATCCCACAAACCATGGTGGAATGCAAAATGCAAAAAAAAAAAAATGTAAAAAAAAAGAAATAAAGCTTATAATGAATGGAAAAAAAGACCCAATGAAAATCTAGGAGAATATAAAAAACTATTAGCTGAAGCTAGAAAAATAATTGAAGAAAAAAGAGAGTCCTGGGAAAAAATCTGCAGTTCAATAGATTTCATTCAACACCCCAAGAAAAAAATTGGAATTTTATTTAAAAACTAACAGGAAAGGCTGCACAAAATAATTACCCTCTCATTGATAATGACCAACCAATCACAGAAATACAAAAGAAATTAGAAATATTCCAAGAAGAATACCAAAAAATAACAAACAAAAAATAAAAATAATGTTAACAGATAATGGGAAGGAAAAACTTAACAACCCTAATAATTTAGATATAAATGATAAGATCACAATAAAAGAGTTAATTGTGGCTATAACAAATACAAAAAACAACAAAGCATAAGGACCTGATGAAATTCAATATGAATTTTACAAAAATTCTCCTCCTATAATTCTAGAAATAATAATAAAACAAATTCTCACTGGATCAAAGGAGAATACCCACAGGATTCTAAAAATGCTCTTATAAATCTAATCCAAAAACCAGGAAAAAAAATCCAACAGAATCAAAATCATACAGATTCATTAATCGTATAAATTGTCTTGAAAAAATATTTGAAAACATAGTAACAAAAAGATTAAACTGGTGGCTGGAAGCAAATAACAAACTAAATGTAGATATATCAGGCTTCAGACTAAATCATACGACAATGGATGCATTAAAAATGATAGAAACAAATATAACAAATGCAGTCAAAGATAAAACATATCCTCTAGTTGCATGCATAGATCTAGAAAAAGCATTTGATACAGTAAATCATGATGCACTACTAATAAAAATGGCTAATTTGGGAATAAAAGGAAACCTATTAAAACGGACACATAATTTTCTTAAAGAAAGAACATTTCAAATAAAAATAGGAAATCAAAATTCTGTAAAAGGAACAATATCAAGTGGCATTCCACAAGGATCCCCTTTAAGCCCAACACTCTTTAACATCATGATAAATGATCTAAAACTTACAGAAGAACTAAAAAATAATATATGCAGATGATATAATAATAACCACAAGTAAGCACCTAAACGAAGCCATAAATAATATTGAAAGAGGTTTCAAGCAAGTGAAAGCATGGGCAGACACTTGGGATCTAAAGAAAGATTTAACAAAAAGTAAGCTGCTACTTTTCACAAACAAAAGAAGAGTACAGTTACCCAGGATCAAAATAGAAAATATAGAACTAGAATTTACTGACAGTCAAGATATCCTGGGATTAAGATTTGATTCACCAAAACTAAAATGGACAAAACACATAGAAAACATCAAGATAAAATCTATAAACAGAATAAATATAATGAAAAAAATATCCTCATATAGCTGGGGAGCAAAGAGAGAATCCCTAATAAAATTTTATAATATTTATGTAAAACCAAAAATAGAATATGGTTTGGCCATATATGGAACAGCAAAAAAAAAAAAAAATGAATTTAAAAAATTAGAAACGATACAAAACACAGCTCTCAGAATATCAACAGGGTGCTTTAAATCAACTCCACTAATATCACTACAAGCCTTAACAAACAAACCTCCGATAACTGACAAAACAAATGAATTAGCTTGTATACAGTTAATAAAATTATTAGAAAAAACAAAAAACATGCCAATAAAAGAACTAATAATAAAAAACATCAGAGAATATAATTTCAACAAAGATAAAAATTCCTGGACCCATAAAGCCCTTGAAACTTGCAAAAAACTAAAAATCAATATAAATAAAAGCTCAAAATATAACTCCAGTACCACCTTGGTATGATCTTTCCCATAAATTAGTAACAAAGTTCATGGACAACTTCACAAAAGACCTATCATAGAAATAATTAAAATGTAATTCCAAATGCTAACAAACATAAAATATGAAAATCATCAAAAGATATTCACAGATGGATCAAAAATAACAGAACCTCAATCAACATCTGCAACAATCTATGTAGAACAAAAGAAACTCACAACAGTTTGGAAATTACCTAAAAATACTCAAATAATAGAGGCAGAATTATTTGCAATAAAACAAGGATTGAATTATATAAAACTCAACAATCTAACAAATACAGTAATCTTTACAGATTCACTCTCGGCAGTCTTAACATTAAAAAATCACAAACCCAAAAACTACAAACAAATTACATATGAAACACAAAAACTAATTTACACTTTAACAAAACAAAACAAAAACATTACAATACAATGGATCCCAGCACATAAAAGCATAACTGGAAATGAAATTGTAGATCTTGCAGCAAAGAAAGCTCACGAATTAGAAAATTCCATAATCATTCCCCAAGATACTAATAACATAATAAAAGACATAAAAGAAAAAAGTAAAAGACAATGGGAAGAACAATTACAAAGAACCCTGATCACAAAAACCTATTACCTCAAAGATAATACCCCACAGCCATGGTCTAGATCAGAAAACAGAAAATTAGACGTATGTCTCACAAGAATACTAACTAAACATACAAGACTGAAAAAACACCGTCACAGACTAAATTTAGAAACCGACCCAAATTGCAGATGGTGCCAATTTCCAGAAGAAACTATTGAACACTTAACATTGCAATGTCCAAGATTCCATTCTGAAAGAACCAAATTATTAGAGGCATTAAAAAAGATCAAAATAACTAACCCAAATATTCCTCTACTTATAACAGGGGAAAATCATCCTCCTGCTAAGAAGTACTACATACTAAGACACATGAAAATCTTCCTACAAAGAACAAGAGTAATAAATATCTTATAAAACAGAGATCAAAACCTTCAAACAACAGAGAGAAGATTCCAAGAAACAAGATCCAGGGAATATAGACATAAGAAGTCTAAAAGCCTATTACAGAAGAAGAAGAAGAAAGAGTAAATATAAAAGTATTTCATTCACTGGTACCGTACTGGCACGAGAACGTGTTTGTGTCGGCAAACATTTTCTCGCCCTTTTAAGTAAATACCTCGTCCCCAAACTTACTTTTCGGGATTATAAACCCCAGATGACACTTTAATGTTTAAGAAAAAAGTAAAATTTTATAGGGGGATTGATCTAACGGAAGTAAATTTCCCTGTATTTGGTTTTTTGACACCCCAAACCAGAGTTCATAAAAAAAGACTTGTCCTTTCCCACAAAGTGGGGAAGAGCTTTTTAAGTAAACAAAAAACCCTTTGGACAGTGACAGGGGGGAAAAAAACCCAAAATAAAAACCTGAGGGACGTTTTTTTTGAAATTGAAAAAAAACTATAAAAAGGTGGGGAAAAATTTTTAAAATTTAAGAGTATGAAACAAAAATATTACAGCCCCCCAAAAATGATGATGTTTATTTAAACCAAGATATAGTGGATCAATCAAAGCAATTAATGTTAAGTGTCCAGTCCTAATATGCAAAAGCATAAAGTACAAGGTGAATGCTGTATGTTATGGACCAAACAACAAAAAATAAGACACCTATCTTCTATGGTATTTACTTCACAAATTGATATAAGGGAGAACACAACATGTGCCCATATAGACTCAGAAAAAAGTAATATTTTTATAATAATCTATGAAACTTTCCAGATCAATAGACATTTCTATTGCCTACAATGTGTGTGCACAACAATGGAATAAGTTGTAATGTCATGATGTCATTACACTGAACAACTGTATATAATGTATAGCAACCTTAATACTTAATGTTTTACTTTTCTCTTTTAGCTGTGGATAGTCATTTAGTATTTTAAGATGCACATATGAAGTATTTTGCAAAAATCCCTATAGATCATGGAATGTTGTCATGTCATTTTAGCCAGGGGTTTTTAAAGATTGCATTTTACAATATGTTTCACCCATTTACCCCCTAGCCCACTCATTTTTCAAAAATTTTGGGCATGATATAGTCGTAATTTATTTTTTTTTGATTTTTTTATTTTCTACAAATATTCATAAATTTTTTAGATAAGATAACTTTTCAAAGGGTTTGACCAAAGTTTACCCATTTTATTTTTTTTCCCCAGATTTTTAAAATTTATTTTGCGCATTTTCCCCGGGAAAAAACATACAGAGATTAAATCAAAAATAATCAGTAAAATTTAAAAGGAAAAATGGGCCCCCGGGGGAGGGGGGAGGTGGTGGCAAGAGCAGGGGTGTGTAACTTTTGGGGGATACTCCACAGTTGTAATTTCTTTTCCCTTTGGGTATCTTTCCCTTTCAAATGTTTTTTGTGCTTTTTTGGGGGGGGTTTTAATTTTCCTTTTCCCTTTACAACAGCTGCACAATGTTTGGAAAACATTTTTTCTAAATGGTTGAAGAGAAATTGGGAGAAACCTTTTTGGGCAATTATTTTTTTTTTTTCCCCTTTTAAAATTTTTCCCCTTTTAAAAAAACTGAGCAGCACATTTTAAAAAACCCAAAAAAAAAAAGGGAATGTTTAAAAAAGGGGAAAATACAAAAAGGGGGTTTTTTAAGGGGAAATTTTGGGGGGGTTTTTTTTTTTTTAACTTTTCCGGGAAAAAAAATTTTTTTTAAAGGGGAAAAAAAAAAAATTTTAAATTGGGGTTTTTAAAAAAGGGGGGGGGGGGTTTAAAAAAAAGGGGGGGGGGTGGGGGGGGGGGGGGGGGGTTTTTTTTGGGGGGGGGGGTTTTGGGGGGGGGGTGGGGGGGGGGGGGGGGGGGGGGGGGGGGGGGGGGGGGAAAAAAGCCACGGTGGGGGGGGGGGGAGAAAAAAAAAAGAAGGGGGGGGGGGGGGAGAAAAAAAAAAAAAAAAAGGGGGGGGGGGAAGTTTTTTAAAAGGGAAAAAAAGGGGGGGGGGGGAAAAAGGGGGGAAAAAAAAAAAAAGAAAAGGGGAAAAAAAAAAAAGGGGGGGGGAGGGGGGGGGGGAAAAAAAAAATTTTTTAATATTTAAAAAAATTTAAAAAAAAAATTTTTTTTTTTTAAAAAATTTTTATATTTATATAAATTTTATTTTATTTTTTTAAAAAAAAAAAAAAATTTTTTTGGGGGGGGGGGGAAAAAAAAAAAATTTTTTTTTTTTTTTAAAAAAAAAAATTTTTTTTTTATATAAAAAATTTTTTTTTTATATTTATATATTTATATATATATAATATATATATATATTTTATTTATATATTAATAAATTTTTTTTTTTTTTTTATTTTTTTTTTTTTTTTTATATTTTTATTATTTATTTTTTATATTTTTTTTTTTTAAAAAAATTTTTTTTTTTAAAATTTTTTTTTTTTTTTTTTTTTTTTTTTTTTTTTTTTTTTTTTTTTTTTTTTTTTTTTATTTTTTTTTTTTTTTTTTATCTTTTTTTCTTTTTTTTTTTTTTTTTTATTTTTTTTTTTAAAAAAAAATTTTTTTTTTTTTTTTTTTTTTTTTTTTTTTTTTTTTCCGTTTTTAAAAAATTTTTTTTTTATATATATATAATATATATGATAGTCTATATATATATATATATATATATATATTATATTTTTTTTTTTTTATATATATTATTATATATATATATATTATATATATATATATATATACTTATATTATATATATATCTTATATATATATAATATATATATATATATATATCTATATATATATATATATATTTATATATATCTATATCTCTATTATCTATCTTATATATGATCTTTATATATATAATATTACTTATATATATATTATATTTATATAGATGATATCTATATATTTATACTATATATATTTTTCTATATCTTATTATATATTATATATTATATATATATAGTATCATATTATCTATATGTATTTATCATATATCTACTATATATCTTTATATATATATATATCTAGTTAATATATGTTATATATATATTTTATTATATATATACTATATTTATATACTAGTACTATATATATATACTATATATATCTTATATCTCTATTATCTTCTATATTGTATATATATGATACTATATATTATATATATCTTCTATATTATCTCTATATATGTCTCCCTATCATATATGCTATATATATATATATATATCATTATATATCATATATCTCTATTTAACTATACTTATTATCTACTCATATATATATATCTAATTTACTATATATATTATTATATATATCTATTCTTATATATATATATTACTACTATATCATCTATATTATATATATACACTCTATATATCATTATATCGTATATTATATATACATAATATACATATATATATCATGTACTATATATGTATATTATAGATTATTCTTACTATACTCTATCTATATACCTATCTTTCATATATATAATATATATATTATATTAATATATATTGCCCCTTGTCAGTGCCGGTAAAGAGATGGTGACTCAATAAAAACATCCCGGGCGGAAGGAATGGCAAACCACCGTCTAAATTGTAAGAAAAAATCATGGAAGCCCATGATTGTCAAGGCCGCGGTTGCCGAATGGTTGAGCGTCGGACTCAAGACTGTCCACGACGGCAATCTGAATTCGAGGGTTCGAGTCACCGACTGACGCGTTGTTCCCTTTGGGCAAGGAACTTCACCTTGATTGCCTACCTAGCCACTGGGGGGCCAAGCCAGCCCAAGTCAGTGCTGGTCCCAAGCCCGGATAAATAGGAGACTAATTACCTAAAAGGTACCACCGGCACTCTCCGTGGAAAGGAACTGGGATCCTACCACGTTTCTCACTCCAAAAGCATCACAACTGAAAACTACAATAAGTATCATGCTGTGACCCCGGCGGCTCAGACATGAAAACCTACCCCTTTAAAAGAAGAATAATATATATATATAATAATATTATAATATATATATATAATATAGTATTTAAAATATATAATAATATATATATATATATACACATATATATATAAATATAATATTATATTATATTATAAAATATATATATTAAAATATATATATATCTATATATATATATTAATATAAATTTATTAAAAAATTAATATTTTATATAATATATATATATATATATATATATAAATTATATAAATATTATATTTTAAAATTTTAAATATTATATTTTTAGAGTAACTTTTTTTTTTTTTTGTTTTCTTTATATACACTTTTAATAAAATGAAATTAATATATAGATAATATATATAAATATATTATATTTTATAAAACCCTATATTATTTTATATATATAAAAATTTTTATATATAATATATATGTATATTTTTATTATAACATATATATATTTTATATAAAATTATATATAATATATATATATATATATATTATAATTATTATATAATATAATTTGTATATATAATAAAAATTTTATACTTTTATATATATAATTTTAATATATATAAATATGTGTGTGTTGTGTGTGGGGGTTGTGGTGTGTGTGTGGGTGGTGTGTGTGTGTGTGTTGGTGGTTGGGGTGTGTGTGTGTGTGATGTGTTTTGTGTGTGGCTTAGGGGGGTATTATATTTTTATTGGATGTGTATGAACATAAATACATTAATATCTTTATACATATAAAATAAAAACCCAAAAAAATTTTTTTTAAATATATATATATATAAAATATTATTATATATATATAATATATTAAAATAATTTATATTATATATATATAAATATCATATATATATTATATATATAGTATACTAAAATAAAAAATATATATTATATATAATATATAATATTTTAATAAAATTATATAATATTTTAAAATTTAAATATATAATATATATTATCTATTATATATATATTTTATTTTTAATTTCATATATATATATATATATTATATATCTGTCTACCCTATCTTTTCATCTATCCATTATCATCTAAAATATTTTGGATTGTATCCCTAAATGTATGTTTTAATAGGCTCTCAATCATTCTATACTACATTGATCGGATGTTGGTAACAGGGGTATTTTTACCCCTTTGGTGACTTAAATTTGTTTTTGATAAAAAAAGGGGCCTCTCGACTCGTGTTTTGGGTTTTGCCTAGATAACCCTTTGGATTAAATGGAGTCTATTTTCTTATTTGTGAACAGTTTTTTATAAATTTAAAATGTGGTAAAATCAAGTTTGAATTTCAAAAAATGGGATGATTTTCATAAATTTGAATCAAAACGATTTGTTTGAGGAAAGCAGCCGAGGGGGGGGCCTCTGTCAGATGTGTAGCTTGGGGGCCCACCTATGGGCCCCAAAAACCCCTTTCTTCTAGGGTGTTGACCTGTATGGTGATTATTTGACATTAGGAGTCCCAAAACCCATTTTTTATTTGAAACAGATTTTTTGGGTTTGAAAACTGGTAGCTTTGAAGTTGAAGCTTTGGCCCCCCCAATCGGGCAAATTTAAAAAAATACTTTTTATTTCCTTTTTTTTTTAAATTGAATGCTTTAAGAAAAATTTAAATTAGGGAAATAAAACCACTAGTTTTTAAAAAACTTTTTTAAAAAACACCATAAAGTCTTCACGTAAAGTTAATGTTTGAATTTCAAAATTTTCATAAAATCTCATGAGATGTGCTAAAAACATAAGAGAATCAACATCATGATTTTAATAGCAAAAATGTATTTTTTGTTTTCTTTCTCAGCTCTTTGACTGGGAAAAGTTTCCAAATTTAAAGAAAGGGAAAATTTTTAAAAAGAATATTTCTGGAAAATTTGGTTTTAATAAACCCGGCAGTAAAACATTTTCTTATAACAGTGATTTTTATTGAAAATTTCAAAAATTTTTTTAAAATGGGTCCAAAAAACCCCAATTTAACAGTTAAAAAGGCAGAAACAAGCCAATGATGATTTCCCTTTTCCCAGAGGGCCCCTTTAACCCCGGTCAGGTTTTTTAACTATCACCCCCTGGGGAAAATGGGGAAGGAATATCAATTTAAAAAGAAAAACCCCCCCCCCCAAAATGCCCTAAGGCTCCTAGCTTAAAAGAAACAGAC
>NC_051390.1:21405522-21445522 GCF_015228065.2 Penaeus monodon
AAACCTGAAAAACCCACAGGGGAAAAACCGTTCCGGGTGTTTCTTATTGCAGCAAGAGGTTCACTGGAACACAATTTAAACGCCCCTTCTGAAAATTTCCACAGGGGGAAAGGCCGTTCAAATGCCTATCTGTGAAAAACAGCCCCCAAAAAGGTAAAATCTGAAAAAAGCATGCCTAGGTTCAAAACCCGGCGAGAAGCCTTTTGAATGCACGAACTCCCAAAAAAAAATTTCCCACTGCAAAGTCTTCCCTTTAAAAAACATACTTTTTTTAAAAAAGCCTGCCAAGCGTGATTTAGCTGTTTTCCCCCATTTTATGTTTTATTTGTGGGCCCCAGAATTTGAAACAAAGTAGACTAAAAATCCATAAAAAAATCTCATGGGGGTCAAGAAAATTTTTCAAAAAGTTCACACTGTAACAAAAAATGGGACAGAAAACAAACTTAGAAAAAAAACATATGAGAATCATTTCTGGAGAAAAACCCTATCAGGTTCCAAATTTTGCTAAGAGATTCGTGGGGAGCAGTGTTTGTATCAGCATGAAAGATTTTATAGAAAAGAGAAACCATACACGGGTTCACACTGTGAGAAAAATTTTTGTCAGAAAGGGCACCCAGACTCATGTGAAATTCACACAGGTGAAAGGGCCCTACCCCCGCATATATTTTGAAAAAAAAGGGTTTTTGCAAATTTTTGATCTGAAAAGCATTTTAAGACTTCCACAGGGGAAAAAATACTTTTTTTGGGCCAAAATTGCAAGAAGAAATTTATGCAAAAAAGATCTATCCAAACATATCGAAAACCCCCTCAACCATGGGAGGAGGGAAAATCCAGAAAAAACCCCCTTCTGCTTCGGAAAAAGACCAGAATATGTACAGTCTCCCCAAACCCAGGTTTTCAAAAGTTTACCAAAATTTTAGCCGGTGCTTTATCAATTTGGAGTAAAAACCAATCTTTGTAAAAATCAGAAAAACCCGATAATGATGTCAAAAAGTTTTGACATGTATAGGACCTGTAAAGGAAGAAAAAAAAAAGTGGAGGGAAAATTTTAACTGTAAAAGAAAAAATTGTGTCGGGCGAAAGTTTTTTGAAAAAATATTTTAAAATGAAATTTTCGTTTTTATGAAGGTTTTTGTAAAGGGGGGTTTACATAAAATTAAATTTTAAATTTTCTAGAAAAACCATCAAACTTTGTTGGGGCATAAAAAGACCCTAACGTAAACTGTTATGGTTTTTGTTTTGCAAAGAATTATGTACTTTTTAAAAATAAACCCAAAAAGTATTTTTAGTGTAAAAAAGAAAGAAATTTCCCTTTGAGTATCACTGGGTTTGGGGTTTTTATTGATGTTAGGGGTTTTTATTTTCTGGTTCGATATTTGGGTTAAAAATTTATTTAAATTTTTAAAAATATAAAAACAAAAAATATGTTTTCATTACATGGTAAAAAAATAGTTTAAAAGGGTCCCTGCTTGGGCCTCACCCCCCAGTGTGCTTTTTCCCTGTCCGGTGCTGATCAGGAAGGGCCATGGGGGGACCAAGGGGTTTTGTGGTGGTTCCCCGACTTTTTTTTTCTGGCACCCCCCTTTGGGTTCCTAGCTGGATTCCGGGGCCCCAAGGCTCTTGTGAAAACACTGCCTCCCTTACCATCCTGCCCTCGCCCTGGCCCTTTACTTGAGCTGAGATGCTGGAAAAAGAAAGGTTTTCGGGGGAAGAAGGGATGATTTATTGTTATTCAGAAAATGAAAGGCTTTAGCTGGGGCGGTTTTTTCCTTTTTTGGGAAAAGCAGCCAAACCCAAAGGGGTTTCTCAAAATGGCCACTAAGTGTGTGTCCCCTTTTTAAATTTTATTTTATGTAATGCATGCCTTTTTAGTAAAATTTAAAACTGTTGACCATTTTTTTTTCTACCTTAGTATCTCATTTTCCCAAAATGCGTATGTTTAACTGTTGACCACCCAATCCCTTTCCTTTTTTTTTTTTGGGGGGGGGCGAAGCGGGACCCCCTTTTCCCCCCTTCCTCACCCTGACAAAATTTTTGGGGTTTTTTTCCCCCTCTTTTCTTTGGCCCCCCTTCCCCAATCCCTTTTACTCCCTTCCAAAATTGGGGAAGCAAAAAAAAAAGGGGTTTTCCAGCCCAAAGCCTGAGGACCCAGGGGGACGGTACCCCTTTTTTTTTGCCCCCCCCAAAAAAGGGGGGGTTTTTTTTCCCAACATACCCCATTTTACCAGGCAAAAATTATGCCCCCTTTTTGGGGGATTGGGTTTCCCCCCTTTCATCCAACCCCAAATAAAACTCCCGTTTCCCCACCCCAGGTTTCCCGGTTTTAAAACGAGATACTCCCCCCCCTCAATCCCTACTACATTATCCACCCAAGTCCCACCTTTGGGGAAACCTTTTTTCCCCTCTCCCTCACCCTCCCCCCAAAACCTTTCATCAACTACCCTCCCCCCTTGATACTACTTTACAGCCTTATTTACCTCCCAAGTCACTCCCTCAACACTACCTCTTCACCACGCTTGTAACTTTTTATGTGTAGTTCCCGTTTCACACAACTATAAAGTACAAGGTGAATGCTGTATGTTATGGGCCAAACAACAAAAAATAAGTCACCCATCTTCTTTGGTATTTACTTCACAAATTGATATAAAGGGAGAACACAACATGTGCCCATATAGACTCAGAAAAAAAGTAATATTTTTATAGTAATCTATGAAACTTTCCAGATCAATAGACATTTCTATTGCCTACAATGTGTGTGCACAACAATGGAATAAGTTGTAATGCCATGATGTCATATAATGGATAGCAACCTTAATACTTAATGTTTTACTTTTCTCTTTTCGCTGTGAATAGTCATTTGGTATTTTAAGATGCACATATGAAGTATTTTGCAAAAATTCCTATAGATCATGGAATGTTGTCATGTCATTTTAGCAGTGTAATTTAAGATTGCAGTTTACAGATATGTTTCACCCATTTACTCCCAGCCCACTCATATTTTCAAAAATATTAGCATGATATAGTCGTAAGTATTTTTGTTTGATTTTTTATTTTCTACAAATATTCATAGATTTATTAGATAGAGCTATGACTTTTCTAAGGTGTGACCAGTTTACTCATCTTATTTCTTTCCAGATTTTAAAATCATTTTGCGCATCTTACTGACAAACGTACAGAGATTAAATACCAAAATAATCAGTAGATTCCAAGGAAGGATAGGGGACAAGGGGAGGAGGAGGTTGTGGCAAGAGCATGGGTGTGTCACATATTACTGGATACTCCACAGTTGTAGCTTCTCTTCCTCTGGTATCTATTGCTTTCAAATGTTGTTTGTGCTGTCTCTGATTTAATTTTCCTTTTTCCTTTACAACAGCTGCACAATGTTTGGAAATTATTTCTAAATGGTTGAAGAGCATTAGGAGTACCTGTTTGCAATTAGTTTTTTTTTTTTTTATCCCAATTGTCATATTCTCCTTTAAGAAAACTGAGCAGCACATTTTACATAATGATCACGGTAAGATAGGAAAAATCTAATGGTACTGTCATAAAGAAGGGAAAGTACAATGATTACGTGGGTGCTGAAGGTGAAACTGGAGTAATGAGGACCTAGTTTCAGGGGGGTGGGGTCCTAGTTTCAGAGGGGTTGGGTCATTTGTATATAACTACCAATGCTTTCACTTGTATCATTTCAGTGGAGAACTACAACAGATAACACTTGCTATACCGTGAATAATTGAAACAAGAAATAATAATTGCAAGGTTGGATGGCTGTGCGGAACTAATAGATGGTAATTTGTTTTGTTATTATATATACAATTATAATACATACATATATATAATATATATATATATATATAATGATATATATATATTATTATATATTATATATAGTATATATATTATATATATTATAGATATAATTTATATATATATTATAGATATAATGTATATATATAGTATAATATATATATATATATATATTTAATATATACATATAGATATATATATATAGATATATATACTGTATATATATATATATATCTAATATATATATATATATATATATATATATATATTATAGATATTCTATATATATATATATATATTATATATATATATATAATATATTAATACTATTATATATATATATATATAGAGATATAATGTATATATATATACACAACCTCTATATATATTATATATATAACACTTATATATATATATTATATATGATATATTATATATATAGATCTTATATATATTTTTAATAAAAAAAATAAAAAAAGAAATATAATGTAATCTATAATTTAATATATATATATTAGTATTTTTAATTATATATATATATATATATATATATATATATATATATATATATATACAATATATATATATACTATATAGGATTATATATTTATATATAGTATATCTATTATATATATATATATATTATATATATCTACTATATGTATATAATATATATTATTTATATATATATATATATATATATTATATATATTATATATATATTTATGTATGTATAATAGGCTCTCACTCATTCTCATACTACATGATCAGGATGTTGGGATAAACATGGTATATACTCCTGGCTGACTTAATGTTATGATAAAAAATGGGCCTACGCACACCTCATGTGATTTTGATTGACGCACCTAGAGTAAGCCTTGGTTTGAAGGGACTCTAGTTTCTTAGTGTGAACAGTTGTTTATGAATTAATGTGGTGAATCAAGAGGAATCAATGAAATGGGATTGATTCTTCATATTGGAATTGAATCAAAACGATTCGCTTGATGTAAAGCAGCTAACAGTGACTCTCGTATGGAGTGTAGCTTGTGCTCCACCTCAAAAACTTGGTCCACTCTTGATTATGTTATTGACCCTTTTTTTTTACCAGATACACTTTGCTGTTAAGCATTTTCTGAGATCTGTATTTATCATTCTTTATGTTGTATCATAATGTTAATAAACTGTTTTTGTTGAGCTGACTGTATTATCTTTTCAGGTAGTGTACACTGTGTAATAAGAGTAACAACAAATAATATTGTGTTTCTTTTCATATTTTCGCGCGACCATTATTAAATTTTCTGCACACACATATACATACTGCAGATAACGGCACACAGAATAAGTTTTTGCATGGACATAAGTCCTCCCTGTAGATGGGCCACCAATCCCAAGCTAATTCGACTTGTGCATAGCTCAATCCAAATACTTTGTGTACTCATGATGAGACATTTCCCCACCACATGACATTCAGCAACAATTTCCCATGATGAAATATTCAGTCGACCTGCCCTTCACCCATATTTTTTTTCCATGGATGCATAGTTCTGTCACCCACCCTCTTGGCCTATTTTTCATGAAAGATATCCATGTCACTTGGATTCCAGTGGTTTTGAGGCTGGCCCTGCATGGCAGCTTACCAACTCTTGCTTGGCACATGTTACCCCTTATTTACATCACTTAAATTATTTGTAAGGATATTTGTTTGTATGCATTTGAGGATATACTTTGAATAATACATACTAAACAATAAAATATTATTATATAATGGTACAATGACAGGAAGGCGGCAACCTTTTTCATTTTCATTATAGTTTAGCTTCCAGCATACTATTACCCCATGTGATGTGCATCACGACACACATTTTGTACACACCATTTTGTTAACATGTATCCGACAGAGACTCTTAGTGTTTCCACTTAATAAATACTGTATAAGAACATGTTTGTTGGTGATATTTCGACATTATCTGTACCAGCATGTTCTATTGAAACCAGATATTTGGTGAAACTGGTAGCTGAAGTTGAAAGCATGCGTGTAACCCATCACGCGACAAAGTTGAGTATATTTTATTTTCCTTTACTTTTATTGACATGCTTAAGATATATAATCATATATGTACACACGTGTGTGGCGTGTGTGTGTGTGTGTGTGTGTTGTGCGCTGTGGTGTGTGTGTGTGTGTGTTGTGTGTGTTGTGTGTGTGTGTTGTGGTGTGGGTGGGTGGGTGGTGGGTGGGGGGCGTGGTGGGTGGGTGCGTGCGTGCGCTCCTCTTTATTTGTGTTCGTGTGTGTATAATATGTCATTGTATGTATATGTATATGTATATTATATATAAAATATATACACAGAGATATATATGCATGTACATAACTATTATATAATTAATACGATATATATACATATACTATCGACGCATATTATACTATACACATCTATATATATTATACCATACACATAACGTTAGTTATGTGATACTATGTATGTTATGTAAGTATGCGACGATGTCTATGTTATGTATATGTATGTTATGTATATGGATGTTTATGTATGTATGTATATGTATGTATGTATAGTATTATATAAAATTTTAAAAAAATTTTTTTTCACCTTTCTTATTACTTCTATATATATATATATATATATATGATATACTATATATATATATATATACTATATATATATAGATATAGATTTATATAATATATACTTATATAATATAATATATAATATATATATATAATATATATATAGCACACATACTACAGACTCATCTATGGTGTGTGTGTGTTGTGTGTGTGTGTGTGTGTGTATTGTGTGTGTATCTACACTGTATAAATAACGAACACAGAGACATTAAACGTGTACCAACAAAGAAGTAAAAGGAAAACAGCCACAGTTAGAAAATGAAACTAAATCATAATGTGTCGACCTTCTACACGAGATTCCTCTTCACAGAGAATAATAAACTGAAATGGAATTATACGAGTTTAAAAACACCTTAGCCTTTGAAGAAAACACATCAAAACTTGCTCAAATTTTACCATAGCTTCGGTCCGCGTCTACCCAGTCTGGCTGAATTTCTTCGAAGCATAAAGTATACATGCCTGTAGTGTAGCATTTGCCTTATATGTAAAACTCTTAGTCACACACAAACATACTGTATGTAACTAAACAAAAAAAAATGACCCTGCCGCTACAGATCTGTAATATTAAAAGTAATACTGACATACTTAGTCAGTGCATGCCTTACTTTATTAACTGATGATCCTAAGAGCTATTATAGGTTTTCATATGAACTGGTGTAGTGACTAGTGTAAAATTTCTTTTGCTGGAATTGTTGCTGAACAAACTGTTTCTTGTTTTTTTTTAGATTTAGAGATTTTTTATTTCTTTCTTTGTGTTTTTTTTTTTTGAGAGACAGAGTCCACCGTATGGCCTCATCTGCTCAGTCTTCTCTGAAAACAATATGCAACAGGATCATTAGAGTGGGATACACGGTGACTGTATAGTTTGTTATCCTGGGCAAAAGCAGTGAGCCAAGATTTGGCCCTGAAACAGGACACGAAACAAATGCTGAGTGAAACTGGCACATTGAAGCGGGTGCTGAAGCGATAGTAAGACTGGAGAGAGGACCTTTTGCACTTTTCAGGGACTTGTCTAGTAATATTTAAACAATTACATCCCGCAAAAAAATGCAGATACGTGAAAAATGGGTTATGTGAGCGTAACGAAACAAGAGAATAAAACACTGCACAAAAAAAATACCTCGTGTAGTCCACGTCTGTAAAATGTAACCGTTTACATGTGTGCAAATGTAACCGGTTATATTTGTAAAACTAAGGTAGAGGCAGATCTACCGATCGAAAAGTATTGATAATTGGTTAATCATATTACCATTTTCATTAACTGTGTTCTCTGCTGGCATACAGGGACAGTAGTTACCAACCTGGTCCCCACACATTCCCATTCCGTGTGTGTATGTATATGTATATTATATATTATATTATATATATCTATATATATATACAATATATATATATATGACACATTATATATATATATACAGCTATGTATGTATGTATGTATGTAGGTAATGTATGTATGTATGGTATGGTATGTATGTATGTATGTATGTATAATGTTACCATTGTTGTAATAATTAAAACTGTTATCCTTTGACTTGACTTAAATGTCATTTCCCAGTTTTTGTGTTTCTATAACCTTTCTGATGTTCTAGCACATTATATTTTGTTTGTAACCATTGTCCAATAACATGTATAAAACTTTGCGCATTCAAAATACAGTGTCTATATGTATAATGTATTTAATAGAACTGGCTATATTTTATTTCTAAGATAGAGTATTCCTCTTCGGGTCCGGTTTTCTTGAGATGTTTTCCTTTTATGATCATAATTAAGTTGACGCATTTGTGCTTTACATATTCAATGGCGTCATTGCGTTGCCAAATTGCTCTTGCAATGTTTTTGTTGTGGGCAGACAGCCTCTTTTTATGTATCGTCGTATTGTATCATCATTGTTACCGTTTTCTTAATAGTAGATAGTAGTTATAATACACGTATTATATGGATATTGTCGTCACAAGCATCATCACCATCACCATCACCATCACTCCACCATCAACATCATCATCGTCATCATGTATTGTTAAACTGTTGTTAATTATGTTATAAATCATATAATAAATAATAATAATAATAATAATATTAATAATAATAATAATATTATTATTATTGAATATTGTTATTGCGAGATAGTCTATAGTTATTTGCTAGATATGTTTTGCTGAGCATGTTATGATTGTTGCACTGCCATCTATTACTACTACTACTGCATTTGTTATCATTACTGTTATTATTATTATTATTATTATTGCTGCTTTTGTTATATATTCCCAAAGATTCGATATTCCTTCTCTTTATTTTTCTGTCTTTGTTTGACAAGTATCTGATAATTATTATAGTAAATAAGAATATAATACAAGAGGGAAACACGAAGACAAATCACGGAAATAAAGTTACTGGTGGTAATGTAATAAATGCACAATAAAAAACACGAATGAAAATTAATTCCTTTATTTTTTCCCCACAGGATTCAGAGCTGGGAGACGGTTCAAACACAGAAGATATGAGTAACGAGAAAAAGAATAACAGAAACTTTTGAAAAATAAAACCTTGACCTAGAGAAGGGAAATTGCGAAGAGGAAGCGCAATCAACAAAGGAATAGATTTGAAAGAGGAAGTGGGAAGGACTTAAGTCTTATCTAAAAACTGTTGGTACTTAAGAAAAATAGAATTATGAGTGAAAATACCAGAAAAAGCATCCGATTTTCTTTGGTTCATAACGCTATTGT
Source organism: Penaeus monodon (assembly GCF_015228065.2). NCBI lineage: Eukaryota > Metazoa > Arthropoda > Malacostraca > Decapoda > Penaeidae > Penaeus > Penaeus monodon. The sequence goes on from NC_051390.1 coordinate 21,414,701, forward strand.
TTTTGTTTGTATTTAACAAAAGCACCCCTCATCATGAATGACAACGAGAGACCGTTCGAGTGCATGTATTGCGAGAAGAGGTTCCGGTGGAAACAGAACATGAAACAGCACCTGAGGAACCACACGGGAGACAAGCCGTTCCAGTGTTCGTATTGCAGCAAGAGGTTCGACTGGAAGCACAACTTAACGACCCATCTGAGAGTCCACACAGGGGAAAGGCCGTTCAAATGCACTATCTGCGATAAACAGTTCACCCAAAAAGGTCATCTGAAAGAGCATGCTAGGATTCATAACGGCGAGAAGCCTTTCGAATGCACAAACTGCCAGAAAAAGTTCACTGCAAAGTCTTCCTTGAAAAAACATGCATGCATAAGAAAGCCTGCCAAGCGTGATGTAGCTGTTCCACCGTTTTTATGTTCTATTTGTGGCGCAGAATTTGAATCGAAGCGAGATCTAAAAATCCATAAAAAGTCTCATGGAGACAAGAAATTATTCAAATGTTCACACTGTAACAAAGAAATGGCACAGAAATCACACTTAGAACAACATATGAGAATACATACTGGAGAAAGACCCTATCAGTGTTCCTATTGTGCTAAGAGATTCGTGCAGAGCAGTGCTTTGTATCAGCATGAAAGATTTCATAGAAACGAGAGACCATACACGTGTTCACACTGTGAGAAAAAATTTAGTCAGAAAGGTCACCTGAGACTGCACGTGAGAATTCACACAGGTGAAAGACCATACCCCTGCATATATTGTGAAAAAAGGTTCTTTGCAAGTTCTGATCTGAAGAAGCATGTAAGACTTCACACAGGGGAAAAACTGCTTTCGTGTCCACATTGCAAGAAGAAATTCATGTCAAAAAAGACTCTATCCAAGCATATCGAAGCCCACTCAGCCGAGGAGGGATTCGGGACTGCAACTGTTATAAAAGAATCACGAGTGAACAATTTATCAGCTCATGCAGGAGAACATCCAGAAAACACCTCTTGTGCCTCGGAAAATGACCAGAATATGTACAGTCTCCAACCTAGGTTGCAAAAGTCTTACCATAATGTAGCCGGTGACTTTATCAAGTCGGAGTATGAACCAATCTTTGTAAAGTCAGAAGAACCAGATAATGATATCAAAACGTATGACATGTATAGGACATGTATAATGGAAGAAAAAATTAAAGTGGAGGAACATATAACTGTAAAAGAAGAAATTGTGTCAGACTGAATGTTTATGAAGCAAATATTTAAATATGATTATCGTTTATATGAAGGTATTGTATGGGGCTGCACATAAAAAGAGCTGAAAGAGTTTAATTGTAACTATGCTAGAAAATGCCATCAAACTTTGTGAGCATAAAATGACCGTAACTGTAGCTGTTATGGTTTTAGTGTAGCATGAATTATGTACTTTTGAATATGCAAACAAACTAGTATTTTTAGTGTAAAAAAGAAAGAAATTCCTTAGAGTATACACTGTCTTTGGTTGTTATCGATGTTAGAGTATATTTTCTGGTTCGATATTGGTTAAAAGTTATATCATTTATAAGTATAATAACGATAATATGTTATTCATATACATGGTAATAGAAGTAGTTAAACGGGTCATGCTGGACCATCACCACAGTGTGCTTGCTCATGTCCAGGTGCTGATCAGGAGAGGGCCAGGGGAGACCAAGAGTAATTTGCTGGTGGTTCCCAGACTTTTTTATTCTGGCACCCCCTTGGCTTCTAGCTGGATTCCTAGCACCCCAATGGCTCTTGTGAATCACTGCATCACCTTACCATCTCTGCCCTCGCCCTGCCTTCACTTGAGCTGAGATGCTGGAAATAGAAAGGTTGCGAGAAGAAGGGATGATTTATTGTTATTCAGAACTGAAAGGCTTTAGCTGGCTGGCGTGTTTGACCTTTTTAGGACGCAGCCCCAAGGCTTGCTCAAAGTGGCCTACAAAGTGTGTGTCCTTTGTAAATTATATTTCATGTAATGCATGCTCTCTTTTAGTAAAATTAACACTGTTGACCATTTTTTTGTCTATCCTTAGTATCTCATTTTCCTAAATTGCTGTATGTTTACATCTGTTGATCCCCCAATCCCTTGCCTGTTGTTATAGGGGGGCTTTGGAGGCGAAGACTGGGACCCACAATGCTAGGAAATTCCCCTACCTTGGGACTCACCCCTCGACTCAACTAATTTTGCATGGTCTTTTTTCCCCTCCTGCTTTTTCATTTTGGCCCCCCTTCCCCAATCCCTTTTACTATCCACTTCCTAAGATGTTAGAGACGAGCTAAAAGGATGAAAGGCTGACTTTGTGCCAGTCCTGAACGGCCTCAGGGAGCCATGGGCACGGTATTCCCCTATTGTAGTTGTCTAGCCCTTACCCCTCAAGGAGACCCAAAAGGGGTGGACTGTTTCTCTCCTCAACATACTCCAGGTTTACCATGGCCAATAATGATGTTATACCCTTATTAGGGCATTGAGGCTTTGTCCCTTCATCAAATAGCCCCACCAACTCAAACTCTCCCGATTCCCCGACCCCAGGCTCTCCGCGGTTCCGTTCACTGCAGATACTACCCCCCTCCTCAATGCCTACTAGTACATTATCCACCCAAGTCAACACTCAGTGTTCAGGAGACCTTCCTACTTTCCCAACATGCTCAGTTTTCATCACCTTTACCCCCACAACCTTCATCACCTACCACATCCTCCATTGATACTACTTTACAGCCTTATTGTCCACCTCTCCATAATACTGGCCTCCCTCAACACTACCTCTTCCACACGCCCCCCAGTACCTTCTAGCCCCCATCTCTAGCAAATATCTAGATACTTTATGTAGCCCAGCCAATGGACCATTTTTTTTGTGATCCCCCTCACAGCTCCTTACTCTGACAACACTCTTCGCTCCCAGCAGTTGGGGGGTCTTCAAAAACAAGCAGGCAAACTCTCTTTCCGTAACCGATTTGTGTCCCTCTCATCACAGTAACACCGACAAACCAAGGTATAGCATTTCAACTCTAACTGATCTCTCTAGTAACTCTTTCCTGCAGAAAACTCAACCCTCAACTCTCAATAACTTGCACCGGAATGCGTCTGTCTCCCTCAAACTGCCTTATCTATAATAAAATCGGTCAGATTTGGGAGAAGACTTACTTTCCTGCCTCCAGACTATGATGCTATCATACAGTGCTACTCCATTTCTCCCAGAAGTCATCATCGCAACAGCCTTCAATAACATTGCCGAATTTTCTTTCGTTGACATGACCTTCACTTTAATTTTACATTGGTTGGAGAATCCTCTTTTTTGACCATATCAACCCTCTCCCCGTCAATGTCAAACTGTTGGCGTTTAGGACATCTGCCAAACATTGCTGTTCCACAGCTTAGATGCCCTCCTAGGCTGCGCCCAACCTGGTCGTACTCGTCAAACTCTGCACAGTCCCGGACATTGCCAGCTGTGGCGGGCCCCCCACAAATTTAAGTCTGAGGTGGTAACTCACTCTCAGATTCAGATTGGAACTCGCTCTACGTGAAGCCGACAGGAAGCACATCGACGAGATTTTTTTCTCTTTACTCCCTACCCATAATGGTCGCTCAATCGCTCCTCCAGCGTTTCCAAAACCCCTCCCCTATACCATATCACTCCTACATTTTCTTCCACACTCCTACCTCCTACTTCTCAATCAAATTCTTTTGCCATTCTAAATCCAGATACTCAATCTCTACTCAGCCCCAATACTCCCCTCCCCCTCCCCGCACTATCGCAGCAGACAGACTAAACGTTTCCACCCGTCTTCTCCTACCATACACTCACCTCCACCTACCGTGCCTCTACTCCTCAGGCTCCAGTCTTCTCATCCCCCCTCATAAGAAAACCTTTGTCTCACAACTCCCCAACCACTCCTTTACCAAACCCTTTGAAGATATTCAAAATTAACCACTCGAGTCCCACTCATATTCCCCCTACAAACCCCCTTCCTCCTACTTCCCCCACCAACACCCCAACCCCCCCTGCTCCAGCTCACCTACATTAACCCCTCCTCCATCCCCTCTATCCATTTCCACTCCGCCTGGGTTACACCGCGAATCCCGTATGTCCACACTATGCCCTCCCCAGATCCCTCCACCTCCTAATACACACACCTTCCCCCTTTCATCTTCCTTATCTCACCCCATAGCTCCTTCCTCTTCAAATTTTCCAACACGCACTGTCGTTATCCACTCATAGATCAACTTCGTAATGCGTTATCATACACTGGAATGTCGATTTTGCCTGGGTGTCAGCCATGATGAAATCCCCGGCATGAACAGGCAGATTACGCTAGTACGCTACGCTTTGCTGTGCCATCCACACCAACACATTTCTCACATATTCTAGCCACGGAGTATTACCCTACTTTAAGCTTTCTGTATAACTGATGGCAATCTTTGTCAATCTCCGCACTAATAATTACATATGTAAAACTATCATCTCCTCCTGGTCAGCTCATTTCATCGCAAACAGACGTTTTGGGAGACGGCTCTCGCCTTCTTACGAATTGGCCACACCCGGACCAACACACTCCTATCTGAGATGTACATCCTGATCCAAACTTTGTCCTCTATGTAATGTCCTTCTTTCAGTTCCACACACATTCACACACACACAGAAGACACACACACACACGGACACACACACACACCACAACACACACACACACACACACCACACACCACACACACACACACACACACACACACATATATATATATATCTATAATATTATATATATAGCTATATATATATATATATATATATATGCAGGGCGTCACTTCATGTTATGAAGTTGAGGGGGGGTGACGGGTAAATTTGCCCTGAAAAATAAAAAATTTGCCCTGCAAATCACGAAAAAGAAAATGCTCACTAGCCTCTTTAAGTAGCCCGGAATGGACCCATCAAACCATACTTTATATGTCTTATTGGTAGCAAAATTATAAATATAATACCAAAAATTTTGCCCTGGAGAACTAGATTTTGGCCCTGCAAAAGAGGGCTTTTTTTAAGAAGTATGGGGGGATACCCCCATACCCCCCCTTAAGTACGCCCCTGGAGACCAGAGTAAACCCGTTATATAATGTTATGTCTATTATTTTATATGATTTTTTTTTTTATTTTTTTATATAATTTTATATTATCTATTTTATACATTTAATATTTCTTAGATTTTTATATTTGTTATATTTGTTATATTTTTTATATTTTTTTATTTACTTGTTTTAATATATTTATAATTTTATATTTGGATTTATTAGAATGTTTATATGTTTAAATACTTTTTTATCTATTTATTTATATTTTATAATATTTTATATCTATATATTTTTATATTGTTATATTATTCTATATTTTAATATTATTTTATAATTTTATATTATTTTTACATTGTATATTAATTTTATAGTTTTCTATTATTTTACATTGTATATTATTTCTGTGTGGTGCAGCGGTAGCGATCTCGTCTAGCAATCTTGCCTGACCTCGTTCAAATCCCTCGCGCCAGTGGATGGTAACCCCGGCCCATTCCTTCACAATAAGGGGATCATCAGAGCTAATTGAAACAGACAGTATGTCACGCAAGATATCCTTGTAACATGAATCAAACTAAACCTTCCTCCATTTTATTTATTTCGTATTTTATATTAATTTCATATTATATATTTTTCATATTTTATCTATTTCATATTTTATATTATTTCATATTTTATATTATTTCCATAGTTCATAGTTATTTCCTATTTAACATGTAGTAATTTCATATTTTTATAGTATTTCATATTTTTAAGTATTTCATATTTTTTTATTATTTTATATTTTAATTATTTTTATATTTTTATTATTTTATATTTTATAGTTTACAATTTTGTATTTTATATCTCGATTTCTCTATCCTATGTTTTAAATCTTATATTTTATATTTTAAGTTTTCCTCGATAGTTTTTAATTCACTCGATAATTACTTCCAAGATTTTTAAAAAAATTTATTCACAGTATAAAGGCTATCTCTTATATACATCTAAGATTTTTATATTTTATATTTTTTATATTTTTTTATTTTAATTTTTTATATATTTTTTTATATTTTTATGTTTATTTTCTATATTTTATATTATTCTAATATTTTATATTTTATAGATTTTATATTTGTTAATATGTTATCTTTTTTTTCTATTTTTTATACTTTTTATTTCTTTTTTTATATTATATATTATTTCTATTTTATATATATATTATTTCAATATTTTATATTATATATTCTTTCATATTTTATATCATCTATTATTTCATATTATTTCATGTGTTATGTGGGGGGGGGGGTTTTTTTATTTCATATTTTATATTATTTCATATTTTATATTATTTCATATTTTATATTATTTCATAAAGAAAATTAATAACAACAAACGAATGACAAAAAGTAACAGAAGAAAAATAAAGATAAAACGACATATACTATAAATGGTTTAATTCCGCTTCTTTGATAAACTTTTAGGATCCGATATTAAATAGTTTTTTTTCTTCTTCTTCGTAATACGCGGACACACCTTTTGTTTCGTTTGAAATGTGAAAAGCCCTCATTTTTGCATAATATATTCGCGGCGTATATATATATATATATACATATAATATATATATTTATAATATATATATATATATATACATATTTTTTTTATTTTTTTTTATCATTCTCTATTTTATATTTTCATATATTCTATATATTTTATATTATGTTATATTTTGTATATATATTTTTTTTTTCTTTTTATTTTATACTTTATATTTTTTTATATTATTGTTACGCGGCCAGCCGCCTCGTACTCTCTGCCACCAACACAAGGGCAGGATAGGCAGACGGCGTGTTTTATCCCCAATGGTCTGAACACTGAAGAACAGTTTTCCAAGAGGCACCGATCACCACAGACCACAGCGTCCGAACGAGCACCAGGAGGGGAAACGCCAGGAGGCGAGGCAGGGCACTAAATAAACACAAATGACAGTCTTTCCTTTATTTCACAAGTTTTTACGAGTACACCTTTTCTATAGGCACAATACAGGGGGAAACCAGCATGCGACACTGACAATACAGTTTTATAACAGGCAACACAAAGTTTATATTAGGTCACAACGGTACACACGAGTCTTCCACAGGAGCACACCCAACTCGTCTCTCGGCCTTGTTCCTCCGCTATCCCCCGCTCACAGTCCCACCCCCCCCAGCTGCGTCTGTTGCCCAGGTCCCTTCAAGTAACACATGCCCCACAGGTCATGCTTTTCCATGTTACACATGTTTTTCGCACAGAGACACTGACCCACTGCGTGCACTATCCCCCCTATCAGCAAGACGACCGTCTGCTCTGCCATATCTGAAACCTGAAACAAACTACAGAAAATTTAAATAATTCAGTTCCCTCATGAAACACAAAAATCTTTCATCCACGCGGCTTTTCTTTCGCTCTCACTGGGGTCGCTCTGGAGGAGGTGTGTGCGGCGTAGACTGCAGTTGCACCAGAGGGGTATCTCCCTTCCCAAGACCGGCTCATGGTCACCACTGACGTCTGCCTGCATCACCCTCACTGTCCAACATGCTCGTCCTCATCTCGAGTCAGCATCTGCACACGGTCTTCATCGCCGCTACTGTGGCTAACGTCATCTTCTTTTTCACCATTGCCCCAGGATTATCTTCCTGGCCCATGGTAAACGCCACAGCCGGGGAAAGTCAGAACCAACTCCTTGCTCCCCGGACGACTCTTCTGGACGCTCCCTTCCTCAAAGTTCCCAGCTTGCACCATCTGCACCTTCATGTCCCTTATTGGAGAGTTAGCTACCAACACTGTAACTCACCCCTCCCTGGTCAAACAAAAGCTCCGCCCAACCTGCTACTTCCAGTCACCAGCTACATGTTTGGATGGTCTACCACGGGCCCCTCTACTCCCGCGTCACTCTTGACAGTCGACACCCGGATTCTAGACTCCTTGTGCTGGGTGCAAGGTGCAGTCGCATCATCCATAACTAAACCTCTGCCAGCCAACCTCTGAAGAAGGGCCATCTTCACCGTGCACACCTCAACCAGCTTCCATCCAAGGTCGACACAACGCCTTACTCTGCGTTCAGGTAAGTCATGCCCAGCAAGCAGTGGCTCGTCAAATCGGCACATACACCGCGCCGCTGCACCGTGTTTTTGCCCACTCCAAGACGAGCCTCCCACTTGGTCCTTGAGCTGCCCACAATGCCCCGTGGACACACACAGTCCTCTGTGGTGCTCTGGAAGACGCATCGTGGCCAACCTATCGGCCGCAACTCGGGTCCTTCGCGCCCCATGTCCCGACTGCGGCGGCATGGCTTCCCATCTACTGAGCCCTCCACCTGCATCGTGCTGATTCGATTGGCAAGCTTCTCCAAGTTCGGGGCCCCGGAACCAAGGACAGCTGGGTTTTCGGGCCCCCTTCTCCACCTGTCCGAGTTTTCCTCCTGTACCGCTTCCTTACCTTAGGACATGCCCGTCGGATGCTGCCGATACCTGCCACAAGTCCCTTGCAGCACTGCTGGAAGGCATCAGAAATCTGTCCGGTTGGAGGACGTGTTTTTCTCCCATCCCTCCTACACTGACGACGTCCTGTGCCCTACCTCTCCGCAGGCCCCAACACAAAAAGGGGGCCCCTTGGAAAATGCTCGGGCTCACCTTCCTCAATGCTACCTCTCCACTTTAGCCTTCCGGCCCCGGGAGGTCATGTCTGAGCTGAGCAGCTGGCCTCTACGCCACTGGTTGCCTTCAGGAAGGCCTCGAACTCCAAGGCCCTCGCCAGCCGCCACCTGCATGGTCCTCGGGTGTGCCTGCTTGACGTCAGATTTGCCAGCTGCTTGTCCTGTAAAGCATCGACAAAGAACTATCGCGGGGGCCCGGACCAACATCATCTCCTCCTGCAGCCGCAGGGTCGACCTCCCTTACGCAGCGCCTCCACATCCTGCGCCAGCTGGGCAGTGTACTCGCCACCTCACGAGTCCGCTTCTTCAATGGGCCCGATATACCCGGCCGTGGTGTGGTGCCCGAACGGCGTTTCAAAGCCTCCGCCAGGCTGTGTAAGAGGCATGTTGGGATGGCGGCACATGCCCAACACTTCCACCGCAGTGCCCCCTTAGCGCTGTTACCAGCGGCAGGGCCTTCTCTTCCTGGCATCAAGCCCTGGGCAGATGCCAGCATTTCCAATTGGGGGCGACATATGCCTCCCAGGCCACCTTCCCGTCCGTATTCAGCTGGCTTAACGCTTTCACAGCATGTCTGGGGCCGAGGGGCATGCAGGGTGGAGAATGCGTGCCGTGACTAACCGCCCGGGGGGGAGGATGGGGGTGAGGGAGGCAACACAGCGGGTTGACCGGGGTTCCGAGTTTGCCGCCACTATACCCAGGGAGCGGTTCCGGGGGGGGGGATTGATCCCCAGCCTTCTGCACGACCACTGGCTGCGAACCCGACTCTGCGAGGACCGGGGTTTTCCTGCACCACGACCCCAGGCAGACCCCACGTAAATCTGACACTCTGCAATCTGTTTGCTATAACCATCGTCTAGCACTTCTCTGCTTGCCAACGTTACTACCTCGTGACGCCGTTTTCCGCTTTTTCCGCCTTCACTTCCTCCCTCATGGCCCCTGACCTCGCCCTTCACAGTCTGCACCCTTCTCCTATCAGTTCACTCTTCACGCTGTTGAAGGCCTTGTCGGGTACTGCTGAGGTTTCCATCTTCACAGATTGCAGGAATTGCTCTGTAGCCACCTCAACAAGTTGGCAGAAACTGTGTTTCCTCTGCCTTCCTTGCCTGCATCTCGACGAATGGTGCGCCTGCTCGCTGCCCTCTGGCCTGCTCTTCTGCCCTTTGTGCCATTTTTCCTCCCTCATACCGGCCAGCATGGCAGTGATCAAGTCCATCTGGTCGGCTTCACACCTCACTCGTGCTGCATCAGTCAATAGCCTCCTCTCCCTCATGGCTGCCGCCCGTCTTTGGACCACATGATAATCGCGCTCTCACTGATCAAATATCACAATCCCACTCCTGACACCATTTGTTTACGCCGGCCGCCTCGTCTCTCTGCCACCAACACAAGGCAGGCTAGGCAGACGGCGTGTTATCCCCAGGGTCGTGAACACTGAACAGTTTCCATAGGCACCGAGCATCCACAGCGGCCCAAGAACCCCAGGAGGGGAAACGCCCCTGAGGCGAGGCATGAAGGGCACGGAATAAAACACCAAATGACAGTCTTTCCTTTATTTACACAAGTTGTTTACGAGTACACTTTTCTATAGGCACAATACAGGGGGAACCAGCATGTCACACTTCACAATAATACAGCTTATACAGTGTCCAACACAAAGTTATATTAGGTCCAAACGGTACACACGAGGTCTTCACCAGGAGCATCACCCACTCGTCTCTCGGCTTTGTTCCTCCGCTCCCCCCGCTCACAGCCAGGGCTGCGTCATGTTTGCCCAGGTACCTCAAGTTAACACATGCCCAGGTTTCAATGTCTTTTCATGTTAACACATGTTTCGCACAGAGACAATGACCCACTGGCGTAGCATTATTTTATATTTTATATTATTTTGTATTTCATATTATTTTATTTTTATATTTTTATATTTTTTATTTTTTTATATTATTTTACACTTGTATATATTTCGCATTTTATATTATTTCATATTTTATATCTTTCATATTTTATATCATTTCATATTTTATATCATTTCATATTTTATTAGTTGTTATATTTTTATTATTTCATAATATTTTATATCTTATATTTTATATTTCCCTATTCTTTAATTCTCCATTCTATATTTTATATTTTATATTCTAAGTTTTCCTCTATATTTTTTTATTTTACTCGATTCTAAGTGCTTTCCTCGAAATTTTTTAAACAATTTAATTTACAGTAATAAAAGATATCTCTTTATATATATATATAAAATATATATATAAATTATATATATATTATATATATATATATATAATTATTTGTGAAATTACCATTGCAAAAAAACGCCACAGTGCTCTCAATAACATCTGGAAAGACCGAAGCATTACCTTACGACAAAGCTGAGGTTAGTGGAATCATTAGTATTCCCAATTGCGTCATATGGTTCTGAATGTTTGTGTGCTTGAAGAAGATAGACCAGACAAAGGTCAATAGTTTTGAAATGCGGTGTTACAGACAGTACTATTGTATAACTGGACAGAAGAAAACCGAATGAAGTGCTGAGATCCGATGTTAAATAGGTTCTCATCTGAATACAACGACACTTTGTTTTCCTCTGAAATGTGAAAAAAAAACCTCATTTGCATATTATATTAAGCGGCGTTGGTCCGTGCCTGAACGGAGTTGGGTATATAAAAGTAAAAGGCCGATTTCCTGATTGACTTTGTTTAGATCTTGTGGCAGCATCGTATTCGTCTTCGCTCACAGCACGGTGCGCGACCCAGGTAGGGGACCAGTAGGGGCGTCACACTTTTATGTTAATTAGTTATGGGGTGAAGGGTAAATTTGCCCTGAAAAAAGAATTTTTGCCCTGCAAATCACGAAAAGAGAAAATGCGCACTACTCTTTATAAGTACCCGGAATGGACCATCAACCAGTATTATATATCTGTATTATTGGTAGAAACATTATAAATTATAAATATCAGAAATTGTTCCCTGCAACTAGCTTTTGGCCCTGCAAAGAGGCTTTTTTAAGAGTTGGGGGGTGAACCCCCCCAATCTCTGATAAACCTAAAGAAACTTGAACCTGAAGATATATTTTTTTGAAGCTGATTTCGAGATTTCTGATAAAATAAAAGAACTTGAAACCTGGGAGAGAATATTTGTTGGAAGCTGATTTCGAGAACGCTTTTGTTGCTATCTTTTTTCTTTATCTCGGGCCATTTTCAGGTCCGAAAAGAAGCGCTTTCATGCAGTAGCATCTTTTAGGCCCACAAAGCCCATCCAGGCTACTATGTTTTGATCCATGTTTAAAACTCCATGTCAGTGTCAATTTACACTAAAAGTCTGAAGGAAAACATCTTGTTTAGTTAGGCCTTCAACTTTTGTTTCAGATGATTAAGAATGTTTTGAGGTACAGACAGACCATGGTCCCACCGGCATAGTGGACACAATCCTTGGCTCCATACCTCTCCTGCCCCTCATACAACCCTGGTTAATGGGCGGCTCTACGGGGACTGGCAGAGGTGGTGTCCACCCCGAGCGACCAACCTGGGGCTTAACCTCAGTATCTTATCCAGGTAAGCGTTTGGAACATCCGGTCCTTGTTGGCAGGACAAGCGGTTCCTCTGCTATCACGGAACTGAAACGGTTGGAGTTCAGTGGCTGCCCTCTCAGAGGTTGAGTTGATTGATTGATTATTTACTAATTATCTGCCGCGTCCAACAGCTTAGGTCATTAGCTGAAACGAATACCTTGTTAATAAAAATTTAAAATGTTTTAAACTTTAAAAATCTATCAAAAATATCTTACTAAATAACAAACATATATTAAAAATCAAAGCATAAATATTTATGCTCTAAGTGCATAAAATTATTGCATAAACATGCATAATTAAATTTTATTGAAAATATTAGTCCTCCTAAGGCAATTGATAGACCCTCTATTGTCACAATCTTCCCCCAATACATTTTTCAGTTGTATATGGGGGAGACAAGTACATACGTCCTTTGGTCTGATAATGTTTTTCACGTCTTTCCACTACAATGTTCGATCGTTAATGGAATCCTTGGCATCCTTCACAAAGTGCTTCATTTTTAGCCATCATTGGCCCATGAGTCAGTCTTGTGTGCCCGATTCTTATCTTGTTAATACAACTTCACTTTTCGGTTGGGATGGATTGCTAGTCGCCAACGGACACAAGGTCATCTCTAATGTCTCGCAGTTGTGTTTCTGGAGGTAGTGCCTCTATTGTTTCCCTCCAATTTATCCGAATACACTTCTGATGCTGGTTTTCAGGTCGGTGTGTGGGAGAGGAAAACGAGCATCACAAGCTGAACGGCAGCTGCCTTGGCCTTCTGATCAAGCTCCTCTTCCCACTGATACCAACATGTGCTGGCACCCACATAGCAGTTATATTTTTACGTGTTGACATCATTTCCAAGCCAATCTTGAACCTCCTCACTACTGGATGTTGAATGAGGTTTAAGCTCTTGATTTGCTTGCAAGGCACCGAGAGTCACAAATATATCACAACAGAATGGTTCCTAAGATCTCTAAGTCATCTTAACTGCTTGTAAGGATTGCATGTAACTCTGCAGTGACGATCGAGGCTTGCTAGAGAAGAACTGCCAGATGTAGTCCTTCCTTCTGCTTCAAGCTGCTGCAAAACCCACGGCCTTTTCAGATTTCGAACCATCTTTAATATGCATCTGATCCCCGGTATTTAGAAATGTCTGGCTGAAGAAATTTCTCTGTACTTCTGCTTCGGATCTCTCCCCTTTGTCCCAAATTCCGACTAAATCCACTCGACTTGATTATTCCAAAAAAACAAGGGAGGGGGGGGCCCCCCCCCCCCCCCCCCCCCCCCCCGGGGGAAAAAAAAAATTGGGATTCCCAACAGCAGAACCCTTAGAGAGATTTAGATTAGATCTTTCCACAGGATTCCTCATTCTCCTAGACCATAGGATCGGTCTATCTTTCAAGGGGGTGAAAAAAAAAAAAAACCAATCTGGATGTAGGGATCCTGTAATCCCTTTGTAGTCTCGTGTAGTAAATCAGGTTTTCATGTCTTCTCGGTATATGAAAGAGGTGGTTCCTCCACTCTCAGCATACAGGGACTCCCAGTGAAAGACCCGAAAGCCCCAGTACAGATTTCTGAGAGCTTCATTATGAATCCGAGTCCTAACATCCGTAGATACAGTGGGAGGGTTGGCAGATGATAAGCTTCACATCCTAATCAAAGTCTTACTACGAATAGCGCTCGGTAAAGCCGCGAAGCGTTGTGCGGTCTGCACCCTGCAGATAGGGGGATGAATGTGAAAGAACCTGCAAAATGCTAAAAGTGCTTTTTTGGTAGCATTTACTTCAACTGTTTGATGTGACGGCAACCCATGTAAGCCTTGAGTCAAAATTAGACCCAAGTACTTCACGCTCTTGGACAAATTGCAGTGGGTTTTGCTCCTAAATATAGGGAAGGGGTGGAATTTTCCATCGGTTGTGGAAATGCATATCCATGGTCTTTGCTTGGGTGAATATTTAAACCCATGATGTTTTCCACTGTACACCTGATTTACTTGCAGCCTGCCTGTGTCCTTGCACATCCTGTAAAGCTTCCTTTCCTGAGCAGTACAGTGTAAAGTCCATCCACATACAGCTTACATGAAAACAGAACTTGGGAACAACCTTTACAATGGTTAATTTATAGCAATGGCAAAAATGTCACACTTTAAGACTATTAAATGTATATGCATTTAAGTTAAAGTTTAAAATTAACTATACTTTTTATAAATCAAATAAATTACATGTAGAGCTAGTTGTTTTTATTAATATAAAATCTTCTTATATAGTTTAATAAGGATAATAGTATATTTTAGTATTTTGATACATATATTAATTTAATGTAGTTAACCTTATTTCTATACTAAAATTAGATATGAAATGCCTATATGAAATACAACTATGTAATGGACTTAGATTATCTCCTTGGGGACCCCTTCCAGCTGATCTTCCAGGTTAGAGAGAACTGGTTCCCACCCGAACTTTAAAATTTCTGTTAGCAAGGAAGTTTTGTATGAATGTAGTAATGGTTCCTCTAACCAATGTCAATAACAACTTGTTGATTTATGCCAATGCTTCCAATTACAGTACATAAGCCCTTTTCCAAGTCAGAGAAGATTGCTAACATGTGACGTCGGCTGTGCGAAGTAATTCTTGTATAGTCATTTCCATCCTTACAAGTGCAATCTGTGGTCGATCTCATCTTCTAAACCCTACTGATATCGAGTTCGCACGTTTTCCTTTTCCAGCAGCCATGTCAACCTGAAGTTTACCATTTTCTCCATCACTTGCAGATGCAGCTGGTGAGGAATTGGGTCCTGTAATTTCTGGTGTGGAAAGCATCCTTGCCAGGTTTTAGGACAGGAAATGATTAATAGACTCTTTCCCAGGGATGGCACTGTTAAACACTCCCTATATATCCTAATTTGAAATAGGTCCAACAAGAACTTCTGGGAGCTCTCTGGTAAGTGAGATATCATTTTGGTATGTAATACCATTCACTTCCTGGGGCAGTCTTACGGCAGAGCTGCAAAGCAGAGTCCATTCTTTGCGCAAATGGCAAGTTGTTATGGAAAGTTTCTGCTGCAGTCCTACTGAAGAATGACACTGGGTGTCGTTCCTGTTCAGCCTGAAGAGTGGAGAATCGGGCAGTGGTAAGATGCTCCAGAGGAGATCTCTGCTGTGGATTTACTAGCTCATTTAGCAACATCTTTTTTATCTGTGATGATTATGCCATCAATCTTCAAAGCAGGTGGTTAAGTGATGTGCTACTTTCCAGCGATCTACGCACTTGTCCCATACCCATGCTAAGGGGGTCCCCCACAGGTAATCAAGGAGACATATTGTCTCCATGACGTCCCCTCTTGGCCTCCTTTAGCACTCGCCTGGCTTGTGGCTCTTGCTTGGCTTTTGTAATTGATCCAGGTTACATTGCTGGGGCATCGTTTTCACTGCCTACAATGCAGCTTTTCTTGCTTCTGACCTTGTTGGCATCATCAGACCAACATGGTAATGGAGGTCGACGGTAATTCCCTCTACTTTTGGTAATGGATTCTTCTGCTCCAAGGTGAATTCGTGATGTTAAGTGAGTAACAGCATCTTGAACAACATTGGAAAACATTCACAATCCTTGCAATTACTGCAGTGATATAAAAAGTTTCCAGTCCGCATGTTCAAGTCGCCATCTCGCCGTTCCATTTACTGAATACCATTCACTCTCCTCCAAAATTATTGAAGTGGTCCGCTTCCATGTAAGTCTTCCAATGACATTGCCAAGTGAAGTTCACTGTGAATCAGGTTGAGCCTAATTGATATTCTATATTGGCGAATGTCCAGTTTTAATTTGACAATGTGTGGGAGTGTCATGTTTCAGTAAACTGGCATCACTCTTAAAACAAGGGCGCCCAGACCCTTCCTCGAGTTGCACAAAGTGTCATCCCAGATGTGATGGCGACGCCACTGAATTCTCCCAAGAGTGAAGCAAAATGAGTGCAACTGTCCCAAGTTAGATTCTTCCAATCATTAATGTTCAGATTTGTGGAGGAAGGTAGATGGATGCAAGCATGTAAGGTCGTGTCAAGCTTATTCTCACCAGCCTGCAGTGGTTTTGTCTGCAGTTGGATGGTCTGGAAGGAATATCTTGACCTACCATTCTGCTACTCCTCCATGAGGTCCCATTGTCAAAGGTCCCATCAATGGGCTTGAAACATGGATCCTCTCATGGAAATGGTAACAATTTTCCCTGTTCATAATCTCTTGTAGACATCACAAACTGGATTATATAAGCTATCAGATATTGCATTCTTCCCATTTTGCATGAATTCCCCTGACAGTTCAATTTGATTAGGGTATCCAATTCTTTATATTATTTCTTCATAAGGTGTTTGGCAGCACCTGTGGTCCAAGGTTTGCCCCTCCACCTTTACCTTCCTTTCCATGATCCTGGGAGTACCTTTTTAATGGTTGTTTACCAGTGGAACTAGTTTCCACAGTTTCCCTTGACAGGTTTCAGGATTTCTTTGCCTGGGCAAAAGAGTGGACCTGAGCCTTTGGCTTCAGGGCATTCTGTCAGCAGCGGAGGCCTGTGGATGGGCAGCTGAGTCCTTTTTGCACAGGGTTCAGGATCCTTGCCTGGGCAAAGGGCGTCCTGAACCTTTAATTCAGGGACATTCTGCCTAGCAGCAGAGGCCCCCCTTGTGGATGTAGGTGGCACAGCTGGAGCTGTCCCACCGAGAAAAGGGTTGGGCCTCTGGAAGCCTTAAGTGTTGGCTCCAAAGAACCTTAACTTTTGGAGGAGGAAGTCCCTACTCAATAGACCCCTCACTCCTACTCCATTTCTGTGAACAACTCACCAGAGGCAGGTCAGCAATTTGCGACTGAGGGCTAAAAGAAGTGGCAGAGTGGTGTGTTGTAGAAGCACTGGAGGGCAAGGGTTGTGGGAAAGGAGGATGGGCTAGAACCGAAGAAAGGACTTACCTACCTGGTTGTGCAAATAGCACATCGGGCACGTCTCTTTGCCTCTGGAACTAACTTTCTCCTTGCTCCTTATTACCAATACTTCCGTTTTCAAATCTGTACCTTTTACAGTGCTTTTGAAGAAGCTTCATGACTCTTTGCAGTGGCAACAGCATATTGGAGCCTGGACAGTTGTCATCTTCCTTGATGACCTTTGTACCACACCTTATACACAACTCTTGTTTCCCATTTTCTTTCAACGGCAAAGAGTTGTCTCCATTGCCCATACCCTGGCAGTGGGGAAGCCACCGCATAGGGGTTGGGCACATATGGCTTTAACCTTGGGTGGTACTAATGCCTTCTCCCTTAACTCGATTGGCTGGAAAGGACTAACGTGTTAAAGTTAGAATAGAGCTGGTGTCGACTGTTTACCCAACCATCAACTTTAATCTTAAACGTTTTACATTACTGCCACTACATAAAATGTTCTCTAGTTCCTCTAACGTTTCTCCTCAAGAATACCTCATCAGGTCGCGGGAAAAAACAATTCCCTTACACTGAGAGTTGAGGGTGTTGAGAGAACATGAACTTTTTTAGCCCAGGAATGTCGCATATCGCCTTGCAGTACGGTCACCTCTTCGTCCTGGTGACGAAACCTCAGCTATTAGGCTCCATCTCGCTGTGGGGTGATGGGAGGATCGACGTTGACATACTTCAAATTTTTTCGAATTACTTCGCAATATCAAGATATCCATGATTGATACACCTTCATGGTCTGTCACTAACTAGGTACTTACTATATGGAAATGTTTTCGCATATTTACCAGGTAAGATTCCTTAGTGGATTGAGGAGGACTTTTTCCCCTTCTTACCTGGTTTGGGAGGCCCCGGGACCCATTCCGATTCCATTCTTTGCCCTTTGGAAAGCTGGACAGGTTCCCAAGGGTTGGTCGGGGGATGCGTAGTTTCGGTGCAGGGAGAGAGCTAGAGCTTTGTAAATTTTTAGTACTCATAACAAATTGGAATTCTTCATTTCCCACCCCCCAACACCAGCCCATGGAGTCACCAGCCACAGGGGTAATGGAAAGTATACGAGCCACTATTACAGTACTGCTGGCAGTCAAGGGACCTAGCGCTACCAACTAAAATAACCCTGCTTGACCCTAGCCCCATATTTGACCAGCCGATTGACTGACCGGCATTGACAAGCCACCCGTCTAACCAACTAAGACCAAAGAGGTGTGTTGCTAGTCTGCGGGCGCGCAGCGTGGCAGCATCGCTCAACCCTCCAGGACTCCTGTCTCTGGTAATCGGGATGCACGCACGGCAAAGACACAGTCAGGAGAGTTTCTCCCTGGTTCCAGATGTGAATGAACCAGGGGTGGGTGCACCATCCCCTCATCATAGGCTTGGTGCACTGGAGGCCATTTTGTCCTCCATCCCTCGCTGGTGAACCCTCCAGTATGGTAGCCCTCCGGTCCGTCTCACCAGGTCAATTTGGGACCTTCAAGCCCCCCCAAGGGCGCTTCCATTAGGGGGTCTCAGAGGTGATAATACCTGGCAGTAGCACGATCAATATGGGTGGGTACACCTACTACTGGTCGGGCCATGGCGATTGTCATCACCTCCAGGGAGTAACCTGGAGCCATGTCTCTTATTGCTTCGTTGCTCCCACTGATGTTTGCAAATTCGATGTGAAAGAAGAATTCTACGCCAAACTCACATCCATGGCCAGACAAATTGTCCCCCTGGCGAAACATTTCACATTGTTCTGGGCGACTTCAGTGTGGTATCCGGCTGTGATCGAGCTGGCTACAAGATGTCTGTCGGCATCAGCACTCCAATCTGCATCACTCAACATGGTATAGCGATACGAGTATCGTGGTCAAGGAGATCAAACACATACTTGTCAGCACTTAATGGAGGATCCTTCAGAATTGCAGGGTTTACCAGAGTGCCGAGTCCTGTGGCACTGACCATAAGCTGGTAGTGGCTACCCTATGGCTCCACTTCAAAACTCCTTGTCCCTCCAGTGACCACTCTAAGGTGTTTCACTTAGTCTGAGGGGGGAGGAGTGTGCTCATGCGTTCGCCAAGGCAGTCTCTGATCAATTCACAGAACTCAAAAACCTGATGAACCCAGTTGCTGTGTGGGAGTTCTTCAAGCGCGAAACACTCAAAGCAGCGCAGGAGTCCACTGGGGTTCACGCCGAGGGCAAGACAGAATTTCATCTCCCTGCAGACATTGGAGGTCATTAAAGTGTGTCGCATGGCAAAGCTGAATGGCAATCAGGACTTGTGTTGCTCCTTGGTGTGTAGGGACTTGCCACTGCTGAAAGAGACAAGGAACAGTTCATCAGGCATTTTTGCTGAGAGAAGGTTTGAAGGCCATTCTTGATAAATGACCTTCGTCCCTGCCTACCCAGAGCCCTGAGAAAAACTGAACTGTAAGCCCTCCTTGCAGATGACTGCAGTCCATTCAGTGGATGGACAGATCATCTCAGATCATGTTGGGGTTCATGAATGTTGGGCTGAGTATTTTGAGTAGGTGTACTAGGTAGACCCTCCTAAGTTAGCTTGGATGCAAGTGGTATCACAATACCTGAGCTGGACCCACCCATCAGCAAGGAACCTCCTACCCTAATTGAAGTTAGGATGGCAATTTCAAGCTGAAGAGTGGGAAAGCCATACTTGCATAATCCAGGATCATCAACTAACCACATTAATATTAACCACAGCCAGAAAAATAGAAATAGGGTCGAAATCTGTTTAATTAACAATTTATGCTTGTCCAATACAGTAACGTGTTCTAATCTACGCAAAACAGTCCGTGCCGGATAATGGTATGAAGACACTATTTTAAGCTGTAGAATGGATATTATTGTCATGTAAAATCAGCAAATATAATGAATGAATATGCACTCCTGCATTCCTATATGCGGAAGCAAATAATCATTATCGATACAATCGCTTCACCTCAACGCAACAAGAGTGACTGAATGATCGAGTCCGAGAGTCATTCGTACGGACTCCCGATGCTCTTGGGAACTTTCATATCCACGGACAGGAACAAGGGAAAGTTGTGTGTGCTATAAGGGTAGTTACATTTATACTGAGGAAGGGATAGGCTGTTAATACATGAACGAAACTGTAATTTTAATTCTAATTCCATTCCAGTTTTATGGTGTGTATGTAATTATAAATATACGAATAAGATATATAAATCTATAATCATATTATAATATATATATCATATATATATATATATATATAGATATTTATATTTAATATTACATGCATATAATATATATATCATATATATATATGTATATTATTATAGAATATATAACATACATATAATATATATATCTATATATATATATATAATATATATATATATATTTATATATATGTATGTATATTATATATATATATATATATATGTATATATTATAGTATGATATATATATATTATATATATTATTATATTGTATAATAATTATTATGTAGGTTAGATATTATAATATATAATATACATATATATTAATGATATCTGATATATATTATTGCATGTTTATATATATTATATTATTAATATATATATAGTATATATTTTATATATTATACTAATATATATATATTATATATTATATAAAAAACGGGGGGGAGTATACTAGATATATATATATTTATATATACATCACACATTAAACCTGGAATGGAAATTAGAATTAAAATTACAGTTTCGTTCATGTATTAACAGTCCCCTATCCTCCTCATATAATGATAACTACCCTTATAGCACACACAACTTTCCCTTGTTCCTGTCCTGTGGATATGAAAGTTCCCAAGAGCATCGGGAGTCCGTACGAATGACTCTCGGACTCGATCATTCAGTCACTCTTGTTGCGTTGAGGTGAAGCGATTGTATCGATAATGATATTTGCTTCCGCATATAGGAATGCAGGAGTGCATATTCATTCATTATATTTGCTGATTTTACATGACAATGATATCCATTCTACAGCTTAAAATAGTGTCTTCATACCATTATCCGGCACGGACTGTTTTGCGTAGATTAGAACACGTTACTGTATTGGACAAGCATAAATTGTTAATTAAACAGATTTTGACCCTATTTCTATTTTTCTGGCTGTGGTTAATATTAATGTGGTTAGTTGATGATCCTGGATTATGCAAGTATGGCTTTCCCACTCTTCAGCTTGAAATTGCCATCCTAACTTCAATTAGGGTAGGAGGTTCCTTGCTGATGGGTGGGTCCAGCTCAGGTATTGTGATACCACTTGCATCCAAGCTAACTTAGGAGGGTCTACCTAGTACACCTACTCGCATACTCAGCCCCAACCTTCATGAACCCAACATGATCGAAATGATCTGTCCATCCACTGAATGGAACTGCAGTCATCTGCAAGGAGGGCCTTTACCAGTTCGTTTTTCTCAGGGCTTGGTAGGCAGGGCGAAGGTCATTTATCAAGAAATGGCCTTCAACCTCCTCAGCAAAATTCCTGATGAACTGTTCCTTGTCTCTTCTCAGCAGTGTGCAAGTCCTACACACCAAGGAGCAACACAAGTCCTGATTGCCATTCAGCTTTGCCATGCGACACACTTTAATGACCTCCAATGTCTGCAGGGAGATGAAATTCTGTCTTGCCCTCGGCGTGAACCCCAGTGGACTCCTGCGCTGCTTTGAGTGTTTCGCGCTTGAAGAACTCCCACACAGCAACTGGGTTCATCAGGTTTTTGAGTTCTGTGAATTGATCAGAGACTGCCTTGGCGAACGCATGAGCACACTCCTCCCCCCTCAGTCTAAGTGAAACACCTTAGAGTGGTCCACTGGAGGGACAAGGAGTTTTGAAGTGGAGCCTATAGGGAGCCACTACCAGCTATGGTCAGTGCCACAGGACTCGGCACTCTGGTAACCCTGCCAATTTTCCGAAGTATTCCTCCCTTAAAGATCAGCTTGGTTGAGAGGGTGAAGAGGGCGACGGAGAGAGAGGGGGAAAGTAAGGTGGCGACATCTCTCTCTACATGGAGTGGATGATACGAAAAATGTATGTTTTTGTGTGTGGGGTATCGATATATATAAAATATATTATATATATATATAAAATATATTATATATATATATATATATATATATGTATATATACATATATATATATATATATATATATATTAAAATTATATATTATATATATATTGTATATATATTTTATATTATATAAAATATATTGTGTGTGGTGTGTGTGGTGTGTGTGTGTGTGTGCGTGTGTGTGTGTGTGTGTGTGTGTGGGGTTTGTGTGTGGTGTGTGGTGTGGGGTGTGTGTTGGTGTTTGTGTGTGTGTGTGTGTGGGGTGTGTGTGTGTTGCTTGTGTGTGTGTGTTGTGTGTGTGTGTGTGTCATGGACATAACGATTTAGGATATTTATATTAGAATAAAAGTTTCTACCTTTTTTCTTTTTCGCCTTTTTTCACGAAAAATATTTAAGCTAGATGTGTTGTTAGACGTGAGCTCATTTTCTCGGACCCACCGGGTAAGGACAGTGGGCAGGAGGTAGATGCTGTCTTTGGGTGAGCTTCTGCTGTAGACAGTCAATGGCTGCCCTGGAGTCTGTATGTATGACCACGTGTCCTTCCCACAGGGACTGTAGTGAGGAGTCGTTGTCTGTTACCCTCATGGATTGTGTGGCATCCCTTGCTGCAAAGCCAGTGCCTGCAGTGTAGTTTAAGGGATCGACTGATCCATCCGTGAAGTAGGTTATACTACCCAAAGGAGTGATGGCTGCAATGACCAATGACCAGACTTTTGTCTGCATCTCCAATAATCGTCAATTGGTAGGCATTGTCGAAGCCTTTAGACTAGGCATGGGGTATTGATTCTTACTCCTTGACAAGCTCATAACAGAGAAGGTTTGTGCCCATGGCGGGACTTCAATAAAGTTGGGGTGGGGGGAGTCCATGCCCTTGACAAGTAGTTGTTCTTTGAGCTGATAGTGTATCAACACCCTGGCTGTGTGAGGTAGCCAGTTGTTTTGGATGACCCTTAAAAGGAACTAAGCTGCCATTAGATCAATTCGTGATTCTAGAGGGAAAAGGTTTGCCTCCATGAGGATTTTGAGAACCTTGGTCCACCTTGGGCACCCACAATAACCCTGGCAGCTTCATTCTGAACTACCTCCAATTTTTCTCTTAATCCTGGCTTTGCGGCAATCAGGGAGACAGAAGCATAGTCCACAATGAACCGGATGGCATGTACATAGAATAATCTTAGTACCTTATTTCTAGCTCCTATGTGTCTCCCAGTCATTGCTCTCATGACAGTCTTGTTTTGGTTCGGTCAACCAAGTATAGGACCTCCTTTTTACCGCCCCCCTAATGGTAGCCGCCTTGCCACGGTTTGAGGTCCCAATGATCTGGTGAGCCGGACCAGACCCATACTGGAGGGGTCACCAGGGAGGGATGAGACAAAATGGCTTCCTGGTGCACCAAGGCCTAAGAGAGGGGATGGTGCACCCACACCTGGTTCTTTCCATCTTGGACCAGGGAGAACTCTCCCACGTGTGTTTGCCGTGCATGGCATCCCGTATTACCAGGAGACAGGAGTCCTAGGGGTTTTGAGCAATCCCTGCACACTGTGCCCTGCAGCTAGCAACACCCTCTTTGGTCCTTTATTCTGGTTAGACGGGTGGCTTGATCAAGGCCCGGTCAAGTCAATCGGCTGGTCAAATATGGCTAGGGTCAAGCAGACATTATTCAGTCAGTAGCGCATAGGTCCCGCGACTGCCATCAGTACTGTAATAGTGGCTGCGTATATTTCCTCATTACCCCTGTGGCTGTTGGGAGATTTTGAGCCCAACTATAGCTTCCCCTTGTTGGACTCCATGGTGGGTGGGGGGGTGAGGAAATTAAGAATTCCAATTTGTATGAGTACTACAAATTTACAAAGATCTAGCTCTCTCCCTGATGACCTACGCAATCCCCCGACCTTTTCCCTCTGGAACATCACATATTTGTCCCTTTGGCCCTTTTCCAGCTTCCAAAGGCAAGAATGTGAATCAAAATGGTTTCCGGCTCCCAAACCAGGAAAGAAGGGAAAAGTCCTCCTCAATCCACTAAGGAAATCTTACCTGGTAATATGAAAGAATTTCATATAGTAAGTACCTAGTAGTGGAAGACCATTGATGGTTTTTATCAATCATGGATCTTGATATTTTTGAAGTACATCGAAAAATTGTTGAAGTATGTCAACGTGCTCCTCGCATCACCCCACAGCGAGCTGGTAGCCTGATAGTTGAGGTTTCGTCACCAGACGAGAGTGACCATCTGCATGCGATATTCGACATTCCTGGGGCTCAAGTTTCATGTTCTCCTCACAAAACCCTCAATCAGTTTTTTCCCGAGACCTGATGAGGTATTCTGAGGAGAAACTGTTAGGAACTAGAGAATTTTAATGTAGTGGCAGTAAAACGTTTTAAGAAGAAAGTTGATGGTTTGGAACAGTCGACACCAGCTCTTCTTCTAACTTTTAACACGTTAGTCCTTCCAGAATCAGTTAAGTTATTATGGTACCACCTCAAGGTAAAGCCTTATGTGCCTAACCCTATGTGGTGCTTCCACTGCCAGGGTTATGGGCATGGAGCCAACTCTTGCCATTTTAAAGAAAATAGGCAACCAATAGTATGTGTAAAGTGTGGTACAACAGGTCATCAAGATGACAACTGTCCAATATGCTGTTACCACTGCAAAGAAGCTCATGAAGCTTCTTCAAAGCAATGTAAAGGGTACAAATTTGAAAAGGAAGTATTGGTAATAAGGAGCAAGGAGAAAGTTATTTTTTCCAAGAGGCAAAGCGACGTGCCCATGTGCTGTTTGCACAGCCAGGTAGGTCCTTTGCTTCGGTTCTAGCCCATCCTCCTTCCCACCAACCCTTCCCCTCCAATGCTTCATACAACACACACTCTGCCACTTCCTTTAACCCTCAGTCCCAAATTGCTGACACTACCTCTGGTTCCACCAGAAACGGAGTAGGAGTGAGGGATCTATTGAAGAGACTCCTCCTCCCAAAGGAAGGTCTTTGGAGCCATCATTTAAGGCTCCAGAGGCCTCAACGGTGACAGTTCCAGCTGCCACCACATCCACAGGCGCCTCTGCTGCTGGGCAGAATGCCCCTGAAGTAAAGGCTCAGGCACGCCCTTTGCCCAGGTAAAGAAATCCTGAACCTGTCCAAAGGAAACCTGTGGAAACTAGTTCCACAGGTAAATAACCATTAAAAAGGTACTCCCAGGATCATGGAAAGGGACAGCCTAAAGGTGTGGGGCAAACTTTGACCACAGGTGTTGCCAAATAACTTATGAAGAAATAATCTATAGAACTGGATATTCTAATCCAATGGAACTGTCAGGGAATTCATGCAAAATGGGAAGAACTACAACATCTGATAGCTTCATATAATCCAGTTTGTATATGTCTACAAGAGATTATGACCAGGGAAAATTGTACCATTTCCCTGAGAGGATTCCAAATTCAAGCCCATTATGGAACCTTTGACAATGGACCTCATGGAGGTGTAGCAGTAATGGTACGTCAAGATATTCCCTTCCAGGCCATCCACCTGGCTTGACACGACCTTACACTGTTGCATCTATCTACCTTCCTCCACATAATTTCAACATTAATGATTTGGAAAATCTACTTGAGCAGTTGCCACATCCATTTCGACTCTTGGGAGATTTCAATGGGCGGCATCATCTCTGGGGAGACACTTTGTGCAACTCCCGAGGAAGGGCCTTGGAGTCCTTGTTCTTAAAAGTAGATGCAGTTTTACTGAACAATGACACTCCCACACATTTCCAAATTTAAACTGGGACATTCTCCAATATAGCCCTATCAATAGGCTCACCTGATTCACAGTTGAACTTCACTTGGCAGGTCATGGAAGACTTACATGGAAACGATCACTTTCCAATAATTTTGGAGGGGGTTTGAATGGAAATTCCAGCCAATGGATTGCAGAGATGGCGACTTGAACATGCGGACTGGAATCTTTTTAGATCAACTGCAGTATTACAAGGATCTGTGAATGATTTCCAGTGTGTTCAAAATGCTGTTAATCACTTCACATCACAAATTCACCTTGCAGCAGAAGCATCCATTCCCAAAAGTAGCAAGCATTACTGTCGACCTCCAGCACCATGGTGGTCTGATGAGTGCCAACAACTGTCAGAGCAAGAAAAGCTGCATTAAGGCAGTTGAAACAACGCCCCAGCATTGTAACCTTGATCATTTACAAACAGACCCGAGCCAAGGCCAGGCGTGTGCTAAAGGAGGCTAGACGGACGTCGTGGAGACAGTATGTCTCCTCAATTAACTCAGGGACCCCCTTAGCATGGGTATGGGACAAGGTGTGTAAGATCGCTGGAAAGAGCACATCCATGTCACAACCTGCTCTGAAGATAGATGGCATAATCATCACAGACAAAAAAGATGTTGCAAATGAGCTAGCTAAATCCATGGCAGAGATTTCCTCTGGAGCATCTTATACTGCTCGATTCTCCATTCTTCAGGCTGAACAGGAACAACACCCAGTGTCGTTCTTCGGTAGGATTGCAGGAGAACTTCCATATAACTTGCCATTTTTGCGCAAGGAGATGGACTCTGCTTTGCAGCTCTGCCGTAAGACTTCCCCAGGAAGTGACAATATTCCATACCAAATGATATCTCACTTACCAGAGAGCTCCCAGAAGTTCCTGTTAGACATATTCAATAGGATCTATAGGGAGGGCACAGTGCCATCCACATGGAGAGAAGCTATTATCATTCCTGTTCCTAAACCTGGCAAAGATGCTTCCACATCAGGAAATCACAGACCAATTTCCCTCACCAGCTGCATCTGCAAGCTGATGGAGAAAATGGTAAACTTCAGGTTGACATGGCTGCTAGAAAAAGAAAACGTGTTGACCCCATATCAATATGGCTTTAGAAAATTGCGATCGACCACAGAGGCACTTGTGAGCATGGAAACTGCTATACGGAATTCCTTCGCACAGTGACGTCACATGATAGCAGTCTTCTTTGACCTTAAAAAGGCTTACGATACTACTTGGAAGCATGGCATACTCATGAAGCTGTATGACATTGGTTTAAAGGAGCATTACCTACTTTCATACAAAACTTCCTTGCGGGCAGGAAGTTTAGAGTTTCGGGTAGGAAACAGTTTCTCTAACCTGGAAGACCAGCTGGAAGGGGTCCCACAAGGGAGTGTCTTAAGTGTGACCCTGTTTGCCATTGCTATAAATGACATTGTAGAGGTTGTTCCAAGTTCGGTCTCATGTAATCTGTATGTGGATGACTTTACACTGTACTGCTCAGGAGGAATCTTACAGGATGTGCAAGGACACATGCAGACTGCAAAAAATCAGGTTGTACAGTGGGCAACATATCATGGGTTCAAATTTTCTCCAAGCAAGACCATGGCTATACATTTCCACAAACGAGGAAAGTTCCATCCTTCCCTCTATTTAGGTGCAAACCCACTGCAATTTGTTCAAGAAGTGAAGTACTTGGGTCTAATTTTTGACTCAAGACTTACATGGGTGCCTCACATCAAACAGTTACAAGTGAAGGCTACAAAAGCACTTAGTATTTTGCAGGTTCTTTCACATTTATATTGGGGTGCAGACTGCACAATGCTTCTTCGGCTTTACCGAGCGCTTATTCGTAGTAAGCTTGATTATGGATGTGAAGCTTATTCATCTGCAACTCCCACTGTTCTCCGGATGTTGGACTCAGTTCATAATGAAGCTCTCAGAATCTGTACTGGGGCTTTCAGGTCTTCACCTGTGGAGTCCCTGTATGCTGAGAGTGGAGAACCACCTCTTTCATTACTCCGGGACTACATGAACCTGATTTACTACACGAGACTACAAAGGATTCCGGGATCTCCTACATCCAGATTAGTTTTCAACCCCGTGAGATTAGCCAATCCTATGGTAGGAGAATGAGGAATCTTGTGGAAGAGCTTAATTTAAGTCTCACTAAGGTTCTGGCTGTTGAAATTCCTCAATTCCCCCCTTGGACTAATCAAGTCGAGCTGGATTTGCTCGGAATTGGGAAAGGGGAGAGATCTGAAGCAGAAGTCAGAGAGAGATTTCTTCAGCACATTTCTAGGTACCAAGGATCAGATGGCAATATATACAGATGGTTCGAAATCTGAAAATGTGTGGGCCTTTTTCAGCAGTGAGCAGAAGGAAGACTGCATCTGGCAGTCTTTCTCTTGAAGCCTCGATCTTCACTGCAGATTACATGCCATCCTTGCAGCAGTTAAGATGACTAGAGATCTTACGAACCATTCTGTTGTAATATATTGTGACTCTCGTGGTGCCTTGCAAGCAATCAAGAGTTTAAACTCATCACATCCAGTAGTGAGGGAGGTTCAAGATTTGCTTGCATTGATGTCAACACGTAAAAAGATAACTCTATGTCAGCACATGTTGGTATCAGTGGGAATGAGCGGGCTGATCAGAAGGCCAAGGCAGCTGCCACTCAGCCTTGTGATGCTCGTTTTCCTCTCCCACACACCGACCTGAAACCCAGCATAAGGAATTGTCTTCGTGATAGATGGAGGGTACAATGGAGGCATACCTCTAGAAACAAACTGCGAGAGATTAGAGATGATCTTGCAGTTTTAATGACCACATCCCCTTCCCAACCGAAAAGTAGAAGTTGTATTAACAAGACTAAGAAACGGGCACACGAGACTGACTCATGGCCGATGATGTCTAAAAATCAACACTTTGTGAGGGGTGCCAAGAGCCATTAACGGTCGCACATGTAGTGGAAAGATGTGCAACATTCTCAGACCAAAAACGTATGTACTTGTTTCCCCCATATACACTGAAAAATGTATTGGGGGAGGATTGTGACATTGAAGGTCTTATTAGTTTCCTTAAGGAGGCTAATATTTTCAATAAAATTTAATCATGCCTAATATTTATGCAATAACTTTATACACTTAGAGCATAATTTTATGCTTTGATTTTTAATATATTTGTTTTTTATTTGTAAGATATTTATTGATAGATTTTTTAAAGTTTTAAATATTCTAATATTTCTTTCTAACAAGGTGTTTTGCCGCTATGACCTTAGCTGTTGACGCGGCAGACAATTTAAATAATCAATCAATCCTTTTTTTCCGGAGAGGGTTTTTGGGCAACCATTACCTCAAGGTATTGGCAACCTGGACCCATTCTAAGTCCATTCCCTGGGTTTTTCAGGCTTGTACCTTGAACATTTTGTCTCAAAGCCATGGCTTTGGATTTGGCTCGAGATCTTCAGTCCTTCCTACAGCACTCCTCAGATACAAAGGGCCAGACTTGTATCTTGCTGGGGAGTGTGGTCCAGTGGAGATGAAATTGCGAGATCGTCTGCATAGGAGATGAGCTTGCACCCCACTGGGAGGTGTATGTTGAGGATACAGCACATTAGGGTTTGAAAAGGGCTGGACTGAGGACTCCCACCCCGTGGTGTTCCATTTTCTGGTGGCATGTGCTGTGATAGGTTACCAAGAGTTTTTCCTCCAATTCCCTTCTGGATCAGGCTCTCCTTTTGAATTAGCAAGAGGACTTGCTAATTCAAAAGCCTTCTCCAGTCTAGGAATACTACCACAGAAGCGACAGTGCTGATTGTGCTGAGAGCGTGGCTATGCTGTGTGCTGTGCTCATGCCCCTTGTGAACCCATGGAGGTTTTTCATGTGGGGGACCCATTTTCCACTGGAGTCGGTTTAGCACCATTCTCTGGGCCGCCCTTGCCCAGTAGATAGAGATGGGGTGGTAATTCCCTGGCTCCTTTGGTTTTGGAATGGAAATTATGATAGCCCTCTTCCAGCTCTGGAGTAAATGGGAGTTTCCCAGGACATGTTGATGAGTTTGCGGGAATGCAAGCTTACCTGCCAGTCCTCGGTGGGAATGATAGGGTATGAGATCTCATCAGAACCTGGGGCGGGTCCCAGAACTTTTTTTTGTAGTTTTTTTCTTGGTACTTTGGTTTTGGAAATGTTTTTCTACACATGTTCACTCGGGTGGGTGACTTCCTTAATCTTGTCCCTTAAAGTGCTCCTGGACCTGGGCCAGGTTTTTTTGTCTGTGAGGCTGCTTGATTTATGGCATTGATAAGTCTGGCACTTCCACGTTTTCACTCTGTGGGGGTTCATTTCTTCTAAGACAGTGGGCCACTGAAATTCTGAAAGGCTTGCCAGTTGAACCTTTATTCCTGTGATTCTATTTCTGGTTTTTTGAAATGGTGTGAAACTCCTTTTTATTGGATATATCCGGTATCGGCTGGGGAGGGGCTTTCTTCTTCGTAGGAGGTGGGGAAGTCTTTTCTCTTTTTTTCCCCAGACATGGGTTCCTGGGGGAACGGGAAACAAAGTCTGGTCTTTTTTTAGCAACTGAGGTCGCCTGGGGACCGCCTCTTTCCTGGCAGAGCAAGCCAGGCTCCAGGCATGATGTCCCTTGGCACTTGGCTCTTGTTTTTCTTTGGCCTTCCTTGTGGGGCTTAAGGCACACCTCGGTGTTGT
>NC_051390.1:21449680-21467781 GCF_015228065.2 Penaeus monodon
AATATATATATTTGTGAATTACATTGCAAAACGCCACAGTGCTCTCAATACTTTGGGAAAAGACGAAGTTACTTACGGACAAGCTATTTATTGAACTCATTATATCCCAATGCGTCATAGGTTCTGAGTGTTGTGTGCTAAAGAAAAGACCAGAAAAAGGTCATAGTTTTGAATGGGTGTTACAGAAGAGTACTATGTAATAACTGGACAGAAAAAAAAACGAATGAAGTGTTTGAGATCCGATGTTAAATAGGTTCTCTCTGAATACAACGACACTTTTGTTTCCTCTGAAATGTGAAAAAAAACTCATTTGCATATTATATTAAGCGGCGTCGTGCCTGAAACGGAGTTGGGTATATAAAAAGGCCGATTTCTGATTGATTGTTTAGATCTTGGTGGCAGCATCGGTATCGTCTTCGACTCACACGGCGCAGGACCCAGGATAGGGACCAGTAGGGGCGTCACTTTATGTTATGAGTTAGGGGGTGAAGGGGTAAATTTGCCCTGAAAAAATAATTTTTGCCCTGCAAATCACGAAAAAGAAAATGCTCACTAGCTCTTTATAAGTAGCCCGGAATGGACCATCCCAGTATTATATATCGTATTATTGGTAAAAAATTATAAATTAAAAATATCAGAAAATTTTTCCCTGCAGAACTAGATTTTGCCCTGCAAAAAGAGGCTTTTTTAAGAGTTGGGGGGTGAACCCCCCCAATCTCTGATAAACCTAAAGAAACTTGAACCTGAAGATATATTTTTTGGAAGCTGATTTCGAGATTTCTGATAAAACTAAAGAAACTTGAACCTAAAGATATATTTTTTGGAAGCTGATTTCGAGACGCTTTGTTGCTATCTTTTTTCTTTATCTCGGGCCAGTTCAGGTCCGAAAGAAGCGCTTTCATGCAGTAGCATCTTTTAGGCCACAAGCCCATCCAGCTACTATGTTTTTGATCCATGTTAAAACTCCATGTCAGTGTATTTACACTAAAAGTCTGAAGGAACATCCTTGTTCTAGTTAAGGCCTTCAACTTTTGTTGCAGATGATTAAGACTGTTTTGAGGTACAGAGCCATGGTCCACCGGCATGTGGACACATCTTGGCTCCATACCTACTCCTGCCCCTCAGCCACCCTGGGGTTAATGGGCGGCTCTACGGGGATGGCAGAGGTGGCGTCCACCCAGAGCGACCACCTGGGGCTTAACCTCAGGTGAGCTATCCAGGTAGGCGTTTGGAACATCCGGTCCTTGTGGCAGGACAAGCGGTTACCTCTGCTATCAAGGGAACTGAAACGGTTGGGAGTTCAGGTGGCTGCCCTCTTTCAGAGGTGATTGATTGATTGATTATTTAAAATTATCTGCCGCGTCAACAGCTAAGGTCATTAGCGACGAATACCTTGTTAACTAAAAATATTAAAATTTTAAAACTTTAAAATCTATCAATTAATATCTTACAAATAACAATAAATATATTAAAAATCAAAGCATAAATATTATGCTCTAAGTGCATAAAATTATTGCATAAACTGCATAATTAAATTTATTGAAAATATTGTCTCCTCTAAGGAAATTGATAAGACCCTCTATGTCACAAACTTCCCCCAATACATTTTTCAGTGTATATGGGGGAGAAAAGTACATACGCCCTTTGGTCTGAGAATGTTGCACTCTTTCCCTACATGTGCGATCGTTAATTTTGGTCTTGGCATCCTTCACAAAGTGCTTCATTTTTAGCCATCTTTGCCCATGAGCCCAGTCTTGTGTGCCCGATTCTTAGTCTTGTTAATACAACTTCCACTTTTCGGTTGGGATGGATGCTAGTCGCCCAACTGAAAAGGTCATCTCTAATTTTCTCGCAGTTTGTTTCTGGAGGTATGCCTCTATTGTTTCCCTCCATTTATCACGAAGACAACTTCTGATGCTGGGTTTCAGGTCGGTGTGTGGAGAGGAAACGACATCACAAGGCGGGAGGGGCAGCTGCCTTGGCCTTCTGATCACTCGCTCATTCCCACTGATACCAACATGTGCTTGCACCCAACATAGATTTTATCTTTTTACGTGTTGACATCAGTGCAAGCCAATCTTGAACCTCCTCACTACTGGATGTGATGAGTTTAAGCTCTTGATTGCTTGCAAGGCACTACGAGAGTCACAATATATTACAACAGAATGGTTCCTAAGATCTCTAGTCGTTTTGACTGCTGTAAGGATGGCATGTAACTCTGGCAGTGAAGATCGAGGCTGCTAGAGAAAGACTGCCGATGTAGTTTTTCCTTCTGCTCACTGCTGCAAAACCCACGCCATTTTCAGATTTCGAACCATCTGTATAAATTGCATCTGATCCCCGGTATTTAGAAATGTGCTGAAGAAATTTCTCTCGGATTTTCTGCTTCGATCTCTCCCCTTTCCCAATTCCGACTAAATCCAGCTCGACTTGTTAGTCCAAGGCGAAATTGGGGAAATTTCCCAACAGAAAGAACCTTAGAGAGATTTAAATTAAGATCTTCCACAAGATTCCTCATTCTCCTACCATAGATGGGCTATCTTAAAGGGGTTTTTGAAAACCAATCTGGATGTAGGAATCCTGGAATCCTTTGTAGCCCTCGTGTAGTAATCAGGTTCATGTATTCTCGGTATAATGAAAGAGGTGGTTCTCCACTCTCAGCATACAAGGACCACAGGTGAAGACCTGAAAGCCCCAGTACAGATTCTGAGAGCTTCATTATAAAACCGAGTCTAACATCCGTAGAACAGTGGGAGTTGCAGATGAATAAGCTTCACATCCATAATCAAGCTTACTACAAATAAGCGCTCGGTAAAGCCGCAAAGCGTTGTGCGGTCTGCACCCCAAGATAAAATTGAAAGAACCGCAAAATGCAAGTGCTTTTGTACCCTTTTACTTTAAACTGTTTGATGTGGGGCCCCATGTAAGCCTTGAGTCAAAAATTAGACCCAAGTACTTCACCTCTTGGACAAATTGCAGTGGGTTTGCTCCTAAATAGAGGGAAGGGTGGAATTTTCCTCGTTTGTGGAAATGCATAGCCATGGTCTTGCTTGGGGAAATTTAAACCCATGATATGTTGTCCCTGTTACAACCTGATTTTTTTGCAGCCTGCATGTGTCCTTGCACATCCT
Organism: Penaeus monodon; assembly: GCF_015228065.2. Lineage (NCBI taxonomy): Eukaryota > Metazoa > Arthropoda > Malacostraca > Decapoda > Penaeidae > Penaeus > Penaeus monodon. The sequence continues at coordinate 21,452,812 of NC_051390.1, forward strand.
GTAAGCTTCCTCCTGAGCAGTACAGTGTAAAGTCATCCACATACAGATTACATGAAACAGAACTTGGAACAACCTTTACAATGTCATTTATAGCAATGGCAAAAAGGGTCACACTTAAGACTATTAAATGTATATGCATTTAATTAAAGTTTAAAATTAACTATACTTTTATAAATCAAATAAATTACATAGTAGATATAAGTTGTTTTTATTATATAAAATAATTCTTATATATTTTAATAAGATAATATATATTTATTATTTGATAATATATTAATTTAAATGTAGTTAAACCTTTATTCTATCTAAATTAGATATAAATGCCTATATGAAATACATATGTATGGAATTATATTATCTCCTTGTGGGACCCCTTCCAGCTGATCTTCCAGGTTAGAGAAACTGTTTCCCACCCGAACTTTAAATTTCCTGTTAGCAAGGAAGTTTTGTATGAATGTAGGTAATGTTCCTCTTAAACCAATGTCATACAACTTGTTGAGTATGCCATGCTTCCAAGTAGTATCATAAGCCTTTTCAAGGTCAAAGAAGATTGCTAACATGTGACGTCGCTGTGCGAAGGAATTCTGAAATAGCAGTTTCCATCCTTTACAAGTGCATCTGTGGTCGATCTCAATCTTCTAAACCCATACTGATATCGAGTCAGCACGTTTTCCTTTTCCAGCAGCCATGTCAACCTGAAGTTTACCATTTTCTCCATCAGCTTGCAGATGCAGCTGGTGAGGGAAATTGGTCTGTAATTTCCTGGTGTGGAAGCATCCTTGCCAGGTTTAGGGACGGGAATGATTATAGACTCTTTCCATGTGGATGGCACTGTACCACTCCCCTATATATCCAAATTGAATAGGTCCAACAGAACTTCTGGGAGCTCTCTGGTAAGTGAGATATCATTTGGTATGTAATCCCCTTCACTTCTGGGGCAGTCTTACGGCAAGCTCAAAGCAGAGTCCTCTCCTTGCGCAAAAATGGCAATTGTATGGAAGTTCTGCTGCATCCTACTGAAGAACGACACTGGGTGTCGTTCCTGTTCAGCCTGAAGAGTGGAGAATCGGGCAGTTAAGATGCTCCAGAGGAGATCTCTGCTGTGGATTTAGCTAGCTCATTACAACATCTTTTTTATCTGTGTGATTATGCCATCATCTTCAAGCAGGTGGTGGTGTTTGTGCTCTTTCCCCAGCGATCTTACGCACCTTGTCCCATACCCATGCTAGGGGGTCCCAGAGTTAATCAAGGGGGACATATTGTCTCCATGACGTCCGTCTGGCCTCCTTTAGCACTCGCCTGGCCTTGGCTCTTGGCTTGGCTTTTGTAATTGATCAAGGTTACAATGCTGGGGCATCGTTTCAACTGCCTAAATGCAGCTTTTCTTGCTCTGACAGCTTGTTGGCATTCATCAACCACCATGGTACTGGGGTCGACGGAAAATGCCCGCTACTTTTGGGAATGGTGCTTCTGCTGCAAGGTGAATTCGTGATGTTAAGTGATTAACAGCATCTTAAACCCACATTGGAAATCATTCACGATTCCCTTCAAAAACTGCAGTTGATCTAAAAAGATTCCAGTCCGCATGTTCAAGTCGCCATCTCTGCACTCCATTGACTGGAATACCATTCACCCTCCTCCAAAATTATTGGAAAGTGGTTCGCTTCCATGTAAGTCTTCCATGACCTGCCAAGTGAAATTCAACTGTGGAATCAGGTGAGCCTATTTTATAGGTCTATATTGGAGATGTTCCCAGTTTTGAATTTGGAAATGTGTGGGAGTGTCATTGTTTTAGTAAAACTGCATCTACTCTTAAAAAAAAGGGCTCCAAGACCCTTCCTCGAGGGTTGCACAAGTGTCTCCCCAGAGGTGATGGGGACCACTGAAATCTCCCAAAGTAGAATGGTGTGGCACTGCCCAAGTAGATCTTCAAATCATTAATGTTCAGATTATGTGGAGGAAGGTAGATGGATGCAACAGTGTAAGGTCGTGTCAAGCTTATTCTCACAGCCTGCAGTGTTGTCTGCAGGTGGATGGTCTGGAAGGGAATATCTTGACCTACCATTACTGCTACTCCTCCATGAGGTCCATTGTCAAAGGTCCCATAATGGGCTTGAACATGGAATCCTCTCAGGGAAAAGGTACAATTTTCCCTGGTCTAATCTCTTGTAGACATACACAACTGGATTTATGATCTATCAGATATTGCAGTTTTTTCCCATTTTGCATGATTCCCTACAGTTCCATTGGATTAGGGTATCCAATTCTTTAATATTATTTCTTCATAAGGTGTTTGGCAGCACCTGTGGTCAAGGTTTGCCTCACACCTTTAAGCTGTCCCTTTCCATGATCCTGGAGTACCTTTTTTAAAAGGTTGTTTACCAGTGGAACTAGTTTCCACAGGTTTCCCTTGGACAGGTTCAGGATTTCTTTGCCTGGGCAAAGAGTGGACCTGAGCCTTTGCTTCAGGGGGATTCTGTCTAGCAGCGGAGGCCCCTGTGGATGTGGCGCTGGAGTCTTTTGCACAGGTTCAGGATTTCCTTTGCCTGGGCAAAGGGCGTGCCTGGGAAACCCTTTACTTCAGGGACATTCTGCCTAGCACAGAGGCCCCTGTGGATGTGGTGGCAAGCTGAGCTGTCACCGTTGAGGCCTCTGGAGCCTTAAATGTTTGGCTCCAAAGACCTTACCTTTGGGAGGAGGGTCTCCTCAATAGACCCCCCACTCCTACTCCATTTCTGGTGAAACAACTCACCAGAGGCAGTGTCAGCAATTTGCGACTGAGGGCTAAAAGAAGTGGCAAAAGTGTGTGTTGTAAGAAGCCACTGGAAGGGCAAGGGTTGGTGGGGAAGGGGGATGGGCTAGAACCGAAGGAAAGGACTTACCTGGTTGTGCAAATAGCACACGGGCACGTCGCTTTGCCTCTGGGAAACTAACTTTCCCCCTTGCTCCTTATTACCATACTTCCTTTTCAAAACTGTACCTTTTACAGTGCTTTGAAGAAGCTTCATGAGCCTCTTTGCAGTGGCAACAGCATATTGGACCTGGACAGTTGTCCCTCTCCTTGATGACCTGTTGTAACCACACCTTACACATACTCTTGGTTGCCCATTTTCTTTAAAAAGGCAAGAGTTGGGTCCATGCCCATAACCTGGCAGTGGAAGCACCGCATGGGGTTTGGGGACATATGGCTTTACCTTGAGGTGGTACTATGCTAACTTAACCGATTCTGGAAGGACTAACGTGTTAAAAGTTAGAAGAGGAGCTGGTGTCGACTGTTCCAAACCATCAACTTTCTTCTTAAACGTTTTACTGCCACTACATTAAAATTCTCTAGTTCCTCTAACAGTTTTTCCTCAGAATACCTCATCAGGTCTCGGGAAAAAACAATTCCCTTACACTGATTGAGGGGTTTTGTAAGAACATGAAACTTTAGCCCCAGGAATGTCGCATATCGCATGCAGACGGTCACTCTCGTCTGGTGACGAAACCTCAACTCTCGCTGTGGAGTGATGGGAGGATCACGTTGACATACTTCAAAATTTTTTCGATGTACTTCGAAAATATCAAGATCCATGATTGATACACCTTCAATGGTCTTCACTACTAGGTACTTACTATATGGAAATGTTTTCATATTTACCAGGTAAGATTTCCTTAGTGGATTGAGGAGGACTTTTCCCCTTCTTACCTGGTTTGGGAGCCCGGGAACCATTACGATTCCCATTCTTGCCCTTTGGAAGCTGGAAAGGTTCCAAAGGGGATGGTTCGGGGGATTGCGTAGGTCGTCAGGGAGAGAGCTAGATCTTTGTAAATTTGTAGTACTCATACAATTGGAATTCTTCATTTCCCCACCCCCCCCACCCACATGGAGTCCACAGCCACAGGGTAATGAGGAATATACGCAGCCACTATTACAGTACTGATGGCAGTCACGGGACCTATGCCACTACCGACTAAATAGTACCTGCTTGACCCTAGCCATATTTGACCAGCCGATTGACTTGACCGGGCATTGATCAAGCCACCCGTCTAACCAGAATAAAGGACCAAAGAGGTGTGTTGCTAGCTGCAGGGCGCAGCGTGCAGCATCGCTCAACCTCCAGGACTCCTGTCTCCTGATTATACGGGATGCCACGCATGGCAAAGACACGTAGGAGAGTTCTCCCTGGTCCAAGATGGAATGAACCAGGGGTGGGTGCACCATCCCCTCTCATAGGCCTTGGTGCACCTGGAGGCCATTTTGTCTCATCCCTCACTGGTGACCCCTCCAGTATGGGTAGCCCTCTGGTCCGGCTCACCAGGTCATTGGGACCTCAAGCCCCCCCAAGGCGGCTTCCATTAGGGGGGTCTCAGAGGTGAGAAGACCTGGCAGTAGCACGATCAATATGGGTGGGTACACCTACTACTGGTCGGGCCATGGCGATTGTCATCACCTCCAGGGAGTAGCCTGGAGCCATGTCTCTTATTGCTCTTTTGCCCCCACGGGTTTTTTGCAAATTCATGTGAAAGAAAATTCTCCCCAAACTCACACCCATGGCAGAAAATTTGTCCCTCAAACTTCACATTGTTCTGGGCGACTTCATGTGGTATCCGGCTTGATCGAGCTGCTACAAGATGTCTGTCGGACAGCACCCCAAATCTGCATCACTCCGGGTATGGCAACGAGTATCGTGGTCAAAAAATCAAAAATATTGTCACACTTAATGGGGTCCTTCAAAATTGCGGGTTTCCCAAGTCCCGAGTCCTGTGCACTGACCAAAAGGGGTAGTGCTCCTATGCTCCCTTCAAAACTCCTTGCCTCCAGTGCCACCTAAGGTGTTTCACTTAGACTGAGGGGGGGGGATGTGCTCATGCGTTCCCCAAAGGCAGCTTGATAAATTCACAGAATAAAAAACCTGAGAACCATTGCTGGTGGGATTCTTAAAGCGCGAAACCTAAAAGCAGCGCAGGGTCCACTGGGTTCCCCGCCGAGGCAAGACAAAATTTCATCCCCCTGCAGACATTGGGAGGTCATTAAGTGTGTCGCATGGAAAAGCTGAATGGCAATCGGGCTTGTTTTTGCTCCTTGGGTGTAGGCTTGCACACTGCGAAAGAGCAAGGAACTTTTCATCAGGTTTGCTGAGGGGTTGAAGGCCATTTTTGATAAATGACCTTCGCCCCCCCTACCGCCCTAAAAAACTAAACTGTAAGCCCTCCTTGCAGATGACTCCCGTCCTCAGTGGATGGAAATCATCTCAAAGATCATTTTGGGGGGTTCATAAATGTTGGGCTGATTTTTTTTGGGGTGGTGTACTGTAGACCCCCTAAGTTGCTTGATGCAGTGGTATCACAATACCTAGCTGACCCACCCATCAGCAGGAACCTCCTACCCAAATTGAGTTGGATGGCTTTTTTAAAAGCTGAAGAGGGGAAAAACCCATACTTTGCTTCCCAGGATCATAAACAAACCACATTAAATTAACCCAGCCGAAATAGAAATAGGTAAAAATCGTTTAATTAAAAATTTTGCTTGTCCAATCGTAACGTGTTCTAATCTACGCAAAACAGTCCGTGCCGGATAATGGTATGAAGACACTATTTTAAGCTGTAGAATGGATATTATTGTCATGTAAAATAGAAAATAAAATGAAGAATATCACTCCTGCATTCCTATATGGGGAAAGAAATATCATTACGATAAATCGTTCACCTCAACGCAACAAGAGTGCTAAATGATCGAGTCCGAGATCATTGTAGGGACCCCCATGCCTTGGAATTTTCCCTACCCAAGACAGGAAAAGGGAAATTTGTGTGTGCTAAAAGGGTATTAAATTTTCTGAGGAAGGGGTGGGTGTTAACATGACGAAACTTAATTTTTAATTCTAATTCCCTTCCTTTTATGTGTGTAAAGTTTATAATTATAATATATATTATATAATTTATATATATATATAATATATTATATTATATTATATATTTATATAATATTATAAATTTATAACATATATAATATATATATATTATAATATTTTATAATATATATCTATATATATAATATCATTAATATATATAATATTTATATACAAATATTTTTTAATATATATTATTATATATATAATATATCTATATTTTTATATTATGTTATATATTAATAATATCTATATATATATATATATATTATATATTATTTATTTATAATAATATATCTATCTTTTATTTTCTTCTATTTTTTTATTAATTTTTTTTATAAATATTTTATTTAAATTTATCTTAAAATTTTATCATATAATTTTAAAAATATATTTATTTTTCTTAAAAATAACTATATAATTTTCTCTTTTTATATAATTTTAATTTTATCTATTTTTATATATATATATATTCTATATTTATTTTTAATTTACTCTATATATTTTTAATTTCATTATATATATTATTAAAATTTTTTTTATATTAATCCTTTTATTTTTATATTAAAAATTTTATATTATTTTAAAATTTTATATTATATATGTATTTTATTATATATTTATTATATAATATTTATTTCTATCTCTCTATATATATATATATTTTCTATTTTATATTTTTATATTATTTCTAATTTACTTTCTCTATATATAATCATTTGTCTCTTTTCTATCTATATTTTTTATTATTTCCTCTATTATATTCTATTATATATATTATTATATCTCTCTTTTATATTTATTTCTCTATTCCTTTTAAAATTCTTTTTTATGTATTTTTTATCTTTTTTTATTATTATATTATATATTATTTATTATTTTTAAAATATTTATTATATATAATATTTATATTATTATATTTTTATCACCCTCTAAAGGTTAAATAAATTACTTTCTTTTTATTCATTCCCTTTCCCCGTATAAATGTAATCCCCATACAAACAACTTTCCCCTTTTCCCTTTTTATATAAATTAAACAAAATTAAATATTTAAAAATATTCATCCCCTCTTTTTGGGGGATGGGATTGATAAAATAATTTTCTTCCGTTTAAAGAACAATCCCTTTTTTCATTATTCTATTTTACAGAAATGTTCCTTCTAAGTTAAAATGGTCTTCTCCCATTTATCCGGCCGGCTGTTTTTTGTAATTGAAAACACTTACTGTATTGGAACCCAAGCTAAATTGTTAATTAACAGTTTTTTCCCCCATTTCTTTTTTTCTGGGTGTGGTTAATATTAAGTGGGTTTTGATGATCCCCATTTCAGTAAAGGCTTTCCATTTTGCTTGAAAATTTCCATCCTAAATTCAATTAGGGTAGGAGGTTTTTTGCTGATGGGTGGGGCCGCTCAGGGTTTTTGGGTACCCCTTGATCCAAACTAACTTAGGAGGGGCTACCAGTAACCTACTCAAAAAACTCAGCCCAAAATTCATGACCCCAACGATCTGAGATATCGTCCCTCCCCCGAATGGGCTGCATCATCTGCAAGGAGGGGTTAAGTTCAGTTTTCTCGGGGTTGGTAGGGAGGGCAAGGGCATTTTTTAAAAAATGGGGCCCTTTAAACCTCCCCCAAATTCCTGATGAAATGTTCCTTTCCTTCTCAGCAGTGTGCAACCTACACACCAAAGGGGCACACAATCCTGATTTCCTTTAGCTTTGCCCTGCGACCCCTTTAAAGACCTCCAAATTTTGCAGGAAGAAATTTTTCTTGCCCTCGGCGTGAAACCCCAGTGGACTCCTGCGCTGCTTTGAGTGTTTCGCGCTTGAAGAACTCCCCAGCAACTGGGGTTTTTTCGGTTTTTTTATTCTGTGAATTGACAGAGATGCCTTTGGGGAACGCATGAGCACACTCCCCCCCCCTCATCTATTAACCCCTTAGAGTGGTCACTGGGGGACAAGGGAGTTTTGAAGTGGACCCAAAGGGGTAGCCACTACCAGCTTATGGTCAGTGCCACAGACCGCACTCGGGAAAAACCCCTGCAATTTGAAGATCCTCCTTTAAATGCGACGTAGTGTTTGTCCCCCTTGCCACGTACCTATCGCTATACCTTTTTAGTGAGCAGTTTGGGAGTGCTGATCCCGACAGACATTTGTAGACTCGTCACGCCGATCCCAAACCTAAAGCCCCCCAAACAATGTAATTTTCCCCAGGGCAATTGTCTGCCATGGATTGAGTTTGGCGTAGAATTCTTCTTTCACACGAATTTTGCAAACTCATGGGAAAAACGAACAAAAAGAGACGGCCCCAGGTTACTCCCTGAGGATACAATCGCCATGGCCCACCATAGTGGGTGTACCCACCCATATTGATCGTGCTCTGCCAGGTCTTCTCACCTCAAACCCCCCCTAAGGGAAGCCCCCTTTGGGGGGGCTTGAGGTCCCAATGACCTGGGAGCCGGCCCAAAGGGGGCTACCCATACGGGGGGGCCCCCAGTGAGGGATAACAAAAGGCCTCCAGGTGCACCAAGGCCTATGGGGGGGAGGGTGCCCCCCCCGGGTTCATTCCATCTTGGCCAGGGAAACTCTCCTCGGGCTTTGCCTGCGGGCACCCGTTTTACCGGGAGACGGATCCTGGAGGTTGAGCTGCTGCACGCTGCGCCCTGCAGCTAGAAACACACCTTTTTGGTCCTTTTTCGGTTAGGGGGTGGCTTAAAATCCCCGGGTCAGTCATGGGCTGTAAAATATGGCTAGGTAAAGCAGGTATATTTAGTCGGTAGCGCATGGGTCCCTACTGCCATCATCTGAATAGTGGCTCGTATTTTCCTCATTACCCCTGTGGCTGTGGCCCATGGGGGGGGGGTGAGGAAATAAAGAATTCCAATTTGTAAGTACTAAAATTTTTTACAAGATCTAGCTCCTCCCTCACCTACGCAATCCCCCGCCATCCCTTTGAACCTTTCCAGCTTCCAAAAGGGCAAGAAGGGGAATCAATGCCCCCGGGGGCCCCCAAAACCGGGTAGAAGGGGAAAAAGCCCTCCTAAATCCACAAAGGGAAATTTTACCGGGAAATATGAAAACTTTCCCATTAGTAATACCTAGTTGAAGACCATTGAAGGTGTATCAATCAGGGATCGATTTTTTTCAAAGACCAAAAAAATTTTAAAGTATGTAAACGTGTCCCCCCATCCCCCCACGCGGAGGGGCCCTAATATTGAGGTTTCGTCCAACGAAGTCCCGTCTGCTGCGATATGCACATTCCGGGGGCAAAAGTTTCATGTTCTCTAAAAACCCTCATCAGTGAAAGGGAATTTTTTTTTTCCGAGACCTGATGAGGTTTCTGAGGAAAAACGTTGAGGAACTAGAGAATTTTAATGTATGGCGTAAAACTTTTAAAAAAAGGTTGATGGTTTGAACAGTCAAACCCAGTCCTTTTTAATTTTTAACACTTTAGTCCTTTCCAAAATCGGTTAAGTTAGCTAGTACCCCTAAAGGAAAAGCCATATGTCCCAACCCTATGCGGGCTTCCCTGCCAGGTTAGGGGCATGGAGCCAATCTTCCCGTTTTAAAAAAAATGGGCAACCAAGATATGTGTAAGGTGGGGTACAACGGGTCTAAAGGAGATGACAACTGTCCAGGTCCATTCTGTTGCCACTGAAAAGAGGCTCTAAGTTTTCTTCAAAGCACTGAAAAGGTAAGATTTAAAAAGGAAGATTGGGTAAAAGGGAGAAAGGAAAATTATTTCCCCCAAAGGGAAAAGCGACTCCCCGTGTGCTATTTGCAAAACCCGGTAAGCCTTTCCTTCGTTTCTGCTCCTCCTTCCCCCCAAACCCTTGCCCCCCGGTTTCTTACAACACACCTCTCCACTTCTTTTAGCCCTAGTCGCAAATTGCTGACACTGCCTCTGGTGAGTTGTTTCACCAGAAATGGAGTAAGTGGGGGTCTATTAGGACTCCTCCTCCCAAGAAAGGTCTTTGGACCCAAACTTTTAAGGGCTCCAGAGCCCAAGGGTGACAGCTCCACTGTGCCCCCAAATCCACAGGGGCCTCTGCTGCTAGGCAAATGTCCCTGAATAAAGGTTCAGGCACGCCTTTGCCCAGGCAAAGGAACCCCTACCTGTGCAAAAGACTCCACTCCCACACCCACAGGGCCCTCCGCTGCTAGACAGAACCCCCGAAGAAAAGGTCGGGTCCATCTTTGCCCAGGAAAGAAACCCCGAACCTTCCAAGGGAAACCTGGAAACTTTTCCACTGGTAAACAACCAAAAAAAGGTATCCCGGGACAGGGAAGGGGGACAGTTTAAAAGTGTGAGGCAAACCTTGACCACGGTCTCCAAACCCCTTTATAAAATAATAAAAAGAATTGGATACCTAATCCAAAGGGAACTGTCGGGAATTCATGAAAAAGGGGAAAGAATGAAATATCTGATAGCTTCATAAAATCCAGTTTGTGTAGTCTACAAAGATTATGACCGGGGAAAATTGCCTTTCCCTGAGGGGTTCCATGTTCAAGCCCTTAGGGGCCCTTTTTGACAATGGACCTCATGGGGGATAGCAGAAAGGTAGGTAAATATTCCTTCCAGACCATCCACCTGCAACAAACGCAGGCTGTGAGTAAGCTTAAACCACTTCCCTGTTGCATCCTCTCCCTTCCTCCACAAAATCAATTTTATGTTTTGGAAGACTACGGGGGCAGTTGCCCACACCCTTTTTTTCTACTTTTGGGGGAATTTCATGGTCGCCATCACCTCTGGGGAGACACTTTGTGAAACCTCGGGGGGGTCTTGGAGCCCTTTTTTTTAAAGTAATCTTTTCTGACAATGCCTCCCCACTTTCCCAATTAAAACTGGGACTTCTCCAATTGACCTTCAAAGGCTCACCGATTCACAGTTAAATTTCCCTTTGCAGTCGGGAAACTTCATGGAAGCGACCCCTTTCCCAAAAATTTTGGAGGGGGAAGGGTATTCCAGTCAATGGGGCGAGATGGCGATTGAACAGCGGACGGGAATTTTTTTTAACAACTCAGTTTTGCGGGATCTGTGAATGATTTCCAATGTGTTCAAGATGCTGTTTCCTTAACTCAAATTCCCTTGCGCAAAGCACCCTTCCCCCAAAGTGGGGCTTCCCGTCGACCTCCGTACCATGGGGTCGATGAATCCCAAAAAGCTGCCCAAGCAAGAAAAGCTTTCATTTAGGAGTTGAAAAGATGCCCCAGCATTGTAACCTTTATCAATTACAAAAACCCAAACCCAAAAGGGCCCAAAGGGCCGGGGAGTGCTAAGAGGCCGGGACGTCATGGAGCTATGCTCCTTGATTTAAATCTGGGGCCCCCTTACATGGGGTTTGGGGAAAGGGGCTAGATCGCTGAAGAGCACATCACCCCACCTCTTGAAAATTTATGGCATAAACATCCAATAAAAAAATGTTGCAAAGACTAGCTAAAAACCCAGCAGGATCTCCTCTGACATCTTACCTGCCCGATTTTCCACTCTTCGGGTACGGAACACACCCCGTGGTTTTTTTCAGTGGGCTGCACAAAATTTCCCTACAACTTGCCATTTTTGCGCAAAAGGGAAAGGACTCTCTTTGCAGCTCTGCCGTAAACTGCCCAGGAGGAAGGTATTTCTACCAAAAGATATCTCACTACCAGAGGCTCCCAGAAGTTCTTGTTGGCCTATTCAATAGGAATTAGGAGTGTACAGTGCCATCCACATGAAAAGTTTTAAACATTCCTGTCCCTAAACCTGGCAAGGGTGCTTCCCCCCAGGAATTACAGACCCAATTTCCCCCACCACTGCTCTGCAGCTGATAGAAAATTAACTTCAGGTTACATGGGTGCGGAAAGGGAAAAAGTGCTCTCATATCAGTATGGGTTTGAAGATGAGATCGCCACAGATGCACTTGTAAGGATGGAAACTGCTATACAAATTCCTTCGCAAGCACGTCCCCGTTGCAAACTTCTTTGACCTTGAAAGGTTATGATACTACTTGGGAACTGCATACTCAAAAAGTTTATGACTTGGTTTAAGAGGAACTTACCCCATTCAAAAAACTTTCCCTTGCTAACAGGAAATTTAAAGTTCGGGGGGGAAACATTTCTCTAACCGGAAAACGCTGGAAAAGGGGCCCCAGGAGATAATATAATTCCTACTATGTTTTCATATAGGGATTTAATCTAATTTAGATAGAATAAAGGGTTTTAACTACATTTAAATTTAAAATATTATCAAATAATAAATATATTTTTCTTTTTAAAATTATAAATTTTTTATATAATAAAACAAATTATATCTACTATTATTTATTTGATTTTTAAAAAATATAGTTAATTTTAACTTTTAAATTAAAAGCATATACTTTAATAGTCTTAAGTGTGACCCTTTTTTCCATTGCTATAAATGACATTGTAAGGTTGTTCCAAGTTCGTTTTTATGTAATCTGTATGTGGGTGACTTTACACTTACGCTCAGGAGGAAGCTTACAGATGTGCAAGGACACATCAGGGTCAATAATCAGGTTGTACATGGCAAAATATCATGGGTTTTAATTTTCCCAACAAGACCATGGGGTATGCTTTTTAAAACGGGGGGGGAAAAAAAAAAAGGGAAAAAAAAACGGGGAAATTTTCCAAAGGGAAACTGGCAATTTTTAAAAAAAATTACATTTGGTGCCTCACTCAAAAAGTTTAAATAAAGGGTACAAACACTTAGCATTTTGCAGTTCTTTTACATCTATCTTGGGGTGCAGACCCCAAACCCTTTTGCGGCTTTACCGGGGGGGTTTTCTATAAATTGATTTGGATGTGAAGCTTATTCCTCTCAAAACCCACTTTTCTACGATGTTGACTCGGGGTTCTAATGAAGCCTCAGAATCTGTACTGGGCTTTCAGGGCTTCACCTGGGGTCCCTGTACTGGAGGGGAGAACCACCTCTTTCATTATACCGAAATCATGAACCTATTTACTACACAGACTAAAGGGTTCCGATCTCCTACATCGATTGGTTTTCAACCCCCTTTAAAATAGCCGTCCTTGGTAGGAATGAGGAAACTTTTGGGGAAGATCTTAATTTAAACTCTCTAAGGTTCTTTTCTTTGGAATTCCCCCAAATTTTCCCCCTTGGGCTAATCAATCGAGCTGGGTTTAGTCGGAATTGGGAAAAGGGGGGAGATCCGAAGCAAAAGTCCGAGAGAAAAATTTTTTCAGCCATTTCTAAATACCGGGTCGATCAATTTATACATGGGGTTCGAAATCTGAAAAAAGGCGTGGGTTTTGCAGCAGTGGCAGAAGGAGACACTCTGGCATCTTTCTCTACAGCCTCGATCTTCACTGCAGGTTACATGCCATCCTTACGCATTAAGATGACTAAGATCTTAGGAAACCTTCTGTTGTGATATATTTGCTCTCTAGTGCCTTGCAACAAACAAAAGCTTAAACTCATCACATCCGTAGTGAGGGGGGTTCAAAATTTGGGTTGCACTGATGTCAACACGTAAAAAGATAAATCTTTTGGGGGCCAGCACATGTTGGGATCAGTGGGAATGAGCGAGCTGATCAGAAAGGGCCCGGCAGCTGCCGTCACCTTGTGATGCTCGTTTTTTCCCCTCCCAACACCCACCTGAAACCCCATCAGAATTGTCTTCGTATAATGGAGGAACAAAGAGGCATACCTCCAGAAAAAGCGAACTTTGAGATACTTTTCAGTTGGGCGACTAGCTCCATCCCAACCCAAAGTGGAAGTTGTATTAACAGACAAGATGGGCACCAAGACTGCTCTGGGGAATGATCTAAAAAGAACACTTTGTGAAGATGCCAAGAGCCCTTACGATCGCACTTATGGGAAAAGTGCAACTTCTCGCCAAAGACGTATGTACTTGTCTCCCCCCTATACATGAAAAAAGTTTTGGGGGAAAATTGTGACATAGGGTCTTATCATTTCCCTTTGAGAGACTAATTTTCAAAATTTAATTATCTGTTTATGCAAAAATTTTTTTTCACTTAGAGCAAAAATTTTATGCTTTTATTTTTAAATAATTTATTGTTATTAGTAAATATTTATTGATAGATTTTTAAAATTTTAAAAAATTTTTAATTTTTTAGTTAAAAAAGGTTTCGTCGCTAATGACCTTGCTTTGACGCGGCAGTAATTTTAAATAAACATCAATCAAAACACCTCTGAGAGGGCAGCCACCTGAAACTCCCCCCCGTTTCAGTTTCCTTATACAAATAAACCCCTTGTCCCGCCCCAAGGGCCCGGGTGTTCCAAAAGCCCACCTGATAGCCACCCGAGGTTAACCCCAGGTGGGCGCTCTGGGTGGACACCACCTCTGCCTCCCCGTAAGCCCCCATTAACCCCAGGGGGGCTGAGGGGGAGGAGTAGGTATGGAGCCAAGATGTGTCCACATGCCGGTGGACCCTGGCTCTGTACCTCAACAGCCCCTTATCATCTGCAAAAAAAGTTGAAGGGCCTTTAAATAAAAAGGTGTTCCCTTTGACTTTTAGTGTAAAAACACTGACTGGATTTTAACATGGATCAAAAACTAGTACTGGATGGTTGTGGCCTAAAAAATGCTACTGCATAAACGCTTCTTTCGGCCCGAAATGGCCCAGATAAAAAAAAAAGATAGCACAAAGCGTCCGAATCAGCTTCCAAAAAAAATATCTTTAGGTTAAATTTCTTTTGTTTTCAAAAATCTCGAAACACTTCAAAAAAAATTATCTTCAGGTTCAAGTTTTATTTAGGTTTATCAGAGATTGGGGGGGTTCACCCCCCCAAATCTTAAAAAAACCCCTTTTTGCAGGGGAAAAACTAGTTTGCCGGAAAAATTTTTTATATTTTAATTTTAATTTTACCATAATAGATATTAATACTGGGGTTTGGGCCATTCCGGCTCTTATAAAGACTAGTGAGCATTTTTTTTTCGTGATTTGCAGGCAAAAAATTTTTTTTTCAGGCAAAATTTCCCCTTCACCCCCTAAATCATAACTAAAATGACGCCCTCCCGGGCCCTATCCCGGGGCCTGCGCCGTGTGAGTCGAAGACGATACCGTGCTGCCACCAAATCAAACAAACAATCAGAAAACGGCC
>NC_051390.1:21467881-21480212 GCF_015228065.2 Penaeus monodon
AAAAAAAAATAATTATTATTATTATTATTTTTTTTATTATTTTTATTTTTATTGTTTATTGTTATTGTTATAGTTATAGTTTATTTGTAGTTTTTTTGTTTGATTGCTTTTTATGATTGTTGCTGCCATCTTTTACTACTACTACTGCATTTGTTATCATTACTGTTATTATTATTATTATTGCTGCTTTTGTTATATATTCCCAAAGATTCGATATTCCTTCTCCTTTATTTTTCTGTCTTTGTTTGACAAGTATCTGTTAATTATTATAGTAAATAAGAATATAATACAAGAGGGAAACACGAAGACAAATCACGGAAATAAAGTTACTGGTGGTAATGTAATAAATGCACAAAAAAAAACACGAATGAAAATAATTTCCCTTTTATTTTTTCCCCACAGATTCAGGGCTGGGGGGACGGTTCAAACACAGAAGAATGAGTAACGAGAAAAAGAATAACAGAAACTTTAAAAAAACAAAACCTTGACCTAGAGAAGGAAATTGCGAAGAGGAAGCGAAATCAACAAAGGAATAGATTTGAAAGAGGAAGGGGGAAGGGATTAATTTCTTATCTAAAAACTGTTGGTACTTAAGAAAAAAAGAATATGAGTGAAAATCCCAGAAAAAGCATCCGATTTTTTTGGGTTTCATAACGCTATTGTTTTTGTTTGTATTTAAAAAAAAAGCACCCCTCATCATGAAGGGACAACGAGAGACCGTTCGAGTGCACGTTATTGCGAGAAAGGTTCCGGTGGAAACAGAACATGAAACAGGCACTGAGGAATCACACGGGAGACAAGCCGTTCCAGTGTTCGTACTGCCAAGAGGTTCGACTGGAAACACAACTTAACGACCCATCGGGAGAGTCCACAGGGGGGGAAAAAGGCCGTTCAAAATGCACTATCTGCGATAAACAGTTCACCCAAAAAGGTCATCTGAAAGAGCATGCTAGAATTCATAACGGCGAGAAGCCTTTCGAATGCACAAACTCCCAGAAAAAGTTCACTGAAAAGTTTTCCCTTTGAAAAAACATGCAGCATAAGAAAGCTGCCAAGCGTGATGTAGCTGTTCCACCGTTTTATGTTCTATTTGTGGCGGGAGAATTTGAATCGAAGCGAGATCTAAAAATCCACAAAAAGTCTCATGGAGACAAGAAATATTCAAATGTTTACACTGTAACAAAGAAATGGCACAGAAATCAAACTTAGAACAACATATGAGAATACATACTGGAGAAAAACCCTATCAGTGTTCCTATTGTGCTAAGAGATTCGTGCAGAGCAGTGCTTTGTATCAGCATGAAAGATTTCATAGAAACGAGAAACCATACACGTGTTCACACTGTGAGAAAAAATTTAGTCAGAAAGGTCACCTGAGACTGCACGTGAGAATTCACACAGGGGAAAAACTGCTTTCGTGTCCACATTGCAAGAAGAAATTCATGTCAAAAAAGACTCTATCCAAGCATATCGAAGCCCACTCAGCCGAGGAGGGATTCGGGACTGCAACTGTTATAAAAGAATCACGAGTGAACAATTTATCAGCTCATGCAGGAGAACATCCAGAAAACACCTCTTGTGCCTCGGAAAATGACCAGAATATGTACAGTCTCCGACCTAGGTTGCAAAAGTCTTACCATAATGTAGTCGGTGACTTTATCAAGTCGGAGTATGAACCAATCTTTGTAAAGTCAGAAGAACCAGATAATGATGTCAAAATGTATGACATGTATAGGACGTGTATAATGGAAGAAAAAATTAAAGTAGAGGAACATATAACTGTAAAAGAAGAAATTGTGTCAGACTGAATGTTTATGAAGCAACTTTTTAAATATGATTATCGTTTATATGAAGGTATTGTATGGGGGCTGCACATAAAAAGAGCTGAAAGAGTTTAATTGTAACTATCTAGAAAATGCCATCAAACTTTGTAAGCATAAAATGACCGTAACTGTAGCTGTTATGGTTTTAGTGTAGCATGAATTGTGTACTTTTGAATATGCAAACAAACTAGTATTTTTAGTGTAAAAAAGAAAGAAATTCCTTAGAGGATGCACTGTCTTTGGTTGTTATCGATGTTAGAGTATATTTTCTGGTTCGATATTGGTTAAAAGTTATATCATTTATAAGTATAATAACGATAATATGTTATTCATATACATGGTAATAGAAGTAGTTAAACGGGTCATGCTGGACCATCACCACAGTGTGCTTGCTCATGTCCAGGTGCTGATCAGGAGAGGGCCAGGGGAGACCAAGAGTAATTTGCTGGTGGTTCCCCGACTTTTTATTCTGGCACCCCCTTGGTTCTAGCTGGATTCCTAGCCCCAATGGCTCTTGTGAATCACGCATCACCCTTTCCATCTCTGCCCTCGCCCCCGCCTTCACTTGAGCTGAGATGCTGGAAATAGAAAGGTTTCGAGAAGAAGGGATGATTTATTGTTATTCAGAACTGAAAGGGTTTTGCTGGCTGGCGGTTTACCTTTTAGGGCCCCAGCCCAAGGCTTGCTCAAGTGGCCTACAAAGTTGTGTCCTTTGTAAATTATATTTCATGTAATGCATGCTCTCTTTAGTAAAATTAACACTGTTGACCATTTTTTGTCTATCCTTAGTATCTCATTTTCCTAAATTTCTGTATGTTTACATCTGTTGATCCCCCAATCCCTGCCTGTTGTTATAGGGGGCTTTGAGGCGGGAAGACTGGGACCCACAATGCTAGGAAATTCCCTACCTTGGGACTCCCCCTCGACTCAACTAATTTTGCATGGTCTTTTTCCCCCCCTGCTTTTTCATTGGCCCCCTTCCCCCAAACCCTTTTACTATCCCCTTCCTAAGATGTTAGAGACGAGCTAAAAGGATGAAAGGCTGACTTTGTGCCAGTCCTGAACGGCCTCAGGGACCATGGGCACGGTATTCCCCTATTGTAGTGTCTAGCCCTTCCCCCCAAGGGCCCCAAAAAGGGGGGGGACGTTTCTCCCCCAAAATCCAGGTTTCCATGGCCAATAATGAGTTATACCCTTTTTGGGGGGATGGGGTTGTCCCCATCAAATGGGGCCCCCCAACTCAAATCTCCCGATTCCCCGACCCCAGGCCTCGCGGTCCGTTCACTGCAGAACTACCCCCCCTAAATTTGCTACTAGTACTTATCCCCCCAAAAGTAACATCAGTTTTCAGGGACTTTCCTATTTTCCCACATGCTCATTTTCATCCCTCTCCCCCCAAAACCCTTTTCATCACTACCACTCCCCATTGATACTACTTAAACCCTTTTTGCCACCTCTCCAAAATACGCCCCCCAAAAACATTCCCTCTTACACCCCCCCATCCTTCTCCCCACCTAAAAATATCTTAGATATTTTATGTAGCCAGCCAAAGGGGCCCATTTTTTGGACCCCCCTCACAGCTCCTTACTCTGACAAACTTTCTTCCGCAGTGTTTTAAAAAAACAAGCAGCAAACCCCTTTTTCCCGAACCGATTGTTCCCGTCCACACATAAACCTGAAACCAAAGGTATAGCATTATAACTCTAACTGACTCTCTAGAACTCTTTTCCCTGCAAAAACTCCCCCAACTCTCAATCTTGCCCCGGGAATGGGGCTGTCCCCCCGCAAATGCCTTATCATAAAAAATTGGGTCAGTGTGGGAAGACTTACTTCCCTGCCTCCAGACTATGGCATCAGTACAGTGCTACTCCTTTTCTCCCAGAATCATCGAAACACCCCTAATAACATTGCCAAAATTTTTTTCCGTTGACAGACCTTCCCCTTTTAATTTTTACTTTGGGGGAGAATCCTCTTTTGACCATACCCCCCTCTCCCGTCAATGTAAAAAACTGTTGGCGTTTGGGAACCTTGCCAAACTTTGCTTTTCCCCAGCAAATGCCCTCTATGCGCCCAAAACCTGGTTTATCATCAAACTGCTTGCACAGTCAGGGACAGTCCCACTGGGGCGGCCCCCCACAAATTAAGTATGAGGGGAAACTCTCAGTTTCAGACTTGGACTCGCTCTACGTGAACCAGACAGGAAGAAATCGACAGATTTTCTCTTACTCCCTACTCCAGTAATGTCGCTCACTCCCCCCCCAAGACTTTCCTAAACCCTCCCTATACCTTTCATCCTACATTTTACCCCCCACCCCTCCTTCCCTTCCCCAAATAAAATTCTTTTGCCATTTAAATCCGATACCCAATCTCACTGCAGCCCCAATCCTTCCCTCCCCCTCCCGACTACCCGAGCAGACAGAAAAAAAACTTCCACCCGTTCTTCTCCTACCATACACTCACTCCACCTCCCTTGCCCTACCCCTCAGACACCAGTTTCTCACCCCCCTCAAAAGAAACCCCTTTGTCTCAAAAAAACCCCCCAACCACTCCTTTACAAAAACCCCTTGAAAAATTTTCAAAATTAACCACTCGAGTCCCACTAAATTTTCCCCCCTACCCCCCTTTCCCCTACTTCCCCCCAACAAACACCCCACCCCCCTTGCTCCAGCTCCACCTCATTAACCCTCCCCCACCCCCTTATCCTTCCACTCCCCCGGGGACACACCGAACCCCGTTGCACAACTATCCCCTTTCCCCAACCCTCCACCCCTTAAAAACACCCCCTTCCCCTTTCTTTCCTTATCCACCCCATAGCCCCTTTCCTCTTAAAATTTTTCCAACACGCACTGAAACCCGTTATCATCATAGAAAATTTCAGTATTTATCTAAACGGAATGTCAGTTTTGCTGGGTGTCCAGCCTGAAAAACCCCCGGCAATAAACGGCAGATACGCTAGTACGCTAGCTGCGGGCCCATCACCCCAATCCTTTCTCACTATCTAGCCACGGAGTTTTACCCCACTTTAAGATTTTCTTGAAAACTGATGGAAATCTTGTAAAAATCTCCGCACTAAAAAATTTACTAATGAAAAAACTATCACCCCTCCTGGTCAGCTTCTTTATCGCAAAGAGTTGGGAGGGGCTCTGCTCTTACAAATTGGGCCACCCCGCCAACACACCCATTGATTTACTTTCTGATCCAAACTTGTCCCTATGTAATGCCTTCTTCTTTCCAACACTTCAACACACACACACACAACACACACCAACAACCCCCACAACACACACACACACACCCACACACACACACACACACACACACGCACACACACGCACACACAGCATGCAACAAAACACCACACACACACACACACACACACACCACACACACACACACAATATATAATAATATAAATAAAAATATATTATAAAATATAATAATATATATATGCAGGGCTCACTTCATGTTATGATTTGGAGGGGGACGGGTAATTTGCCCTAAAAAAAAAAAATTTGCCCGCAAATCACAAAAGAAATGCTCACTACTTTTTATAATACCCGGAATGGACCAAACCCATAATATTTTTATTTGGTAAAAAATTAAAAAATTTATAAATCCCCAAAAATTTCCCCGCAAAAACTAGTTTTTGCCCTGCAAAAAGAGGCTTTTTTTAAGAGATGGGGGGAAAAACCCCCATCCCCCCCCTTAAGTGCCCCCTGGAGACCGAGAACCCCTTTAAATAGTTATTTTATTTATTTTATGATTTATTTTTTTTATTTTTTTTAAAATTTTAAATTTCAATTTTATACATTTAATATTTTTTATATTTTATATTTTTTATATTGTTATATTTTTATATATTTTATATACTTTTTATATTTTTATTTTTTTATTTTTTTATTTTTTTTAAATACTTTTTAACTTTTTTTATTTTAATTTTATAATTTTTTTATATCTTATTTTTTATATTTTATTTTATTAAATTTTTATATTTTTTATATTTTATATTTTTACTTGTAATTTTTTTAATTTTATATTTTTTAAATTGTATTTATTTCTGGGGTGCAGCGGTAGCGATTCGTTAGCTCTTGCGACCTCGTTCAAATCCCTCCCCGCCAGTGGAGGGAACCCGGGCCTTTCCTGACAGGGGTCTTTAGAAGCTAATTGAAACAGACAGTATGTACCCAAAAACCCATTGTAACAAAGAAAAAAACTAAACCTTCTCTTTTTTAAATTTTTTTCGTATTTTTATTATTTCAATTTATTTTTTCATATTTTATATTATTTTATTTTATTATTTCATTTTATATATTTTTTCATATTTCATAGTTTTTAAATTTTTATAGTTTTAAATTTTTTTATGTATTTCATTTTTTTATAGATTTCATATTTTTTATTTTTTAATTTTTATTTTTTTATTTTTTATTATTTTATTTTTATTTTTTTACATTTTGTTTTTATTTTCCGATTCTTTCCTAGTTTTAAATTTATATTTATATTTTAATTTTCCTCGAGAGTTTTATTCATCAAAATTTTATTTCCCAAGATTTTTAACAATTTTTTCACAGTATAAAGGATATTCTTTATTACACTAAGTTTTTTTAAATTTTTTTTATATTTTTTATTTTTTTATTTTTAATTTTAATATTTTTTTTTTTTTTTTATGATCATTATTCTTATTTTTTTATTTATATTTTTATTTTTAGATTTTATTTTTGTTTATATGTTTATTTTTTATTTTTTTATACTTTTTATTTTTTTAATTTTAATATTATTTATATTTTATATTATTTCATTTTTTTATATCTTTCAATTTTATTTTATTTCAAAGAAAATTAATAACCCAAAACGAATGACAAAAAGAAACAGAAAAAAAATAAAGAAAAAACGAATTACTAAAATGGTTTTTCCCGTCTTTGATAAGAATTTGGATCGATATTAATAGTTTTTTTTTTCTTTCTTTTAATACAGCGACACCTTTTGTTCGTTTGAAATGTGAAAAGCCCTCATTGCATAAATTTTCCCGGGGCCCATATATTTTATATATATATAAAATATAATATATATAAAATATTTATTATACTTTTTTTTTTTTTTTTTTTACATTCTCTATTTATTTTTCATTATTTATATATTTATATTTGTTATTTTTTTAATATATTTTTTTTTTTTTTTATTTTATACTTTAATTTTTTTTATTGTTACGCCCAGCCGCTGTCTCTCTGCCCCCAACAAAAGGCAGGATAGGCAAGGGGCGTTTTATCCACAGGTCGGAACACGAACAGTTCCAAGAGGCACCGAGCACCACAGCCCCCGAACACCGGGAGGGGAAACGCCAGGGGGGGGCAGGGCACAAAATAAACAAAAATGACAGTCTTTCTTTATTTACACAAGTTTTTTACGAGTACACTTTTTTTAGGCAAAATACGGGGGAAACCACAGTACACTGCAAAATACGCTTATAAAGGGCAACAAAAGTTTATTTTGGGCACAACGGACACGAGGTTTTTACAGGAGCAGCCCCCAACTCGTCCCCGGGCTTTTTCCCCCGCTCCCCGCCACGCAACTGCGTCATGTTTGCCCGGGCCCCTTTAAAGTTAAACTCCCCGGGTCTGTTTTTTCATGTTAACACATTTTTCCACAGAGACAATGACCCCTGCGTAGCACTACCCCCCCCCTATCAAGAGACACCCGTCTGCCTGAATATCAAAACCTGAAAAAAAATACAAAAAATTTAAATAAACAGTCTCAGAAAAAAAAAATCTTTCACCCAGCGCGGCTTTCTTTGCTCTCATGGGGTCGCTTGGGGAGTGTGGGCGGCGGTAGACTGGGATGGCACCCCGAGGGGGGATTCCTGTCCCAAGACCCGGCTCATGGTCACCACTGAGTCTGCTGCAACCCCCCACGTCCAAATGCCGTCCCCATCTGGGCAGCATCGCCCCCGTCTTCATCGCCGCTACTGGGCTAACGTCATCTTTTTTTCACCCGGCCCAGGAGTACTTCCTGGCCCCTGGTAAGCCACGCCCGGGGAAATCAGAACAAAATCCTTGTCCCGGGACGACTCTTCTGGCGCTCCACTTTTCACAAATGCCCGCTTTTCACCAGCGCACCTTTAGGCCTTTGGGGGAAAATTTGCACCAACACTTAATAACCCCCCCCCCTGGTCCAACAAGGGTCCCCCCCAACTGCACGCCATCAGCCAGCTACAGGTTTTTGGGTGGCTCCACGAGGCCCCCACTCCCCGCATCACTTTGCAGTCGCCCCCGGATTTAGACTCTGTGGGGGGCAAGGGGCGCGCTCGCCCTAACTACCTCTGCACAGCCAAAACCCCTGGGAAACAAAGGGACATTTCACCGGCACCCCCACCCGCTTCCCCCCAAAGGGCGACCACGCCTTCTCTGCGTCAGGGAGTCAAAGGGCCCCGAAGCAGGCTCTCCGACGGCCCATACACGGCAGGCCCCGACCCTGTTGCCCACGCCAATACGAGCCCCATGGTCCCTTGATGCAACAATGCCCCGTGACCCACACAGCCTTTTTGGGGGCATCTGGAAGACGAAGTGGCCAACATATAGGCCCCCATAGGGTTTTCAGCCCCAGTGTCCCTGTCGGCGGGATGGCTTCCATTACTGAGCCCCCCACCGCACGTGCGATTCGATGGCGCTTACCCAAAATCGGGGCCCGGGGAAACCCAAGGGCAGCTGGGTTTCCCCCCTTTCCACCTGTCCCAGTTTTCCCCGTACCCCTTCCTTGCCCTTAGGAATGCATCGGGTGCTGACCATACCTGCCACAGTCCTTTCAGCATGCTGGAAGGCATCAGAAACTGTCCCGGGTTTAGAGGACGGTTTCCGCTCCTCCGCACTGCTACGTCGGGGCCTACCCTCCGCGCCCCAACACAAGCCTTTAAAATGTGGGCTCACCTTCCTCAATGCTATTCTCCCCTTTAGCCTTCCGGCCCCGGGGTCAGTCGGAGTGAGGGAGTGGCTCTACGCCACTGGTTTCCTTTAGGAAAGGGCCTCGAACCCAAGGCCCTCGCCACGCCCCGCAGGTCCTCAGGGGGGGCCTGTTTACGTAGATTTTCAGCTGTGGTCCCGTAAAACAGACAAAGAAACGCGGGCCGGACCACAATATTCTTCCGCGCCGCAGGGACGACCTCCTTACCCCGCCTCCACATCTGCGCCAGCTGGGACAGTGTCTCGCCACGCTCCGAGTCCCCTTCTTCAATGGGCCCGATATACTCGGCCCGGTGGTGGTGCCCGAACGGCGTTTCAAAGCCTCCCCAGGCTGGTGTAAGAGGCATGGGGATGGGGGACAGCCCCCAAAACTTCCACCGCAGGGCCCCTTAGCGCTTTACCAGCTCAGGGCCCTTTTTTTCCTGGCTCCAGCCCTGGGCAGATGCCCGCATTTTTAATTGGGGAATATGCCTCCCAGGCCACCTTCCCTGTACTCAGGGCTTCGCTTACAGAATGTCTGGAGGCCCAGGGGGCTGCAGGGTGGAGAATGCGTGCCGTGAACTAAAACGCCCGGGGGGGGGGATGGGGGGGAGGGGGGCAAAAAGGGGTTACCGGGGCCGGTTTTCCCCCACCAACCCCAAAGGGGGGTTCCGATGGATCCCCCGCCTTTTTGCAGCGACCACTGGCTCGAACGCGCTGCGGGCCCGGGGGGTTTCCGCCAGGACCCCAGGCAGACCCCCGTAAATCTGACACTCTGACTGTTTTCAGAACCTCGTTGCCTTCCTTTCTTTCAACGTTTCTACCTCGTGACGCCGTTTTCCGCCTTCATTTCCCCCTCAGGCCCTGAACCTCGCCTTACAGTCTGCACCTTCTCCCTCAGTTCACTCTTCCCTGTTGCAGGCCTTGTGGTGTACTGCTGAGTTTTATCTTTACAGATGCAAAATTGCTCTGTAGCACCTCAAAAAGTTGGCAGAAAAGTTCCTTGCCTTCCCTTTCCTGCATCCGCGAGATGGGGCCGTCGCGTGCCCCCTGTGCCTGTCTTCGCCCTTTTTGCCATTTCCCCCTCTACCGGCCCGCAGGCAGGATCAAGTCCATCTGGTCGGCTTCACCTCACCGGCCTGCCCATCATAGCCTCCTCCCCTCATGGCTGCCGCCCTCTTTGGACCACATGATAAACGGGGCTTCCTATCAAAAATCAAAATCCCACTCCTACACCATTTGTTTCGCGGCCGCCCCGTCCTCTGCCACCAAAACAAGGCAGGCTAGGGAGACGGGGTTACCACAGGGTCGTGAACACTGAAATTCCCAAAAGGCACCCAGCACCCCAGCGGCCCCGAACACAGGAGGGGGAAAAGCCAGGAGGCGAGGCAGGGCACGAAAAAAACCAAATGACAGTTTTCCTTTATTACACAAGTTATTACGGTAAAACTTTTCTATAGGGACAATACAGGGGGAAACCCGCAGTCCACGCCAATACAGCTTTTAAAAAGGGACACAAAGTTTTTATTAGGTCCAAAGGTACACACGGGTCTTCACGAGCAGCACCCAACTCTCTCTCGGGGTTGTTCCTCCGCTCCCCGCTCACAGCCAGCGCGTCTGTTGCCCCGGTCCCTTCAAGTTAAACAGCCCAGGGCTGCTTTTTATGTTAAAACCGTTCGCACAGAGACAAAGACCCACGGGTAGCATTATTTTATATTTTAAAAATTTGTATTTATATTATTTTATATTTTTACTTTATTTTTTTTATATTTTGATTATTCATAATTTTTATTTTATATTATTTAATTTTATTGATTTTATTTATATTTATATTATTTTATATTTTATTTTTTTACATTGTATTTATTTTGCATTTTAATTTTTTATATTTTTATCATTTCATATTTTTATATCATTTCAATTTTTTTCATTTATATTTTATTATTTTTTATTTTTATTATTTCTATTTTATATCTTATTTTTAATCCCTTTCTTTTTTCTCCATTCTATATTTTATATTTTATTCTAATTTTCCCGAGTTTTTTTTTCACTCGATAATGCTTTTTAAAATTTTTAAAAAAATTTTTTTACAGTATAAAGGGTTTCTTTTATTATAGATTATATATTATATATATATAAAATATAAATAATATATATAATTTTATAATTTTTGAAACCATGCAAAAAAACCCCCAGTGCTCTCAATAACACTGGAAAGACCGAAACATACCTTACGGAAAAAAGCTAGGTTTTTGAATATTATTTCCCCAATTTCGTATATGGTTCTGATGTTGTGTGCTGAGAAAATAGACCGAAAAGGTCAATAGTTTTGAAATGCGGGGTTTCAGCGAGTATAGTAATAAAATGGGCAGAAAAAAAAACGAAAGAAGGTGAGTCGATGTTAAAAGGTTTTCTCTGAATACAACGACACTTTTTTTCCTCTGAAAGTGAAAAAAAATCATTGCATATTATATTTAAACGGCGTCGGGGCCCGAAACGGGGTTGGGTATATAAAAAGGCCGATTTTTGATGATTGTTTTGACTTGGTGCAGCATGGTATCGTCTTGACTCACACGCGCAGGACCCGGAAAAAGGACATAGGGGGCCTTTAGTTATGAGTAGGGGGTGAAGGGTAAATTTGCCTGAAAAAAAATTTTTCCCCTGCAAACACAAAAAAGAAATGCCACTATCTTTTAAGTAGCCGAATGGACCATCAACCAGTATTATATATCGTATTTATTGTAAAAATTATAAATATAAATATCAGAAAATTTTTCCCCGAGAATGATTTGCCCTGCAAAAAGAGTTTTTTAAAGTTGGGGGGTGAACCCCCCCAATCTCTGATAAACCTAAAGAAAATTGAACCCGAAGATAATTTTTGGAACTGATTTCGAGATTTTGATAAAACTAAAAAAACTTTAACCAAAAAAAATTTTTTTTTGGAAGCTGATTTCGAACGTTTGTTTCTACTTTTTTTTTATTCGGGGAGTTTAGGGCCCAAAGAAGCGCTTTTATCGTGCCCCTTTTTGGCCACAAACCCCTCCCGTACAGTTTTTTTCCCGTTAAAACTCCAAAGTCGTGTATTTTACACTAAAAGTCTAAAGGAAAACCTTTTTGTTAAAGGCCCTTTAACTTTTGTTGCAGATGATTAGACTGTTTTTTAGGTACAGAGCCATGGTCCACGGCATTGGACACATCTTGGCTCCATACCTACCCTGCCCCTCGCCACCCTGGGGTTAAAGGGGGGCTTAGGGGGTGGGAGAGGGGTGCCCCCCAGAGCGACCCCCTGGGGCTTAAAACCCATGGATATCAGGTGGCGTTTGGAAAATCCGGTCCTTTGGCAGGACAAACGGTTACCCCTGCTATCAAGGGAACTGAAACGGTTTGGGGGTTCGGTGGCTGCCCTTCAGAGGTATTTATTGATTGATTATTTTAAAAAATCTGCCCGGCCCGGGTTTCAGAAAAAACCAAAAAAAAAAGCTTTAAAAATTTTTTAAAATTTTTTCCCAAAAAAAAAAAAGAAAATTTCCTTGGTTTTATTTAAAAACCAAAAAAAAAATTTTTTTTAAAAAGGAAAAG
>NC_051390.1:21490312-21507812 GCF_015228065.2 Penaeus monodon
AATGTCGAAATAATCAGCTGACAACCGTTGATCAGGAGCGTTTTAAAGGCATGCATACGTGCATGCACACATGCGTACATGCAGTCATACTTACATATTTACAGACATACTTACATGCTTACATACATACATACATATATACATACACACTGAAGATTTTTTTTTAGACGATACATGATACTGATATTTTAATATCTAGGTAAGGCGAGTCAATTTTTGACTGACGGTCATCTTAAAACGATATAAAGTTCAGTCATTAATGAACAGTTAAACATCTGTCAATAGTTTTTCGATGACTTATATATTCATTCTAGAAATATCGCGCCAGGCCTCTCCTCATTTCATCCTCACCTGTTTCCCTCTTTTCATCTCTGCGTTGTCATCCTACCCCATCCTTCCTCTCTCTCCTCTCCTCTTTTCCTTTCCTTCCTCTCATCTCCTCTCCTCTCTCTCTCTCTCTCTCTCTCTCTCTCTCTCTCCTCTCTTCTCTCTCTCTCCTCCCTCCTCCTCTCTCCTCCTCCTCCTCCTTCCTCCTCCTCTCCTCCTCCTCACCTCCTCTCTCCCTTCCTATGTCCTCTCTCTCTCTCTCTTCTCTTCTCTATACAAGAGTTGTCGAAGTTCAGCTCGCCCGGCCTTCCTATATCGTCTGCTTCTCTCTTCTCTCATCTATTCTTATCTCTCTTTTTTGTACAATAATTTAATCAGAGGATGCAGTTGGGATATTTTAGATTCCCTGTAAATTCAAATGGTACTTTCTGCAGAGATCAAATATTCATCTCTCTTTCTTTGTGGGGAAATACAATTATATAATCATAGGATCTAATCGTTCAGTATGTCTATATTCGAGTCTTGGAGGATACTAAAACGCGTGTAAATCCACAAGGTACTGTTTGACCGAGACAAATAACACGTCCATTGTGTGTGGTATACATAGTAATGTGATATAATATAGTATTTCTATGTTCTATGACATATTAAGTCTAAATACAACTTAAAACAGTATTGTTATGATCGCTGTTATATTGTTATACGACTATAAACGACTATGTGTGTGATGTATACATTGTAATGTATATATGTATATATTTTATATATATTATATATATACTATACATCAAAACAACTTAAAATACAGTACTTATTTGCTTATGACTATCACTACACCTTGTAATCATAATGTATATAGTATATATTTGTATAATATATATCAATATTATTAATAAATTAATATTAATTCAACACACACACACACACACACACAAAATACAAGTACACACACAGACACACACACACACACACACACACACACACACACACACACACACACACACACACACAAAACACACACAAACACACACACACACACACACACACACACACTCACACACACACACACACACACACACACACATGTATATATATATATATATATATATATATATATATATATATATATATATATATATATATATATATATATATATACATGTGTGTGTGTGTGTGTGTGTGTGTGGTGTGTGTGTGTGTTGTGTGAGAGAGAGAGAATAAGTTTATAAGAATATGTATTTAAGGTATGGACGAGAAGGAATATCTTAATTCAGTAGATGCATATATCTCTTTAATTATATTTATTCTCATTCAATGTTTTTCTACAAACACACACACGTACACACACATACATTTTCTTTTTATTTACACACACCCACTTATATATACATACATGCATATATTATAAATACATTATATATCTATCTATCTATCTATCTATATATTATATATATATATATATATATATATATATATATTATATATATATATATATATATATATATATATATATATATATATATGTATTTACATTCAGATACACACAAAAAACACAAACACACACACACACAGTGACAAAGTGAACCCGTAGAGGATGGTGATTGTAATATCGAGAAAGGATGCAGTAGGTCGTAACACCGGACATTCGGCTGCAACATCGATGCCTCTTAAGTGTAATGATAATAATAATAATAATAATAATAATAATAATAATAATAATAATAATAATAATAATAATAATAATAATAACAATAAAGATAATAATGGATGTTAAGAATCTGGGGATAATATTTCTTAGTTTCCCCAGAAAAATAAAACAGTAATACTATTTTTTTTATACTGAAGGTGAATCTATATCCAGTGCACATTCACCAATATTTATTAAGAGGAACAGTGACAAAAGTTTTAGCTGCCACACGTGATTAAACATAACCATTGCAATAGGGATTAAGGTAAGCTCTCCTACGACTTGGTAACTTAAGAGCAACTCCAGGGAAACGCACATCCTGGCAGAAGCGTTTGCAATGTTGTTTTACCTGACTCAGATCACTACAGTGAAACACAATCTCACACCGTAATCGTATCTTAACATGAGTTTATGAATGAATATATATGTGTGTGTGTGTGTTCACACATAGAAACATACATCTCTGTCATTTTCTCTCCGCCCCTTTCTCTATCTCTCACGCTCTCGTAATCTGCGTGCCTTATCTAGTTTCTCTTAAACCGGAATTAATTATGACAAGACTATCGTCTTTGTACTACTGCCGAGTACTTACATTTATTTTGTAGTTATCTCGCAACACTGATTATGGAAATAGTGCTAACACGAAAGATATGTTAGCGAGTATTAATATCAATAGTGAGAGGGAGTGGGAATGAGGGTGGTTGTAGTCACTAATGCTAAACCGAATATGGTCTTTATCGTAATTGTCGTCGTGTTAGTTATTTTCTTCATCTTCCTTTTCACATTTTCTTCTCCTTCCTTGTCATTTAGAATATGACCAATATCTGTTTATTCTACTTTCCTATTTCTTATTTCTCTTTCTCTATTTGTTTCCACATTCTTGAAGCCACTGCCTCTTTCTCTTTTTCGGGCTAGCTATGTATCTGTTTGCTCAGTTATCTACTTTCGTGTTTACATGTTTAACTCTCTGCCTTTCTATCTACAACTCTCTTTTTCTCTTTCTATTTCTTCTTCATTTTCCCCTCTCCCATTTCCACAGCCTGTCGCTTTCTATATTTCTCCCTCTTCCAACTCTCTCTCTCTCTCTCTTTTAAACTTTGACTCTGTCTATACATACACATATGTGTATGTATATATATATATATATATATATATATATATATATATATATATATATATATATATATATATATATATTAGTCCGTGTGTGTGTGTATGTGTGTGTGTGTGTGTGCGCATGTGTATACATTTGTGTATATACGTATGTGTGTATATTTATGTATGTACTGTATATACACCTTTTGAAGGCAATACCGTCCTTTCCTAGCTATAATTATTAAGTAAAAGATATAACTAACATGAGTCAGGTTGGCCGAGTGGTCTAAGGCGCCAGATTTAAGCTCTGGTACACGAAAGTGTGCGTGGGTTCGAACCCCACACCTGACAGTTAATTGTTTTCATTACTTCCACTTTGAAATGAAAGCGGGCATGTGCAAAAACAGCTCGTGGAGGTGAGATGAGTTAAAATATCCGTTTCATGTACTTTCTTCTCTTTATCTACGTTGCCCAAGAGGGTTGTCACGTCTTTGTCGCACTTGGAGGCAAGGTCCATATACTTGTATAGACCTTGCTTGAAGGTTAAATCGAGCAGATGATAATGTACTTCACTTCTATCGCATGATCATATATCCAATCTGTAATAATAATCAATAATTTCCCAAAAGGAAGGAAGAAGGTGCTTATGTATGAATATTATCGCTGTCTCGGGCTCAGTATTTAGCGTAAACAGTGTATTGAAGACACGTCACTGGCATGAGTGTTTCTATTCCGAGAAAATGACGGTAACAAAATCGGATCAAAGCATCAGGCGAGTTTGTTGTCGACATCAGCTGATCAAGAAAACAGCATTGTAATCTGAGAAGAAAGCTTGACTACTCAGGCAAGTGATGGCATAGCTTACTGAGATCAGAAACGGTGTGTTTATTCTTTAGTTTTGAAGAACAAGGTTAGGAATTACGAGTGTTAAGCAAGTATTCTATGTAGATTCTAAAGAGATTAAAATGTACTGAATGGATAGATGTAGCTAATATCTGCGATTTAATAAGTCTTTATCTAGAGTACTGAGTCTTATTTTCTATCCCCTCTTTCTCTCCCATCTCTCTTTTTATCTGATCTTCGTTATCTGTACTCACAATCAGTTTATCTTCATATCATTCCATCCAAGGTTAAAGTATGCAAAGGAAAATGATCAGTGTTGCGTCATTCCTAAAATTATACACAAAGATTCCATGTACATATTTTTTCTTACTATTATTGCTAATTACCATCGGTCATTGATAGGGAGGGTATAGGGGAGGCGACCATTAGCATTAATTGCAATGACAATATAAATGTATATATATATATATAATTTTCGAATAATGTATTTCTCATCATTGCAGTGAACAAGACTGTTATTCTATTAATGTATTATGATTATATTAATTACAATCATCATATTCATTATTACCGTTAATTTTGCTATAATAATATTAATATAAATGTTGTTATTATTATTATCACTATCATTGTGATTATTTTTTGTTATATTATTATCCTCATTGTTACTCATTAATCATTATTATCTCCATTATCATCCTCATTCTTATTATCATAATGACTGTTATTTTCATATTTGATCACCGTATATGTTGCTAACATCAGTATTATCGTTTTTTTATATTGTTGTCATTATTGTTCACACAATTCATTTCATCATTAGTAATATCACAATTATCATTGTAATCATCATTAGCATTACAATTATCATTATCATTATTAACCACCATTATTCTTTGTTAGTTTATATGTTATTATTGTTTGTTATTATTGCTATTATCAATATTACTATCACCACTGTTATTGTGATTATGGCAACTGTTAGTATTATCATCATCACCATTATCATTATTATTATTATTATTATCATTATTATTATCATTATTATTATTATTATTATTATTATTATTATCATCATTATTATCATTATTATTATTATTGATATTGTTATTATTACTACTACTACTACTACTACTATTATTATTATCATTATTATCCTTATCATTATTATTATTATGTTAATTATTATTACCATTATCATTCTTATGTTCAGTATTTTGTCACTAGTATTAACGTATTCATTGTTACTATTATCATTACTATGATCATTTCTATTACAATCTTGATTATGATTATTATTACCGCTATTACCGTAGTGAATCAGTTTACTTAATTAATGACTAATTAAGAACTATCCACGGCAGTCACTTCCTCCCTTTGGTTCCTCCTCTACTACATCTCTCTGCAGTTTCTGCCATAGAAATTCTTAAGCCTGTGCCTACACCCCTTTGCCCACTGATTTTATCCTCGTGGTACCCGGGAACACGGTTAGAGAAGTACGCATGGCTAGGCAGGAGGATGAGAGCGAATACGTGTACTGCTGTCTGAGCACTAGATAGGATGAGGGAGGCAGGTCAAATGTAAAGAAAGATTGGGGTTTATATAAGATGTTAATAAACGAAGTGTGGTGCATCTGGTTCTGTTATTTGCTACGTGTAACATTTCATTTTCAAGCATATTGGCACTTTTAAATCTACCCTCCCCCCCTTCCCGATTGGGTATCACTGTACGATAAGGTTTAGGACATCCGGTAGCCTCCAGGTTCCCAAACCCCAGTGATCTTTTACTGTACACTGGTGAGCGATTGCACCACACAGTGACTTAACAAATATGATTAAGGAAAGAAAGAACAAGCAAATGTGGATGTGAACAATTATTAAACTAACACTGAAACCGATACATGCATGTAGTCTAGCATTTACAAGTGATACCGAATCGAAGTCAAAGTAAACCGTCACAAAGTCATCATTGTGTGTTTATTTATCACATATCAAGTACTTATGACTGTAAATAAAAGGTCTAGAAATCATATTTCTATTTCCCTTCAGAGCATCATTGTATAAACCAGTGGTGAACAGAGGGTAGTTATACTTGTTAACGGCATGACTCTTTATTTCTAAGAGTTGACACACACAGTATGGAACACACGAGAATGTCTCTATGTGGGTATGGCTGTATGCTGGGTCGCGGGTCAGGTCAGCTTAGCCCGGAGGGGAAATGGCTAGGCCGACCTTATCACGACGGGTGCTTGACACGAACTCTCTGGTCAAGCGAGTGAATGGTTCCTTTGGACTTTTGGATCCACGTGGAACAAAGCACGTGGTCCACTGGTAACAGAAATAGACTTCTGCATGTTATAATTGATTAGCTTCTATCCGGAAATCAATATAGTTTTCTTGTTCTACACACCTACTTAAAACTTATTTCATTTTTATCAGTTACACACACAAAAAAAAAAAACACTGCGTGTGTGTGTGTGTTGTGTGTGTGTGTGTGTGTGGAGAGAGAGAGAGAGAGAGAGAGAGAGAGAGAGAGAGAGAGAGAGAGAGAGAGAGAGAGAGAGAGAGAGAGAGAGAGAGAGAGAGAGAGAGAGAGAGAATGAGAAGAGAGAGAGAGGAGAGGTGAGTGAGGTAAATCTAACTTACAGTCTGCACTGCTTGTTTCCTATAAGTTTTATGCTATGCTAATGGTTAGCTGTAGACTAATAAATCAACCACACCAGCCACTTTGCTCTTTGGAGGCCTCCTGTCCGCCAGTTTCAGTTTTGTTTGCTTACGCTGTTCATCGCTCAGTTGTTGTTTTTTGTAACTGATAAAAATTAAATAAGATTTAAGTGTAATGATAATAATAATAATAATAATTGTAGCGTCGTCGTCTGGTCGTGTGTGCCCGACGCGCTATTAATATAATAGTCTACGTTCAAACTGGAAGGTAGCTCTGGCCGCTCGTTTTCAACTCGTATTTCATTGTAAATATAATTATTTGCTTTGGTTTGTAAATATAATTATTTGCTTTTGGTTATCTTTATATTTTAAAAGTTTGACTGGCTGGACTGCAGCATAGGATTATGATACTTTATTACCCGTTATTGATTTATTAAATAATAATTTACAAATATATATTTCACTTGTGCCACAAGAAAATGAATGCTCTTTAGCTGTTCTTTCCTACTTGCGCCAACACCACCACAAAATACGGAGAAAAATACTTATCTAATGGTTATTTTCATAAATCCGGGGGGGGGGGGGGTCAACGGGAGCGTATGTCCAGCCAGTCGTGAGCGTGAGCGTGAACTCTCGCGCCCTTGAAAATCACTACCAGGGGGCACGACCTAGAACGGCTCTGATTGGCTGGAGCTACACGCCCGTTAACCTGATTGGTCTATACGTAATTCGGGGGTACATCTTTAAGAAATAAAATTTGAATGGAATAGAATACTAAAAATAAATTCAGTAAAATGTGGCAATAAAAAGCACCTTACAAAACATATAGGAAAATAGTTAAAACATAATAGAGGAAAAATAATAAAAACTGTATACAAGAAAATAAAATAGTGTATGCTTAAAATAAAAGAAAATGTAATGTAATTGTTCACAGAGAACGGAAGTTGGCCATTTTAGGGGGTATTCGTATACATCCAGACAAGTAGATATGTACGTATATGTAAAGATTAATATCCAGGTGGACCTCAGGGTACACTACAATAATAATAATAATAATAATAAACTAAAATAATATAATATCTCAGCACGCTTGGCCATAGTCGACTGACAGCGGTTGACAGAGACAGAGTCAAAGTTTAAAAGAGAGAGAGAGAGAGAGAGAGAGAGAGAGAGAGAGAGAGAGAGAGAGAGAGAGAGAGAGAGAGAGAGAGAGAGAGAGAGAGAGAGAGAGAGAGAGAGAGAGAGAATGAGAGTTGGAAAAGGGAGAAATATAGAAAGGGAAGGGCTGTGGAAATGAAGAAAGTGAAAAAAAGGCGGGGAGAGGGGAAAATGAAGAAATAGAAAGAGAAAAAGAGAGTTGTAGATAGAAAGGCAAAGAGTTAAACACGTAAACACGAAAGTTGATAACTGAGCAAACAGATACATAGCTAGCCCGAAAAAGAGAAAGAGGCATGGCTTCAAGAAAGTGGAAACAGATAGAGAAAGAGAAATAAGAAATAGGAAAGTAGAATAAACAGATATTGGTCATATTCTAAATGACAAGGAAGAAGAAGAAAATGTGAAAAGGGAAGATAAAAAAATAGCTAACATACGACAATTACGATAACGACCATATTCGGTTTAGCATTAGTGACTACAACCACCCTCATTCCCACTCCCTCTCACTATTGATGGTAATACTCGCTAACACGAAATATCTTTCGTGTTAGCGCTATTTCCATAATCAGTGTTGCGAGATAACTACAAAATAAATGTAATTACTCGGCAATAGTACAAAGACGATAGTATTGTCATAATTAATTCGGTTTAAGAGAAAACTAGATAAGGCACGCAGATTACGAGAGCGTGAGAGATAGAAAAAGGGGCGGAGAGAAAATGACAGAGATGTATGTTTGTATGTGTGAACACACACACACACACATATGTGTATGTGTATATATATATTAGTGTGTGTGTGAATACACACACACACACACACACACACACACACACACACACACACACACACACACACACACACACACACATATATATATATATATATATATATATATATATATATATATATATATATATATATATAAGTCTGTGTGTGTGCGCATGTGTATACATTTGTGTATATACGTATGTGTGTATATTTATGTATGTACTGTATATACACCTTTTGAAGGCAATACCGTTCTTCCCTAGCGATAATTATTAAGTAAAAGATTAAAATACTAAGAGTCAGGTTGGCCGAGTGGTCTAAGGCGCCAGATTTAAGCTCTGGTACACGAAAGTGTGCGTGGGTTCGAACCCCACACCTGACAATTAATTGTTATTTTTACTTCC
Organism: Penaeus monodon; assembly: GCF_015228065.2. Lineage (NCBI taxonomy): Eukaryota > Metazoa > Arthropoda > Malacostraca > Decapoda > Penaeidae > Penaeus > Penaeus monodon. Next base: position 21,499,259 of record NC_051390.1, read on the forward strand.
ACTTTGAAATGAAGGCGGGCATGTGCAAAAACAGCTCGTGGAGGTGAGATGAGTTAAAATATCCGTTTCATGTACTTTCTTCTGTTTATCTACGTTGCCCAAGAGGGTTGTCACGTCTTTTTCGCACTTGGAGGCAAGGTCCATATACTTGTATAGACCTTGCTTGAAGGTTAAATCGAGCAGATGATAATGTACTTCACTTCTATCGCATGATCATATATCCATCTGTAATAATAATCAATAATTTCCCAAAAGGAAGGAAGAAGGTGCTTATGTATGAATATTATCGCTGTCTCGGGCTCAGTATTTAGCGTAAACAGTGTATTGAATGACACGTCACTGGCATGAGTGTTTCTATTCCGAGAAAATGACGGTAACAAAAACGGATCAAAGCGCAGGCGAGTTTGTTGTCGACATCAGATGATCAAGAAAACAGCATTGTAATCTGAGAAGAAAGTTTGATTACTCAGGCAAGTGATGGCATAGCTTACTGCAGATCACTGAGATCAGAAACGGTGTGTTTATTTTATAGTTTTGAAGAACAAGGTCAGGAATTACGAGTGTTAAGCAAGTGTTCTCTATAGGTTCTAAAGAGATTAAAATGTATTGAATGGATACATGTAGCTAATATCTGCGATTAAATAAGTCTTTATCTGGAGTACTGAGTCTTATTTTCTATCCCCTCTTTCTCTCCCATTTCTCTTTTTATCTGATCTTCGTTATCTGTACTCACAATCAGTTTATCTTCATATTCCATCCCAAGGTTAAACTATGCAAAGGAAAATACGTTTAAAAAAATCGCATGATCAGTGTTGCGTCATTCCTAGAATTATACACAAAGTTTCCATATACATATTTTTATTACTACTATTGCTAATTACCAACGGTCATTGATAGAGAGGGTATAGGAGAGGCGACCATTAGCATTAATTGCAATGACAATATAAATGTATATATATATATATATATATATATATATATATATATATATATATATAATTATTTTCATATAATTTATTTCTCATCATTGCAGTGAACAGGACTTATCTATTAATGCATTATGATTATATTAATTACAATCATCATATTCATTATTACCGTTAATTTTGTTATGATAACATTAATATAAATGCTGTTACCATTATTATCACTATCATTGTGATTATTTTTTGTTATATTATTATCATCATTGTTACTCATAAATTCATTAATATCTCCAATATCATCCTCATTCTTATTATCATAATGACTGTTATTATCATATTTGTTGCTAACATCAGTATTATCGTTTTTTTTATATTGTTGTCATTATTGTTCACACAATTATTTCATCATTAGTAATATCACAATTATCATTGTAATCATCATTAGCATTACAATTATCATTATCATTATTAACCACCATTATTCTTTGCTAGGTTATATATCATTATTGTTTGTTATTATTGCTATTATCAATATTACTATCATCACTGTTATTGTGATTATGGCAATTGTTAGTATTGTCATCATTACCATCATCATTATTGTTATTATTACTATTACTATTATTATTTTTATTATCATTATTTTTATTGTTGTCTTATTATTATTATTATTATTATTATTATTATTATTATTACTGTTATTGTTATTACTACTACTACTACTATTATTATTATCCTTATCATTATTATCATTATTATAATGTAATTAATCACTAGTATTAACGTATTCATTGTTACTATTATCATTACTATGATAATTTCTATTAGAATCTTAATTATTATTACCGCTATTACCGTAGTGAATCAGTTTACTTAATGACTAATTAAGAACTATCCACGGCAGTCACTTCCTCCCTTTGGTTCCTTCTGAGCACTAGATAGGATGAGGGAGGCAGGTCAAATGTAAAGAAGGATTGGGGTTTATATAAGATGTTAATAAACGAAGTGCGGTGCACTGGTTCTGTTATTGCTACGTGTAACATTTCATTTTCAAGGCATATTGGCACTCTTTTATAATTTTATCCTTCCCCCCCCCCCTCTCCTGATTGGGTTATCACTGTACGATAAGGGTACGGACATCCAGTCAGCCTCCAGGTTCCCCAACCCAGTGATCTCTTTACTGTACATCTGGTGAGCGATTGCAACACACAGTGACTTAACAAATATGTGTTAAGAAACGAAAGAACAGGCAAATGTGGATGTGAACAATTATTAAACTGAACACTGACAACCGATACATCCATGTAGTCTAGCATTTACAAGTGATACCGAATCGAAGTCAAAGTAAACCGTCACAAAGTCATCATTGTGTGTTTATTTATCACATATCAAGTACTTATGGTCTAGAAATCATATTTCTATTTCTCTTCAGAACATCTTAGTATAAACCAGTGGTTCTTAACCGTGACGAAACCCACAAACCTGCCGCTAACGCAAAGAAATTTCTTTTAAAATTGAAAACAAATTGCATTAATATTTCAGATGGTATATGGCAAATGTATACAAAGTAAGCAAAAGTAAAAATCTTAATTTGTTATTTTTCTTTTTTTTTTGTTCTTGCAAAATGTTTTGGTAGGCATTTGCCGAACACTAAGTTTGGTTCCTCGAAACCAAGGTATAATCAGTGATCTTGCAAAAGGATATTAAAAATCTGGGGATAATATTTCTTAGTTTCCCCAGAAAAAAAACAGTAATAATAATTTCTTTAATAATGAAGGTGAATCTAAAACCAGTGCAGATTCACCAATATTTATTAAGAGAAACAGTGACAAAAGTTTTAGCTGCCACACGTGATTAAACATAACCATTACAATAGGGATTAAGGTAAGCTCTCCTACGACTTGGTAACTTAAGAGCAACTCCAGGAAGAAGCGTTTGCAATGTTGTATTTGCCTGACTCAGTGCACTACAGTGAAACACAATCTCACACCGTAATCGTATCTTAACATGAATTTATGAATGAATATATGTGTGTGTGTGTGTGTGTGATCATAGTGTATACTTTTTCCCTATTTATATAATACTGACTAGCTTCTATCCGGAAATCAATATACTTTTCTTGTTCTACACACCTACTTAAATCTCATTTCATTTTTATCATTTCATTTTTATGATTACAAAAAACAACTGAGCGATGAACAGCGTAAGCAAACATAACTGAAACTGGCGGACAGGAGGCCTCCATAGAGCGAAGTGGCTGGTGTGGTTGATTTATTAGTCTACAGCTAACCATTAGCATAACATAAAACTTATAGGAAACAGGCAGTGCAGACTGCAAGTTACATTTACCTCACTCTCTCTCCTCTCCTCTATTTCTTCTCATTTTCTCTTTTCTCATTCTCTCTCTCTCTCTCTCTCTCTCTCTCTCTCTCTCTCTCTCTCTCTCTCTCTCTCTCTCTCTCTCCCTCTCTCTCTCTCTTTCTCTCTCTCTCTCTCTCCACACACACACACACACACACACACACACACACACACACACACACATAGACGCACAAACAAACAAAACTGATACACAAAGTGCCTAGCCCTAAAGAAAAGACAAAAAATAAGCTCGGAAAAAATGACCACAAACAAGTAGTTGATAAAACCAACGAGGCAAATCACGACCCGGCCACATTAAAACGGAAGTGGTGACCGGAGAGGAGGCAACTGACTCCCCCTGAGAACGCCATAACATCATCAACATTTTGCAAACATCAGGAGGCTACTCCTTCCAACTCCAAACAGAGTTACCAGCTTACCTGCCCTCCCGCCCGTTTCAAGGTGTCAACGAGTTGCGTTTTCGGAAGTTCGCCAACAAAAATCTCCAGTAGCCTCTATTTGCAGCCAATCTTTTGCTCCGTTGGCCCAGATTTTGATGTCATCATGCCACGTTCACGTTGTCGCCCAAGTTTTAAGCGGTAGCTGAATAACGGTGGAGCCTGCCTGTTTTACACGTGGTCCACCGGGTTTCTTGGTTATTCAAGATGCTACAAGGTCTCACAAAGCCTTAGGCAAGCATTTGCTCCCGAGCTAAAGATGTCGCTACCCCTTTGCGACATTTCGATCACCGAAGGCAGAGGACAGGAACCATTTCTGTCCTCTGGAAACGAGCAATCCAGTTCTCATCTCGACTCATTTCAATCGCCCCCACCCTGCGAAAAAGTCTCGAGAGAAAAATTGCTATTCTAATGTCGAACATTCACATCTGAATGAGATCATCTTGGAAACTTTGGAAACTTTAAAGGAAGCTCCACCGTCCATCCACTACATAGTTGATCATAACTACGTCACCTCAACAAGCGACTGGAGATGGCTACCGTCACCATCACGCACGAGAGACATTCGATTTCCTCGATCACACCGTCGTAATCAGAAGATGAATTCCTGGATTTCACGAGGGTTGAGATCTCCTTCATCGACCTCCACTCCCACAGAAGTCGAACAAAAAGCAAGGATCTGACGAGCTCGGGCGTCAACAAGTCTGTGTCTATTATCATTCTCAATTCCTCATAAGACGGGAGAGTTTAAATAGCATCGTGAGCTTCTGGAGTTGTGGTATAGAGCTTAAATTTGTGCCCCAAATTGTAATATAACCAGATATGTCGGCTATACCTTACCTATTGTCAAAAATCTGCAATGACAATTTTACTTAGGCAACAATCACACACACACACACACACACACACACACACACACACACACACACACACACACACACACACACACACACACAACACACACACACACACACAAAATGTATGATGTGTGGATTGGCCATGGCTTCTACTGCCAGTAGCACACAACCCTCAGGTAATGAAAGAATGTGCACGGACGAGCCTGGAGCTCATTGGAACTGTTGATGGTGAAACACTGCTTTTCTTGGAAGAAAGGTACCTTGGTACTGTGGGAGGAAGGAAAGAAGGTTATTAGCAAAATTATGGTAGAGAAACAAGCATAACTGCGTGCAAACCATAGCATTAAAAATATCGCCCGTTGGCAGACCCTTGCGGATTGTGTGTCTGCTCTTGGGCGATTTCGATGCCAGCGATCCTGATGGGAAACCAAAGTGACAACAACTGTATGTATGCAAGATCTATATAAACCTTGGACCTAGGCTGACCCAGCCACACCGAGAGTCGTCACCGTTCCTCAAGACCTCCTGCCTTGGCCCCCCGAACTGGGCCCGCCTCGCCGCAAGCACCATTTCTAATTTACACTATCTTACAGTATTTACCGCTGTTATATTCTTTCTGCAAATAGAGTCAAGCCGTACACAAACAAAACTGATCATGGTCTATCATTGGTACCCACCATTCTCACGTAGGAGGTTCTATACCTAAAATAAAGCCTCTTACAGTAATGATAACATACGTTGACGAAGAGTGATCATAAAAGAGGCAGGGCGAGAGATGAAAGAGAGAGAAAGGACTAAAAAAAAATAGTGTGGGGGAGGAAGAAATAGTGAAAGAAATAATGTGAAAGAGATCTTGAAATGGTGAAAGAGAGAGAGAAAAGAGCCCCATCCCCCCCCCCCTTTCACAATTTTTTTTTCTCGCAAATCCACCAGAGAACCACCTCCTCAAAAAAAAAAAAAAAAAAAAAAAAAAAAAAAAACACGCTTGCACTCCTTACCACAGGCAAAGACAACACCGAAGGGTCGAGCAAGTCGCCGTCGGGCCAGCGGGTCTCCCAGCTCAGGGATGAACTGTCCCGCGAAGCTACGAGACTTATCCAGGCGTGCACGCTGTCATCTGGTGTTTGTGTTTTAGAACATAATTGTAATTATTTTTGAGGCTTCGTCATCATCACTTTCATCATCATCACCACCATCGTCACATCATCTTCATCACTATTATCAATACTACTAACACCCTCTATAATCATGGATGATAATGGCATTATTACCATCTCCATTCTTATTATCATTGCAAAAAACTGACCCCCATTACTATTTTCCACACGTTATCTAATTAATTTATTAGCTTTACTATCATTTTATCATGGCAGATATTATCATCATAACAAGATTGATAAAACTATAAATAAATATTCACACCCCTCGAGGACTTGGTATTAGCCAGAGACATAATTTAAATGTCCTCGGGAGTCTTCTTATCATCATAACGTTTAGTATTTTCAGCATTTACTGATGGCAAATGATGTTGATACAACTACTGCTACTACTCTTAATTGTAATAACAATACATATAATAACAATCATAGTAATAATAATGTTAAGGATGATAATGAATATATTATAATAATAATAATAATAATAACAATAATGATAATGATGATAATGACAATAATAATAATGATAATAATTATAATAATTACAATAATAATAATAATAACAATAATAATAATAATAATGATAATAATAATAGAAAATAATGATAACAATAATAAATTATAATGTATACAAAAGCAATATTAATAACATAAATTACAAAAAGGTGATGATATTAATAATAGTAATTAAAAAAATACTATTCGATGTTTTAAATATATCACGATGAACCTTTTTATTATAGCAAAGGTTACCATATTTGGTATTTACTTACAACTAAGTATATAAAAAAATAATATATATATATATATATATATATATATATATATATATATATATATATATATATATATATATATAAGTAAATAATCATTCCTATAAATCACTGTTCCAAACACCATTAATCACCTGTTATATACCCTTCAGATATCTACACGTTAGCATCATAACACTGACTTTATTTGGAAACTTATTAATGACAGTATAAAAAAAAATGGATGAATGAATGGGTAGTTTAATTAATACTGACACTGATCGAAAAGTTCCTGGACCTGCGTGTCGTTAAGGGCAGTAGGCGGTCGACCTCCCTCGGCCAGACACACAGTCAATAGGTTGTCATAAGTACTGTTGCTGGTTGTTGCTTTCGAGAGGAAAAGGTTCGGTCTAGGGAGCATGCAGGGGGTTCAAGTGGGGTAGTGGTGGAGGTAGGGGTAGTGGAGGAGGTAGGGGTGGAGGAGGAGGTAGGGGTGGGGGTAGGGGTGGAGGTGGAGGTGGAGGTAGGGGTGGAGGTGGGGGTAGAGGTGGAGGTAGAGATAGGGGTGGGGGTGGAGGTAGAGGTGATGGTGGTAGAGGAGGAGGAGGCGGTGGTGGAGGTGGAGATGGAATGGAGGTGGAGATGGAGGTTGTGGTAAAGATGGAATTGGAGGTGGACATGGAGGTGGAGGTGGTGGTGGTGGAGGAGGCGAGAAGAAGAGGTGGAAGTGGTGGCAGAGATGGAGTGGTTGGGGAGGTGGGGGTGGAGGAGGAGATGGAGGTGGTGGTGGAGGAGAAGGAAAGAAGAAGAAGGGGAGGAGGAGGAGGAGGAGGAAGAGGAAAAAAAAAAGACGACGATGATGATGAAGATGAAGATGAAGGTGAAGATGAAGATGAAAATGAAGATGAACATGAACATGAAGATGAACATGAAAATGAAGATGAAGATGAAGATGATGAAAATGAAGATGAAAATGGAGAACATGGGGAGGAGGAGGTATTAGAAGAAGGAAGAGGGAGAGAATAAAAATAGTAATATAGGCCTGCTAGTTTTTCTCTTCATCATCATCGACTGTCATTATTGTCATGAAACACATCATCGTTATCATCATTACTGTATTTATTCTTATCAAAATGACTCAATCTCGTCAGCATTACAATATCATTATCATTAATTCAATCAATATCCTTATATCATTATCATCATTTCAAACATCACCATCATTCATACATGCATTTTACATGAAACGTATACTACTCACAAGACACACATGACCCTCTGAGGAACCGGAGCCTGGCATGGGTTGGCGACGAAGCGGCCGGAGTTCTCGACGATAAAGCACTCTTGGTTACCGACGTCCTGGCTACTGTTCGACTGCGGGGGGAGACGGATGGATCAGTGGCGGAGCGACGGTATGGCGGATACATAAGCACGATTTCTATAAGCCTTTTTACCAATAGACCACGTGGCTGTTTGCCAAGTGGCTTCAAGTCCAATTTGGAACCATCAACTCAGCGAGGGCGTAGATGACGATTTTGTCTGACCTCGTCTGACCTCTCAGTTCGTGCCCAGCGCCCGACGTGGTAAGGTCGTTCCAGCCTTCGCCCTCAGGGCGGATTGGCCGGACACGTGACCCCGCGCTCTCCACTTTACTCTAAGGCATCGTCTCGTGTGTTGCCCTCACTAAGGATAAGTCCGATATGCGAAGCTTAGCCTCGCCCGGGCTATGCCATGAGGGAAGCCCGGCCTGTGTCGACTAATGCCGACTCGCTCACGTGTGTCAGCTGGTGCTGACTCGGCTGAACCTAGTCCTTACCCGCCGTGGTGCCCAGCCACAGCAGTAACCTCCAGGCGACAGTTGCAACTTCTCGCGCCTGGGCGGGGCGCGAACCGCCGACCCCTCGGATGAGAGGCCGACACGTTAGCACTGTACTAGCCCGGAGGCTTTCCCCTCACTGTGTTGTACTCTTATTAATAAAGAGTCAAGCCGTCATACAACTATCACTACCCCTGGTAGCCATTGTACTAAGGGTCCATAGACTT
>NC_051390.1:21525312-21527812 GCF_015228065.2 Penaeus monodon
TCTTCGACTCAAATCGGCTTTCCTCCGCCTCCATAGTGGTGCGATTGCTGCTTCAATGATATATGTGGAGACAACTTCAAAACCTTTATTTTCTGGACTGTTTCGGACAGTGGTTTTTAACCTAGGGGGCGCGCATTTTCCGAAGGGGTGCGAGCCCTTGGAGAAAAGGCAGCAATTATTCTAATTATCTTTGTTATTCTCTTAACGAGAGCATAGTCGCATAATGGAAAGTTTAATTATAATGCCACTAATTCATACTCATTAAAAAGGCTAACAAAACATACATATAACTTTAAAATCTGGGAGGGAATTTTATTTACAGATGCAAGAGAGGCGTGGAGGGAAGGGCAGATTCCTAAAGGGAATGGTAATTAAAAGCTTAAGAACTACTGGTTTGGGATATCTGAAGGAGGGCCGACTGTGCCACATCTCCAATCTTCCGCTCAACAAATACTGCTATTATCTGTTTAGAAGCGTTGGACAGCCAAACAACCAATAACCAATTACTATCTTTGTTATGATAATAACATTAATGATAACGATAATATGATAATGATAATGATGATAATAATAACTACAACCATGAAACACCTAGCTTCTTTGGGTGCGATAAATACTATGCCATCTATGGGCGGCATGAAGAAACATGTGCCATACGTGAGCACAGCTGGACTTTTGCCCTTCTCTTAGGATATTCATATAGGATAAACATGTAAAAAATTATGGATGTAGGCCGTAATAATTTAAAAGAAAGACAAAGAAAGATACCGCCTTTCAAACTACTAGATATGAGTTTCCTTTAATCAACAATAATTGTAACAAATAACTAAATTATTTAAATCATGATATTAGTGCTAGGAATAGTAACTACACTAGTTGATAACCAATGATAATAACAATTCTAAAGTGATAACAGCAACTGGTAAATAAGTAACATAACAATGTACTATTTAATGATGGGTTTACTCTCCAATTCAGAATCTCGCAAGGAGGATGCGCTATGAAAATGAGACGAAATTGGTTTCCAAGGCAGCACGAGGGGGGTAAATCCCAATTTAAAGAGATTCAAGGTTCTCTTGACTTAACCGCAGTTTTGGCGCACGTGATCGTAGGAACCGTGTGGTCATCGCATCGTACCTTCATCAAAATAAACGTCATTATGACCTTTACGATAATTAATAGACAAGAAATGGTATTTATCACGACTTCAGCTCAGCAGAATTCGGTATTAATAAACTATTAATAAACTTCAAACTGGTGTCATTGTGTATGTGCACCAGAATCATCTGCGGAATATTACCCCCTCCTCCCCTCCACAGCCGCAATTATTTGGAAAAAAATATGGCCTCGGTTTCATCCGAGACTGAATAGCACGGGCTCAGTTATTACGTAGAATCAAAATTCACAACCTGAGAGGAATGGCAACAGAAGCGCCTAAAAGTAAGCAAAGAAGGCAATCTAATTATTTTATCTTCAAAAGTAATTATTTCTAATTATTTAAATTATAACCTAAGTTGGGTTTTGCTGTTTAACGAATTCAAGTAATAACCTAATGATTTTGGAATATATATATATATATATATATATATATATATATATATATATATATATATATATATATATATATATATATATATATATATTTTTTTTTTTTTTTTTTTTTTTTTTTTTTTTTTTTTTTTTTTTTCCTAAAATAAATTTCATATATTTCCCGTGTATGGTATATAATTGTACTCATCATTAACTATATTTCTTTAGCTATTTAATAGCATCAAATATATAGACATACAAATAACATCGAAGAGATAGGAAAATTGTCGTTGCATTTTGTGCATTTTAGCATTATTGTTCACACCATTCACAACATATATTGCAAATACAACTTATTTTTTCATCATTCAATGCTGTTTTCTCCATCTCGAGTTTATTTGTACTTATCATACATGATTATCACCTGTGTTGTTTCCTTGCAAAATCGATTTTGGTAAAACATTTTTTAAATTATTGTTGTCGTTTCTTATTGCAACTTTTTCACCATCACTTTCCTTCGATATTCTTTGCGCTCTGTGGGGGGGATTGCGTGTAGCATTTCGCGAGTTATTTCCTAAATTTCTTATGTTATTCCTTGCCTGTGTAGACTATTTCATATACGCGTGCAGTTTTGTTACTCTCTTTATGACAGTGTGCTTAGATTTTCCTCATTCTTGCCAGGTAATCACATGTACATGTATACATTACACAGACTATTCGTATTCTATTCAATCTGTATATATAGGAGAATGTTACTGCATATCATATAATCATACTGCACATAACTTGACATGTGAACTACTAGCTGATAACATCTCATAGATATATTATTGCTCAATAAGAAAACACTGTAATGCCTTAAATCTGCACCACTTTTGCAATACAAACTCTATGCAGTGAGTGTGTCTGGAAAAATGTGAAATATAAGGAAAGGCTTTAGCTGTGACATGGGTGCAAATATGAAGATGAA
>NC_051390.1:21532812-21535536 GCF_015228065.2 Penaeus monodon
GTTTTTTGTAATGCAAATGCGTTTTTGGGGGTAGTGCATGTCAGCGTACGCCCATGCGTGCGCAAGTTGTGTGTGAGCCCACGTATTCAAATGCCATTAGAGATGAGCAGTAACGCCAAACTGCTGAATGGTTCCTCGCACACATTTCAGGTGCGCTGACTATCACTCAAAGCCAACTCGAAGCTCCCCGACTAGAAGGACATGGTCTTCATCCTGTCTTGCCCGGTTACTTCACCTTCTGTGGGAGGTGGCTGTGGATGACAATTAAAGAAGTACAAATCGACTTCGCCCTTTCGCCTATATGCCTCTACCTGGGCATATAGACCCATCAACAAACCATGAATGGATGTCGGCAATAACTTTGAGTGTACAGGGAAAGAAAGTAGAGACTGGAAGATGGATGAGGGTTAATGGTTAAAACAAATAAATGTACTAGATATCAAAGGTCATATGATAAAGTGGTGTGGCGAAGAGGGTAAAACTTAGTTAAAGTGGACAGAAGAAGGGGAGGGACAAGAAAAGGAAAATAAAAGGGGGAGGAGAAAAGACAACGCAAAAATTAGTTGAGGTATGGGCTGAGGTCCAAGGCAAGGGTGATCCCTAACATTGGGTCTCAGTGTCCGTCTCGTAAGTCCCCCTCGACAACAAATAGCAAGGGATGGGGGGGGGGGGGGGATATGGATGAGGGATAGGCGTGTGTAGGGATATGGTCGGACGGCTGGACTCTTTGTTAATATAACCTTCATGGGGAAAGTATTGTTTACGGAAAGTAATCTTGGCAATATTGGTAGAGGAATTAGGCGGCTTCTAGTGATAATAGTGTACCATTGTTCTTATACTGCAGCATAGTCAATGAGGCAGGCGAGAAAGTCACTTTCACAGTCTGACCAATCCTTGCCGTAAACAGGACAGACAACCGGGGAAATGGAGACAGTTTCGGTAGAGCTACTACACGGTGGGGGGGAGGGGAGGGGGGCTACTGGGCAGGAACAGGTTTTCCAGTGAAATCAGTCAGTGTAGACGTGTATGAGCTTAGGACTTGAATGTAACTGACGAGAACGACAGGGGTGGCTGAGGAAGGAAATTTTGCCTACTTGCATTTGGAGACATTGTTGGAAGAGGAGTGTGTTGTCAGAATAAGGAGCTGTAAGATCATCACAAAAATAAGAGTACTCAAAAGGTTTGTAGAGCTGGACTTGATTGAAGGACGAAGACAGGAGAAAGAGAGAGAGGAGTTAAGGCAGTACCACTGCGGGTAGGCGTGGAGTAATATGGGGATAGAGGGTTAAAAACTGGGAAGGATGAGGATGTTGGGAAAAGGGAGGACTCTCTTCTGAAGGCTGAGTCATGACCTGGGTGGGTGACTTGGAATGGACTGAGCTGGCAGCAAGTATCGAGATGGGGGTAGTAGTAGCACTGTTTAGAATCCTGTTTAAAGGAGAGCCAGAGGTCAGGGAATCGGAAAAGTTAAAGGCAGTGCGCTAGTTTATATAGGGGCAAACTTAAATGGCCAAAGCGGGTACAAATTCATTATTGGCCATGGTAAGCCTGTGGAGAAGAGAAATGGTTCACACCACTGGGTCCCCATGAGAGTTAAGGACTAGACAACTAAACAGGAAAATCCTGTACCCATGGCTCCACAAAGCTAGCCTTTAGTCTTTTCAACACGGCTCTTATATCTTAGGAAATGGACAAAAGAAGCGGTTGAAGAAAAGAAGGAAAAGTAAAGTGGGGAAAAAAGACTTGCAAAATTGGTTGTGCCTAGGGCTGAGGCCCAAGGTAGGGAGATCCCTAACACTGGGCCTGTCTCACTTCCTACCTCGATCCCCACGATAACAGACATGGAATGGGGGGGGGGGGTACCTTAATTAAAATATAAATCAACATTTTTATACCAAAACAAGATATCGTGGTATCGAGATACTACTGATACTTTTCTTCGAATCCAAGACTACTGTGTTTATACAAAAAAGGTTTTCCAATCATCCTTAGAGCGTTTGCTTCAGTTCCCGAAATTATTTACTTTTTTCAAAGAACACCATAACAAGGGTCTTCTGACAACAGGTGCTTTTGTGCTCAAATTTTGTAGATTTAAAACTCCTTGACTAATCAATGAAGCATAAGAGATATTTGTCTTGACCACTTTCCCGGAAATGCGTCTGTTAAATGTGTAGTTAATTTAAATATTCATCTATAACATAAGCATGCACTCTACCACATAATTGTAATCATCTGACGTGAACATATTAATACTCACAATATATATGGAATTTTAAATGAACAGAACATCGCGCAAATAGTCTGAGAATACATTTGGACGCGGATACCCACATTTGTCCCCTGAACTACATTTACCCGAAGTGCAGGCAACTGAAACATATTTCCTTGAGCGCCGAGGCCTTTGTAAGGGAATAATGTGGAACCTAGATCCAATGTGAGTTTAGTGATCCTATTTTAAAAATGCAAAGCATTTGACATCAATAATAAATACGTAAATAAACAGACAAGGAAAAAATAAACAAATCAACCTTTTATTCTCTTCTCTTGTCTTACGGTTTCTGTATGTATACGTACAGGTACGTTAACCCACATGGAGACAAATATATAAAGTAATTGAGGCAGTCTCAAAACTATAAAAAGTTAAAGTATACACATATAAACAAAAAGCAATGCACCTACCAAAATATAATAAATAAAAAGTTTATAAATAGAGGTATTTTTTTT
>NC_051390.1:21535636-21544388 GCF_015228065.2 Penaeus monodon
AAACTGACACCCAACCTCCAAATCTTACAACTCCCTGCTCCTTCCACACTCCAATAACTGCTGATATCCATCCTCCTCCTAACATATCCCCCCCTACAACCTATCCTCCTACCCCCATCGAGAATAAACACCCACCCCCCCGACCCCCAACCCCAGCCCCACATTAAACCCTCACACCACCCTCATCCCTTCCACTCCCTCCTACGCACATGAATCCCTTATGTAACTCTTTAACTCTCATAAAGTCAAATACCACCACCAGACAAACTCCCATCCCACACAGCCTACCTACTGTCCGGTGTGGCCCCCCCACGTTTTTACACAACTCGTACCTCTGCTTTCCCCCACCTATCCCCCTTCACCGACCTCCAACCTATCAGACTCCTTACAGAATCCCCACACTTTTGCTTCAACAACCTATTCTCTTTCTCAACGCATACATATTCTCTCTAATCTAACTCCTACATACCCTACACTAACCCTTTCACTCACCAATTCCTTTGCCCACTTAGACACTAATATCCACTAACTCAACCACTCTTCCCTAACATTAACTATAGTGCTACATGACCTTAGATGTCTAGCACATTTTTCTTGCTTTTAACCATTAACCATTAACCATTTTCTTTTCTTTTACTATATCTTCAGTAAGTGGTGTTTGTACTGATCTGTGGTTTGTACCTTGAAGCGTTTAATGTATTTGTTTACTTGAGATAATTTGGGTGAGAATGAGGCATTATTAGTTACGTTTAAAATAATTATTGATGTGTGGGAATTGTTTTATATTACATTTTATTTGTATATTATACCGAAAACTGAAAGGTGCATTTCTCTTGTGATGATTATATTGGAACTTTTGTTAAATGTTTATATATTCAGTTCATTTTCCTCCAACACCCATTTGTACCCTGATTACCCACTGATTTCTTCATAATTACTTTTTTGCAGTGTTCCTCTTCCCTCCCTTACCCCCCTTCCCTCTTTTATTAATCCCCACCTTACTCCATTTGCTCCCTCAATCCCTTGCTCGTTGCTGTCATGGGAGGCATAGGAGACATACTGAGGCCCAGTGTAGGGGATCACCTCTACCTTGGACCTCTGCCCTCAACTAATTTTGCATGGTCTTTTCTTCTCTCCCCCTCCTTTTCCTTTTCTTCCTCATTCCTTTATTTTGTCCACTTCCTAAGGTATGAGAGCCATGCTGAAAGGATGAAAGGCTGACTTGCCGTCAGTCCTGAACAGCTTCCAGGAGTGATGAGCATAGTATTTCTATCCCTCAGGGTCCCAATTAGGATACCCTGAGGGGTAGACTGTTTCTTTTCACCACTTATTTCAGGCTCACCATGGCCAATAATTAAGATTTTTTTTATCCTTATTAGGGACTTATAAGGGTTATCCCTTCATCAAGTAGCCTATCTGATCTGAATTTGATTTTTTCTCTGGTTTCCTGATCCCTGCCTCTCCATTGACCATGGCTCTGACCGCTTGATACTAATACTCCCTACTTGATGTTTACTGACAGCTCTAACCATTCCGAATCATCCTCATAGGTCATTACTCAACCTACAAACTACACCCTTCTTCATTGTCTACCCCTCTCTCCTTATTACTATTCTTCATCCTTATTGTCCTCCTCCCCACAGTACTTCCTTCCTCCACACCATCCCATCTTCCCCCCACCCTCATCCTTCTACTGTTTCCACCTCTGCAAACCTTTTGAATACTCTTTTTGGCCCAACCAAGTGGGATCGGTTCTTTGTGATTTCCCTACAGCCTCTTATTCTGAAAATACCGTACTCTTCCAACAAACAAGTAGGCAAAGTTTCCTTTCGCAGTCGTTCCGATCATTCCTTGTCACAGTTACATATGAGTCCACAACTCGCACACTATCTACTCTCACTGACCTCATTAGCAAACCTATTCCTATTCCTCTCATAATACTTATACCAGAACTGTTTCCATCTCCCCAACTGATCGTCCTATATACGACAAGGACTGGTCAGACTGAAAACGATCTGCTTGCCTGCCTTGTTGATTATTCAAACTATGTCCATATACATGAGGCCAGACAGAAGCACGCTTCTACCTACTCCAAAACTCCTTTGCTCCCCTCCCTTGCCATCTTCTCAAGAAGTCTCAGTATCTCTTCCCTCTACCCCTAACCATCCTACCTCTCCCCCAACTAAATTCCTTTTCAAGTCTAAATCCAGATACTCCAATCTCTAACACTTCCCTGATGTCTTCCCCTCCTCCTCATTTTGCCTGTCACACCATACAATCTGAATGTTCAATACCATCCTCTCCTACGACCACCTCTTTCTCTGCTCATCGGACATCTACCCTCTCTTCTCCTCACAAGAAAACCTGTGTTTCTTACACCTCCCCACCCATCTCCCCTCCAGAAACTCTTGAAGACATCCCAAACTTCCTAAACTTGACCCAAGAAGATGCTCCACTCCTTCATCAGTCCTCCAATCCCTATATTCCTATACCCTCTACATTCAAAGTATCCATCTTCCTCCTCAAGTTCTCCCTACATCTCTTCCTCCCACTCTCTCCTAGAACACCTCATCCTCTCCTTCTCTATATGCACCACCATTCTCTTTCCCCATTATCCTTACCACCCCCACCTGGATGCACAGGTGCTTATGACCCTTCCCCTCCTTACATTCTTCCTGATACTTTAACACCCTCCCACATTCCCTTATCTCATTCCCCGGATTCTTCTCCTACTTCTCCAACAGCCATCTTTACCTGCATTACCTGCACGATGGCTCCTTTGACTGTTTTCTTTATACAGTGTTCCTCGTCCTTCCTCAGACACAGTACTCTTCATTTCGTCCAGTCACCCAACACCCTTACCCCTTTTCTCACTTACTAATCTCCGCCTTACTTCATTTTCTCCCCCCTCTTTACCCTTTGCACTTACTACATACTATCCAATAACGCTCTATAAACTTTGACAGCTCACACATTTTAGCCAAATCATTAACTTATTTTTACCTCTTGTGCCACAATTCCATAATGCTATATGACCATTGGTGTCTAGCACATTTATTTGTTATAACCATGAACCATTTACCCTTTTCACTACTGTACTATCTTATAGCGCTCTACAACCATTGACTTGTGACACATTTTGTCCCAATTATTATTATTTTTTTTTTTTTTCCCCTTTTCATCACAATACTTTACCATTGTGTTATATGACCTTTGATATCTAGCACATTTACTAACCATTTCAACCTCCTGCAAGGTATTATAAGTTTGTTAAGCCTCCTTCAGATACTGAGGTCAGATTGACAAATCAAATATAACTCCATAAAATCATGAATTTTATCATTATTGTATCCAGTTGATATAGTGAAATACTAAGTGCATAGGGAATGAATGTATACAATCTTGTAAAAAAAATACCTCTATTTATAAACTTTTTATTTATTATATTTTGGTAGGTGCATTGCTTTTTGTTTATATGTGAACTTTACTTTTTATGTTTTGGCTGCCTCAATTACTTTTTATTTGTCTCCATGTGGGTTAACGTACCTGTACTTACATACAGAAACCGTAAGACAAAGAAGAGAAAAAAAGGTTGATTTGTTTTTTTTTTCCTTGTTTTTTTTATTTAGTATTTATTTTTTATGTAAAATGCTTTGCATTTTTAAAAAAAGGATCACTAAACTCCATTGGGATCTAGGTTCCACTTTATTCCCTTACAAAGGCCTCGGGCTAAAGGGAAAATGTTTCATTTGCCTGCACTTCGGGAAAAATGTGGGTTCAGGGCAAATGTGGGTACCGCTCCAAATTATCTCAGACTATTTGCGCATGTTCTGTTCTTTTAAAATTTCCTATATTGTGATTTGATATGTTCACGTCAGATGATTCAATTATGGGGTGGGTCAGCTTTGTTATGATAATTTTTAAAATTAAACTACCTTTAACAGACGCTTTTCCCGGGGAAAGTGGTCAAAAAAAAATATCTTTATGCTTCTTGATTAGTAAGAGTTTTAAATCAAAAAATTTTGAGCAAAAAAGCCCTGTTGTCAAAGACCTTGTTATGGTGTTTTTTAAAAAAAAGTAAAAATTCGGGAACTGAAGCAAACGCTCAAAGGAGTTTGGAAACTTTTTCGAAAACACAGTATTTGGATTCGAAAAAAAGTATCAGTAGTATCTCGTACCACATATCTTTTTTTTGGAAAAAAAATGTTGATTTTTTTTTAATTAAGGACCCCCCCCCCTTTCATGTTGTTTCGGGGGGATAGGTTGAATGGACAGGCCCCATGTTAGGGATTCCTACCGGGCCTCAGCCCTAGCACAACCTTTTGCAAGTTTTTTTTTTCCCCACTTTACTTTTCCTTCTTTTCTTCAACCTTCTTTTCCTTTTCCCTAAATAAAGAGCCGTGTTGAAAAACAAAGGCTAGTTTTTGGACCGGGGTACAGGTTTTCCTGTTTGTTGTCTGCCCCTTAACTCTCATGGGGACCCAGAGGTTTGTGAACCATTTCTCTTCCCCCACGGCTTACCATGGCCAATAATAAATTTTGGACCCCTTTCCATTTAAGTTTGCCCCTAAAAAACACCCACTGCCTTTAAATTTTTCCATTCCCGGACTCTGGGCCTCTCCTTTAAAAGGTTTCTAAACTGCTACTACTACCCCCATCTCGATACTTGCTGCCACTCATTCCTTTCCAAGTCACCCCCCAGGTCATGACTCACCCTTAGAAGAGAGCCCCTCCCTTTTCCCAACATCCTCATCCTTCCCATTTTTTTAAACCCTCATCCCCATATTTCCACCCTACCCGCGTGTACTGCCTTAACTCCCCCCTCTCTCTTTCTCCTTCTTCGTCCTTAAATCAAGTCCACTTAAAAACCTTTTGAGTATCTTTTTGGGCCCCAGCAAGTTGATCGATTATTTTTGTGATGATTTTACAGCTCCTTTTTTACAAACACTCCTTTTCCAACAAGTCCCAAAATGCAAGTAGGAAAAATTTTCCCTTCCTCAGCCACCCCTGTCTTTCTCTCAGTTACATTCAAGTCTAACCATACACAGTCTACACTGACTTTTCCCACGGGAAAACCCTGTTCCTGCCCAGTCCCCCCCCTCCCCTCCCCCCCCCGTGTAGTAGCCTCCGAAACTTCTCCTTTTTCCCCGGGTTGCTGTCCTTTTTACGGCAAGGTTTGGGTCGACTGTGAAAGTACTTTCTCCCCGCCTCATTGACAGCTGCGTATAAAACAATGTTCACTTTTATCACTAGAAGCCGCCTAATTCCTCACCAATTTGCCAAATTATTTTCCGAAACAATTTTTTTCCCTGGGGGTTATTTTAACAAAAGGTCCGCCGTCCGACCATATCCCTACCGCCTTTTCCCCTCATCCATACCCCCCCCCCCCCCCCCATCCCTGCAAATTTGTTGTCGGGGGGGATTACGAGACGGACACGAGACCCAATTTTGGGGATCACCTTCCCTTGGCCTCACCCATACCCAACAATTTTTGCGTTGTCTTTTCTCCTCCCCCTTTTTTTTTCCCTTTTTTTGTCCCTCCCCTTTTTCCCACTTTAACTAATTTTTTACCCTTCGCACACCACTTTATCTATGACCTTTGATTCTATACATTTTTTGTTTTAAAACCTTAAACCCTCTCCTCTTCCAGTCTCACTTTCTTTCCCCGTAACTCAAAGTTTTCCACATCCTTTTATGGTTTGTTGATGGGTCTATATGCCAGGGAAGGCATATAGGCGAAAGGGCGAAGCGTTTTACTTTTTTTTAATTTTCACCACGCCACCTCCCACAGAAAATGAGGGGAACCGGGCAAGACAGGAGAAGACCAGTCCTTCTGTCGGGGGGCTTCAGTTCTTTGAGTGTAGTCAGCGCACCTGAAATGTTGCGAGGAACCCTCAGCGTTTTTGGGGTTACTGCCATCTCTTTTTTTTGGGGGTCACACACAAATTGCGCACGCATGGCGACGCTGCATGCCTACCCCCCAAAAACGCATTTGCATTCAAAAACACATTAAAAATATGCTACGGAGAGGGGGGTAGGGAGTCTATCACGTAGTCTTAATACCATTAACGGGAGAAAAAAAATGAAAAAGAATTTTTTGGGGGCAGTATGCGAGGGGAGTAACAGAACAAACCCCCGCAATTAACTGTAAACTGCAGTAAATGGGAACTGCGAATAATGGCATATTTTTATAGAAAGGAACAAGCAGATTTTGCTGTGTTTGTGTTGTTGTATGTATTTATATAGTTTACCAGCCCAAGAGTGTGTGTGTGTGGGGGGGGGGGGTGGGGCCTGTCTGTGAACAGGACTGTACCCAATGTATTTGGGACTTACTGTCGATGAGGAAATGGTCTCTAATTGAATTTTTACTAGAATACCATATATTATTGCAGGGCCAGAGGAAAACTCAGTATTTGTTTCTCACTTTATTGAGGGGAAAAGACACGTTGATTAAATGGGTCTTGCGCGGGAGACGTGGCGGAAACGGGGTCAGCTCCTACAGGCTAAGGGGGAAAAGGGGTTTTTCCCGGTTAGGGAAAACTCCGATCCAACTCCTTTGGGTATTTTTGGGGCCCTTCAACCCTAGGGCATGGGGACACAGCTGTTACCCCCGGGACCCCCCCAAAAGTTTTTTGTTACGCCGAAGGGGGGGTCATGACCCCAAGCAGTCATCGCTGCCCAGCCGTCTTCTTGTTAATGGGGTTTACCCGGGTAGGCGATTCCACTATTAAAGTGTCACATATAGGTTTTGCATAATTCTATTTCTGTTACCAGTGGACCCCATGCTGGCTGGTTACCCCGCGGATCCAAAGTCCCAAATAAAAAACACCGTCACCGAGGGGGGAGGTCCCTTATTTTTCACCCTTTTTTGACCGGGGTTCGTGCAAGCACCCGACGTGGTAAGGCCGGCTTCGCCCTCTCCCTCCCGGGGTAGCTGGGCCCGACCCCAAAACCATTACCCCTAAAATAGACATTCTCGTGTGTTCCCAACTGCGATGTCAACTTTAGAAAAGAGAGTGAATCGTATACCAGTATATACCCCTGCAAGCCATTGTACTTAGGTTATAGCCTTTTACGATGTGTGTGTGCGTGCGGCGGGCGCTTTTGGCCTGCATGTAGGTGGGGTGTATATGTATAAAACACATATGTGAATGTATAGAATGTTATTATAGATATATATTATACATACATATATAATAATAATTTTAATATATATATATTATAATATTAAGGGTTAGAAAGCAACAAAAAGGTGGCGTTTCTTTAAAGCCCAAAAAAAAAGTCATGAAGATTCAAAGAAACCGGGGAATGAACAAGATGAACATATCTTGGAGCTGTTTTAACTAAAAATATAGATTCACCGGGGATAAAAAGAAAAATTACCATTGCCAAAAAAGCCCCAATTTCTCTCAAAAACCTGAAAGACCGAAGCATTACCTCGGGCAAAGCTGAGGTTTTTTTGAAATCATTAGTTTTCCCCAAATTTCATCATATGGTTCTGATGTTGGGGGTGAAAGTAGCAGAAAAAGATCAAAGTTTTAAATTGGTTACGACGAGTACGGTATTTGCTGGACAAAAAAAAACGAAAGATGAATGCTGAGAAAAATAATTGTAAAGACCCGGGTGTTTACTCTTGAACAGGAGGAAATTAAAGTTTATTGGTCTGAAAAAAATAAAAGTATTTAAAAAAAATTGCTGACAGGGGTGGTGAAGGAAACAGGGAAGAGGCAAACCCAAGACAAGACTAGCGCAATATCAAAAATATTTCGGGCTGTCGATGGGACAAGTGGAAAGAAAAGCGAAATCGAGTTTATGGCGAAGGTGGTGGAAGGGCCCCGGCTGCTCAAAATGACATACCGTTATTGATGTGATATTATATCATCACAAAACGGTAGCTCATGTTTTGGGAGCCGTGGACCTGCCCCCCTCCTCGCCACTAAACTCGTCTTACGTTTTTTTCCATTGTACCCGACCCCCGCAAAAATCTTTTATATTTCGCTCAGTCTTGTCTTCGGGTTTCCTTTCCCTTTTCCTTCACCACCCCGTCAGCAAGTTTTCTCAATACTTTTACTTCTCATTTCATGACCAAAAAAAAATTTAATTTTCCCCCTGTTCAAGATTCCAACAGCGGTCTTTACAATTTATTTTTCTCAGCACTTCCATTCGTTTTCTTTTCTGTCCACTAATACCCGTACTGTCTGAACACCCCTTTTAAAAATATTGACTTTTTCTTGTCTATCTACTTAAAACCCAACACTAACCATATTGGAATTGGGAAAAATAATGATTCAATAACCCAGCTTTGTCCTAAGGGAAAAGCTTCGGTCTTTTTCCCGTGTTTTTGGAGAATTTGGCTTTTTGGCAATGGGAATTTTTCTTTTTATCTCCGGGGAATCTATATGTATTTTTAAAAAACTCCAAGATTGCTCATTGTTCATTGCGTTTTTTTTGAATTTCATGACTTAGTTTTCTTGGTTAAGAAAAAAAAGCCACCTTTTTTCTTCTTTCTAACTTTTTTTTATTTAAAAATAATAATATATAAATTATTCATGTAATAGTATGTATATAATTATCTATATATCACATTCAATACATTCACAATTTGGGTTTTTTACATTACACACACACCTACATGAGGCCGAAAGGGCCCCCGCGCACGCAACCCCCACTCTTAAAAAAGGGTACAAACCAAGTACAATGGCTTCAGGGGGATTGATACTGGTATACGACCACTCTCTATTTCTAAGAGTTG
>NC_051390.1:21544488-21562126 GCF_015228065.2 Penaeus monodon
AGGTCTCTGTGATTCTTTTGTGCTTTGCAATTTGAACTATCAGAAAATGTCTTGTCACAGTATGAACACTTGTATGGCTTTTCACCTGTGTGTATCCTTTCATGTATCCTGAGATTGGAAGGGGTGTTAAATGATTTGTTGCACTGGGAACATGAAACTTTATCTCCTGTGTGAATCCTGAAATGCCTTTTGAAATCAGACTTCGAAGTAAAGGATTTGTCACAAAGAGAACATTTGAAGGGCTTTTCCCCTGTATGAATCTTGATGTGGCGTGAAAGACTGGCCTTTGAATTGAACTTCATATCACAGTCTGCACAGCTAAATTTCTTTAAATCAGCATGACATTTTAAATGCTCCCTGAAAGCAGTCTCTAAATCAAACTTTTTTTTGCACACTATACACTGATATGGTGTATCAGTTTTGTGTGTTTTCTCATGCCTCTTCAAAATTGAATTGTCACTGAATTTCTTATTGCAGAGTGAGCATTCAAAAGGTCTCTCACCTGTGTGAATCCTAAAGTGAATGATGAACTTCTCCTTGTTAAGGTAGGTCTTTCCACAGACAGAGCACTGGAATATCCCCTTTCCTATATGTAGACGTTCATGCAACTTCAGAGCCCGTTGAGAACTCACTGTCTTGTTACAATATGAACAATTCCTTTTGCCACTGATGATGTGTTCACTGTATCAAATAATAAATAGGTTAATTTTAGACTGCTGAATAATACTAATCCCAGCTTGTGGTAGAAAATTGTTCAATCTCAGGAAAAAGAGCAGTCTAAAATGTAAATTAATTTTCTAAGAATGAAAATGTAATCATAAGTTAATTTCCAACATTATTAACTTAGGAGGAGAACCTCAGTTCATCAGTGCCTATTTCTAAAATATTAAGGGGATTTACAATACAATAACAAAAAAACTTACCTCATTTTTATTCTTTTCCTAGCTTCCACTCCACTACAATTCTGTACATCTTCCTGAGAATCTTCTCTTACACTGTACTTGTGATAGAAGTCCATGATCTTAGCTTTAGCTTTATAAATGTCAAGAACTGTCTCTTTTGCGACTCCATACTCTTCAGACAAGCTGTCCACTGATATGTCAGACTCCAACTTCTTTATGACATCCAATTTCTGGGCAATATTTAAGTCCACACGCTTCTTTCTTGAGCTCATACTGTACAATGTTTCGCAAGAGTTGTCCAATCAGTGCGTGTATGTGGATCTATATGTATATGTATCAGTTTTATACGTGCAGTAAGTAGTATCTGAAATCTGCCATCTCAGAGTCCATTATGAGGAGGGCATTCTGTATAAAGGAGAGAATAATCCAATAAAATAATTATATCTTTATAAAATTTAACAGAAACAGATTTTAGAAAATGTAGATCTCTTCCCCTAATAAAGATGTGAGATTTAACTGATCACTATCCTGGTACAAATCATGTTAATCAGATATAAACCTCAATAATCAAAGATGCTGAAAAGCAGCTTGTGAGATACAATCCTTCAATCCTCATGGAAATCTACTCTTTGAATATTAAACATTTTAACTAGATACTTCAGCATGGCAAAATTCTTTTAAAAATGGGTTATGATTCTTAGGGAAGCGACTCATAGATCTACTACAGAACAGTATAGAGATATCCACTATTTTCTGTATACTATCAAATTTGGTAACAAAATGAAGTCATGACAACTGCCTGCTTTACCCTGACAATAGGGAAATGGTATAAGATGAGTATTAATTCCTCATAGTGACCTTATAATAAATAGAGGTTAAACAAATCAGTTTCACTTAACCCAGTGCCTCCAGGTTATATGCTATTTAGTCATGAGTTGATTGCAGCTCCAGAAGATGGGTCATTATGTCATGTTACTACTATGCATGCAATACATTTCATGCAGTTCTTCATAAAGTACAAAGTAACTTCATGTCCAAACATCACATGCCATGGGACACTGCCTGAGGGGGAACAAGATGTATAATGTGCACAATGACTATTCTTTTGTATAAAAGGGGCAACATTTAGCTTGCTATCCATGAAAAATGCCACGCACCAAAAAATTGTGACCTCTTACTGCTGCTGTGGTTAATGGTTAATGGTTAAAAGCAAAAAAATGTGCAAGACATCTAAGGTTATGTAACACTATAGGAAGGTACAATAAAGGAGTTGATGTGTGTTTGGGTTAAGGTAGAGTTAGGTAAGGGGATTAGATTAAGTGAAGGATATGTATGTGTCTGAGGAAGGAGAACAGGTTGTCAAAGCAGAGAGTGTAAGATTCTGTAAGGATGTCTGATAGGTTGGGAGGTCGGTGAAGGGAGGAGAGGTGGGGGAAAGCAGAGGTACGGGCTGCACCAAAGCATGGACAGTACAACAGAATATGTGGAACTGAAAGAGGGATATTACATAAAGAACATAGTGGTGGATCAGAACATGACATCAGATATGAGTGTGTTAGATGGGTGTGGCAAATAAGTAAGCAGGCGAGAGCTGTCTCCCAATGTCTGTTCCAATGGAATGGAGCTGACCAGGAGGAGACTGATATTTTACAGTATGTGATTTATTAGTATAGGCCGCGGTGGCCGAGTGGTTAGAGCATCGGACTCAAGACTGTCACGACGGCAATCTGAGTTCGAGGGTTTGAGTCACCGGCCGGCGCGTTGTTGCCTTGGGCAAGGAACTTCACCTCGATTGCCTACCTGGCCACTGGGTGGGTAAGCCAGCCCAAGTCAGTGCTGGTCCCAGAACCGGGTAAATGAAGATGGTGACTCGATAAAAACACCGGGCAGAAGGCAACGTAAACCACCGGTCTAAACTGCCAAGAAAATCATGGAAATCCATGATCGCCAATGTCCTTGTAGGACAGGGCACTTAAAAAAAAAAAAGAAAAAAAAAAAATTATTATTATTATTATTATTATTATTATTATTAGTGCAAAGACTTGACCAGAAAGACATACAGGATATACAGGAAGGTCTTAAAGTGAGGGTAATAATCTGTAGCTGGAATATGTGAGAAACATGGTTGGTGTGATGTGAACATTGCAGCCCAGCGTGCTAAAGTATCTGCCTGTTCACTGCTGGAGATTCTGACATGGTTGGGCACACCAGCAAAATCTGATAGATTTATGGTGTGTGGACAGGTAGAACAACTGGTTCTGGATCTTACAGACAAGGGGAGACTTTATGAGAGTTAATGAGTTACGGGAGTCAGTACAAATTGTGAAAAAGGAAGGAGTGAGTGAGTATATGTGTTTTAATGCAAAAAGGAGTGTGTACATTAAAGACATTGGATTCAGGAGGGAGGGGTATTTGAAAGTGTGAGTTGGAAAGGTTACTGCAAAACCAATGCTGAAGATGGATTTGGAGCCATCAGTGTAAATATGAATATTGGAAGAATGAATGGAGACATAGTCAAAGAAATGGGTGAGAATGACAGACGTAGAGATATCTGATTTTGGTGGGTCAGGGAAAACAGAGGAGCAAATGCAGGGTAAGGTATAAGCCATGGAGGAACAGAATGGACAGAAAACGGAAGAGGTCGGAGATGGGGAAAGGGGAATGGGAAAGGAGGGTATCCATGCAAATGGAAAAAGGAGTAGGTAAATGTGGAGAAGAAGCAAAGATAGGAAGCAGGGATCGTGGGATAGTTAGTTTGGTGAGGGAAAGTTGGTGGAATTGAGCATAGCATTGGAGAGAGAGAAGGGTACGATGTCGAGAGAGAGATGGCATGACTCAGTGTAGAGGCTCTCAACTTTGCTAAGTGAAGACCATGATGGACTGTATCAAAATGAGCAAGGAAGGAGGTTGAGGCATAGAAGTAGATATGGCATCCATAATCGAGAGTGGAGAGGATCAAAGTAACATAAAAATGGAGGAGAGTTTTGCACTCTGAGCCTAGCTTTTCCTTTAATGTAAGAGATATGGTCTTGCCAGGACAATTTGGAGTCAAAAATAACTCTTAGGAATTTTCCACAGGAATGGTATATATATAAGAAGAGTGGAGGTTGGGAACCTACATGTGCATGAGAGAAAAGGATGGAGAAAGATTTGGAGGTAGAAAAGCGAAAGCCATGGTTAGTGACCCAGGAAGGTACTGATGATATTGCAGACTGAAAGGAATTGGCAGAGACTTGGTATGGATGTGCCAGAGGCGAAGATGGTTAAATCATCAACATATAGTGATGATCAGGCTCTTGGTGGTAAACCTGTGCCAGTGTCATTAATGGCAAGAAGGAATAAAGTGGTGATGAGCACACTGCCTTGTGGGACACCTTCAAACTGAGGAAAGGATGATGATGTGGAAGAGGGAATTTTGACCTGGAAAGGAGAGGTAAGACTTTATAAAAACACCCATGTTTCCACATATGCCTAAGGAGGACAATTGTTGGAGAATATGGTACTGCTATGTGGTAACATACGCTTTTCTTCCAAGGCCAAAGAATATGGCTAATACAGATCTATGGCGTGCAAATGCAGATGTAATACATGTCTAGAAATGAGTAAGGGGGTCAGCAGTACTTCGGGCACATTGGAAATCAAACTGGAAAGGAGAGAGAAGATTGTGAGATTAGTTTGCAAAAGCAGCTAGTTAGAGCGTGGGGTGGTAATCTTGAGGGAGGGTTCCTGATTTACTGGGTTTTAAAAAGGGAAGGATAAGAGCTGCTTGCCAATGAGATAGAAAATTTCCTGACATCCATATGTGGTTGAAAAAAGTTGATAGGAAGCATAGAGAGGAAGTGGAAAGTGTTGGAGAATACAGTAGTGAACACTGTCAGAGCCTTCATGAGTGTTGCAGCACAAATAAAAGGTAGCTTTGAGTTCAGAGGAAGAAAAAGGAGCATTATATGGTCTTAATGGAAGAGAAGTGTGGAGAAAGGTGAGAGCCACTACTAGCCTGGCTGAAATAGTCACCTAGTTCATTAGCAACTTGGAGAGGATCAGAGATGAGATTATCTTGAATATGGAGGACAGGGGCTGGATGGGGGGATGTTTGCCTAATAATTTAGATGCTAAACAGCTGAAACTGATGTAGATGATGTAACTGAGGAAACATCTTCACCAGATATATGTTTTACTGTTCTGGATTGTATGACAATGACAGGTGGAGGCTCTTTCCAGACAGGTCATGTATACAAGCATCATAACATACCGCTTGGTCTGAAGGGTACAGCTGTATGCGTGATATTTCCATTACCTGTTGGCATGGGGTTAAAGGAGATAAGGGCTGATAGTTGATTATGGGTGCCTCATTTGTAGCCATAACTGTTCCAGGCTGCATGTTTGAAGTGAAGCACTTTGGTGCAATCAGAATTGCACTTTGGTGCAATCAGAATTCCACTATGGAACACATTTGGGGGTATAAGGTCTTGAGGTCTGAGGAATGGCCAGCATGGGGAGTTAAGAAGTGGTACATATGAAGTAGGAGAAAGGTGGACTGGAAAGTGGTCACTATTGGGAAATTGTTTAGAACTGACCAATGGAAATCTAAATGGAGTGAAGGGGAGCATAGAGAGATTAAGGAATGAAAAAGATTGTGTGCATATCTCCAAGTGTGTAGGACAATCTGAATTAAGGATGATAAAGTCAGTTGTGGAGAGGAAGTATTCTAGGCAACAGGAATTGGTGATATAATCACCCCAAAGAGTGCAGTAGGTAGAATGGGGAAGTAAGATGTAGGAGGGATAGTTATAGGGGGTGTAAAAACATCTAAGGAGGGAGGGGGAAGGGCAGAATGAGTGACATTACTGGAGTAAGAGAAAAACCTTGTCGACGTGCTTCCTGTCTGGCTTCACATAGAGTGAGACCAAGTCTGAGTCTAAGAGCTGCCACCTCAGACTCAAACTTGTAGGTGGGGCAGCCCTATAAAATACATTATGGGGGCTGCTACAGTTGGCTCATGTGAGTGACTGTGCAGAGCAGTTTGATTGAGTATGACCAGGTTGGACACATAGAGGAAATCAGGCTGTAGAATGGTAATGTTTGGCAGGATGTCCTAAACGCCAACAGTTTTGACACTGACGGGGAGGAGGTTGATATGGTCGGACAGGGAAGGATTCTCCACCAATGTAAACATTAAAGGGAAGGTCATGTCTACAAAAAGTAATTTTGACAATGTTGGTGGGGTTCTTACAATGCCCTCTAGGCAGAATGGAGTAGCACTGTACTGATATAGCATTACAGTCAGGCGAGTAAGTCTTCTCCACAATCTGACCAGTTTTTGTTATAGATAGGGCAGTTTGCTGGGGAGAGAGAGGCAGTTCTGGTGCAAGTATTGAGGGTTGGATGAGGTTCTGCAGGAATGGAGTTACCAGAGAGATCAGTTATGAGTTGATAATGCTATAGCTTGGTTTTCAAATGTAACTGTGATGAGATGGGAACAATCAGCTTGGCTATGGAAAGAGACTTTGCCTACTTGTTTTTGGAGACATTGCTAGGAGAGAAGAATGTTGTCAGAGTAAGGAGCTGTGAGGGGGATCACAAAAAATTTGTCCCATTTGGCTGGGCTAAACAGAGAGGGGAACCGGGAGAGTTTGAATTGATGCAGCTACTTGATGAAGGGGCAAGCCTCATTACCCCAAATAAGGGTATAAAGTCTTCATTACTGGCCACAGTAAGCCTAGAGTATGTTGGAGAGAGAAACAGTCCACCCCTCAGGGTCCCCTTGACGGATAAGGGCTAGGCAACTAAAACGGGGAATACCATTCCCATGGCTCCCTCTTTTCATCCTTTCAGCACAGCTCTCACACTTTAGGAAGTGGATAGTAAAAGAGGTTGGAGAAGGGACAAAAAAAAAAAGAGGGGAAAAAGACAAAATTGCAAAGTTAGTTGAGTCAAGGGCTGAGGCCCAAGGTAGGGGAAATCTCCAGCATTGGGTCACCGTCCTCGCCTCCTAAGCCCCCCCCACAACAATAATAGGCAAGGGTTGGTGGGGGGGGGGGGGGTTACTGCTGCTGTGAACCTGTAAATAACCTTCAGTCATATGGTGCTCTGCCAGTGTGACTTTCTTAGTCTCTTATCTGCAAAAATAAAAATAAAATATTTTTCTCTTTAGCCCTTAATACTCCCCAGAGCAGAGGTCCAGCAGACTCAGAATTCTTCTGGAGGCATTGGGTTAAGAAGCAGGGCTCAAATTTCTAGAAGGCACCTTGCAATCAATACTTCTTTTATCACTGCCATATATATATATATATATATATATATATATATATATATATATATATATATATATATATATATATATATATATATATATATATATATATATGGCTAGCATTTCTAGTTGGCAGGGTGTGAAAAATCACCTTCTTTAAATAAAAAGATTTAACTGTTTTTTTCCTTTTGCTTTGTATTTGAATACCATACCCAACTGTTGGCAGCAATGCAGGCCTTTATATATGTAAAACATCTACAGCTATTATCTTATGCATGCAACATTTATGACAATCACCTTTTTGAAAAAAATAATTTGGCATCCCTGATCACTTTTGATCCCTTAATCATAAACAATTAGAATGCAAATTAAACTAGTTTCTTACTGATATTAATTATATATATATTTTTTTACAAAACAAGAATAAGATGAAGAAGAAGAAGAAGAAGAAGAAGAAGAAGAAGAAGAAGAAGAAGAAGAAGGAAGAAGAAGAAGAAGAAGAAAAAAAAAAAAAAAAAAAAAAAAAAAAAAAAAAAAGAAAAGAAAAGAAAAGAGAGAGAAAAAAAAGCCAACTGTAGGTACTCATCACAAAAAAAATAAAAATTTTGATAATGAACACTCTAGCACTGGCTTTCATGATTGTACATTAATGTGAATATATAATTAGTGGTATAGATGAAAGTTTAAACTAACAAAATATTTAATAAACAAATATTTCATTTAAAACAATGCACAAAGATCCAGAGGCCTTTACACAGCATAACTATTAAATATTTTACAAAATATTTATTTCAATTTGCTCATATAATCCACAAGAACTTACAGAAGGCAAGAAAGATAAAGTTGAAAGCAGAAACAAGCCTTGATGCCTTCTCATTACCTAGACGGTTTGAAATTTCTGAATGGATAAGCCCAAAACTCAAAAAAGAGGTCTAGTGTAAGTCATTTTATATATATTAATGTGTATAAAAAAGGTGAAAAATAATGAAAGAGGATATGCAAAGTAACAAGGTATCTTCTAAAAGTATCTATCCTATTTAACTTCTACTAAAATATATTCTGATTATAAATGCTGATTTTTCTTCTCTCTGATTATAATTAACTTAAATAACTTGTTTCAAATAATTTAATTTTTTCATTATGCCCATCCTATTAGTCAGAGTGAACAGCTTTTTAAAAAACTATAATAATGAAGTAAGTATTTTCATTACAAAATACCATAAACATACAAACACATAGTTATAAAACAATAATAATCAGTACATCTTAAAACTATGATATGAAGCCTGATTAAACAAAATAAAATAAAATATAATATCTTCCTAACCTTATTGGCCGTTTCTTGTGAAGCACCTTACATTAGTCACCACTTCAGGAACTAGCTTCTACTCTTGCACGTGAAGGGTGATGCACACCTAGAACATAATGATAACATTAGCAAATTATATATATTAGTACTACTGACACCAATAGTAATAGTAAAAATAACAAAAATAGTAATTGTAATATCAACAGAAATTGTAATAGCAAAAACAATTTTCTTAATCACAATAACAATAACAACAATAAAAATGGTAATATATATAACAATAATAATAACATTGATAATGATGATGACAACAACAATTACAATAATTGCAATGAAAATAACCATTCAGTTCCTTAATAGATCACATCAACACTCACAGTCCATACCAATAGTCTGTTGAAATCTGTTTCTTTTGTTTTCAGTAGCTATCAGTACCTTGGCCTAGTAAATTACCAATTTTATTTTGTTTTTGGGGTACAACAGCCTCACACTGGAAAACCATTATTTACTATAAAACATCAACAAATTATTTGTGCATTCATATTTTTCCTAATATCAAAACTCAATATCAACTGCTCTTTGATAATGAATAATTCTTACAAGAAAGAATTCTAATATTCTCATTGTACAACCTGTGTATGCTATGGGATAGTACAATTGATTAAAAGTTAACTGTTAAAACTCAATATGATTTTACTTTTGATATTCGTATTTCATCAAAAACAGTATCTTGTCTGAATATATCACTTATGGTTAATTATAAATCTGATATATAAAGAACATTTACCTTTTATTATTCCTATAAAAAGATAATACATGTAATGTATGCATCTTCTTTTTTCTTGTGTGCCATACATGCTTATATATGCAAACAATAGATGATCTGAACACAATATAAGAATAAGAATATCTTCTATAGCATCAAATTGATTACAGAGCCATTTAAAGGTTTAAATGGCTCAAGACAATGGTAACAAGTGTTTGACTGATGGTGGTTTACACTGTTCAATTTCTTTTCATAAGAAAAAAATCATTTCAGTAAATGACTTTCAGGATATCACAGTAAAGAGTATATGGAATAGTTACCTTAATAAAATCCAAGACACTGTTCATCTATGGCACTGGTGTCCTTGGGCCAAACGTGGCTCTCAGAACGGCCGCAAGAGGCCCACACGGTGACAGGAAGAATTAATTGCCTGTGAAATTATGATACCATATACATTTTGTTACCATTAGTACTACCATTCAAAATCTAATAAGCAATCTAAACTTCATTTATACATATACAACATAACTTGCACAAACTGAAAATAAAGAAGATATGATATAAGATACACAAGAGTATAAAAAAAAAAAAAAAAGTATTTTTTTACAAAGTGACAGGACCCCTCTGAGACTCAGTCCCCCAGACTAGAAACCTTATTTTCAAAAGTCATAACTTGCACAGCTAAATTTTGCAGTTTGTCCAAAAATGTGCTGTTCATTTCTGCATAACTATTAACGTCCATGTAATGTTAGTGATGGATGATACATTACTTATGCATCATTTCTACACTATTAAACTGGCTCTACACTATTACTGTCATTGATGGTACAACCCAGTATAGTTCAGTTTCATTGATAAACCTTTTAGATCTGCAGAAATAACTGCCTCGTAAATAGATCACTTCAACAATTTTGCGCAGCTACAAATACAATATAGAGAACTGCATGGTAAAAACAGAAAATCATACAGCAAGCTGCCTGTGTGCATGCCACAAAATTTCCAGTCCGGTCAGTCCCTATTATTCCAGCCAACAACCTCAGGGTACTCTTGGGAAACCCCCAAAAAAACTTCCTAACCCTGGGGCTTTGCAACAACCACCCGATCTGCCCTTAAATTCCCACCAGATAGCCATGGACTGTGCAAATTACTTCATATATCTGTGTGTAGTTTTTCCTCTTTCTGACAGTATATTTAGATTTTCCCCATCTTCATGCGGTCTATATGTAAACGTAAACCAGAACAATTAATTTACTAATAGTATTTGCACGGATTAACCTTCAGAGCAATATGGATTCAAACCATATCTCAATTCACTTTATCATATCTGTCCCAGAAAAATAATGTCTACTCCCATAAGAACTAGATCTACGTGTTAATAGCATTAAAATATGATAAATAATTGATAAAAAATTATGAAGCCTATCGCACACAGCTTCTATATTCTGTCGATGTTCATTTCCAGATTGCTTTGTTTTGGTTGTGGACACTCATGTAATACCAGATATATATTTTTCCTGTTGTTTTCCTCTTGGTTTTTATAGATTGCCTATTACTACACACTTTCTACTCTCCTTTCTCCTCGAAAATACTTACGAACACAGCTGCTAGAAGAGAAAATTAGATATTCTTAAATTCGAGAATGTTTCGCCTCGTAAAGCCCGCCGTATTTCTCTACTGGAATCAGCTGATCACGTTCGAGAATCAACACGGGAAAGTATTGTTTTAATTTCTTTATACATCTATTAGCTTTGGCCCTGATTTTTTAATTGTTATTATTATTATTATTATTATTATATTTTTTTTTACTTTGGAGCAAATTTTCTTTTACATTTTAAATCCTTTTCTTCTCTTATCTTCAAATAAAAGCGATAATTTCAGCGTCGCAGGAGAAAACAAAACAGTTTTCTACAAAACTTGCTTAGTTTAGATCGATTTATAAATGTTTAAAAAATTCCAGTCCCTAGTAAGTTAATAAAACACATACATCATTTATACTGAAACCTAAAAGGGAAAAAAAGATATGTAGTGCTGCCATCTAGCTTCCGGGTGTGAAACCTCAACTTTGCATAGATCTCAATGAAGAAGCGCTTGAGGTTTGAAATAAAATGCGAGATACATATTCGTATTACGCGAACACTGAATATTGTAATTACTTTTGATTCCAAATACCTGATATGGAGGCGATAATGTCATAATTTTGACAGCTTACTAAAATCGGAATACTCAATACGAACATACAGCACATATTTAAAGATATATATTTTCTCGAGAATATAACATTACTGTAGAGCATTGGTTCTTGACCTTTTAGGACCCCATTAAGAATGAGATGAAAACTAAGAAACACAAGAAATATTCACGAAGACTCAACTTGCATACGATGGGTAGAATGTACTTTGTTTACTGAGATTGATTCTCATACATTTATGAGGTACACGTTTTTATTCTTAAAATTTAAGTAAACAATCCATGAAACACTCCTTTTTATGAAAGAGCAATGGCCACTCATTATAATCATGAATAAATGTTAATTTTATATGATTCTCACGAACCCCGTGAAACCATTCTAGCGTAAATAACATAAAATACCCAATAATTAAAGCAGCAGTATATCTCCCCATATATGAGTGAACTATAATAATAGTGTAATAGTTTGATGATATAAATCCCAGCATAAGTATTTGAGGAATAACAAACTGAAGCAAATGGAAGTATGAAAAAAATATCTTAAAGGTAATTGCTAAGGCCATTCTCACCTGGCCAAAAATCTATTCTTTGGTTTCAATTATAAGCCCCACCAACAAATAAATACTATCACGAATAGTTCTGACGGAAATCGCACGTGAATGAGGCCGCTCATTACAAAACAAATTTGTATTCCAGTTTGCGAAACCCTGATGGTGACGAACCAGGCGATAGGCCGTTGCTGCTGTCATTTTTGACGTGGAATCTCATAATAATTCCTGATTTCCAGGCGAAATTGACAGAAAGCCTCCGGAGAAGCTGAAGGCTGCAGACTATGTATAGAGTGGAATCCTATCAATATGTGACCGAAATTCCAATAGTTAGGCAGTAGACAAAATGTATAATGTGCTGTTCTTTATGGCTGATAAACGAGAACTATTTGTTTAGAAATAGAAAGGTCTACGCTTGTTTCGGGGAATAAACGGTATGTTTAGGATAAACTACTGTAAATGATGCATATGATATGATTTTGTATTTGTGTAACGCGAATTAATATCGAAAGCACGGTTATGGCGAGATTAAGATAACAAGAAGGCGATAACAATAATGAAAATCGAATACATGCTAAATATGGGATTCCCAATTCGGCGGCTGCGTCACCCAGGGGGCCATGGGGTCCTTTTTGGGGACCATACAGCACCAATATGAAAATTATGACGTCAGATTAAACAGAACTTCATCTCACCTTTAGTACCTACATATAATTATCTCTAACATATCAATAAATTGGAATCTTTCCATAAAGTGTTTTTGCCATGTAGCTACTGACATCAGTACACTATTTATAAGTGGCAGTGAGTTAATCTGAAAAGATGACGGTCACTGAAAGGGAATCACAGAATTAAAAAGGCTGGGAACCACCAGTGCTCATTTTGCCAGGCAGTGTCTGGTGATTTCGAACACCAATCAACACAGAAATCTTCTAGTTTGCCTAAGGTAAATTTGCCCGCGTGCACAAGCGGTAACCTCTTTCACAGGCAAACTGCCCCGGATATTGCAACGCTGGTTCACATGCGAGAAAACAACTCGTTTATCGTGTAGTTTGCCTACGTTTGTTTTTTTCCTTTCTTTCAATACTGGATCACTACCTTTTGTGTTTGGGACAAATAATGTAATAAAAAATTACCTGGCAATAATAATGTGACATCACTAATTTGATTCAAAGAGATTGGGAACCAAGACAAAACATCTTAGATTTCCGATTCTGACTTGTTTGTCTCATAGATTTGAAAAAAAAAATCGTATTTTGGTCACATTTAGCACTTCTATCTTAAAACGAATAAAACAATCCGCGCCTTGCGCGCGCGTATGTTGTGTGTGTGTGTATTTGAGCATAAAAAATTCCTTTCTCTTGAATCAACATGAGGTCCACTCACGCTGATTCATAGTGACAGCTAGCCACAATAACAAGATGGACATAAATATACATACTACACCTGAGGCGTCGACGAGTAATTTCTGCTAGTTTGTGTTCCACAGTTGATTCATGCACATTTGACTACAATAGAACTGAGCGTGTGTGTGTGTGCGTACGTACACACACACACACACACACGCACACACACACACACACACACACACACACACACACACACACACACACACACACACATACACACACACATACACACACACATACACACACACATACACACACACACACACACACACACACACACACACACACACACACACACACACACACACACACACACATATATATATATATATATATATTGTGTGTGTGTGTGTGTGTGTGTGTGTGTGTGTGTGTGTGTGTGTGTATGTGTGTGTGTATGTGTGTGTGTATGTGTGTGTGTATGTGTGTGTGTATGTGTGTGTGTATGTGTGTGTAGTGTGTGTGTGTGTGTGTGTGTGTGTGTGTGTGTGTGTGTGTGTGTGTGTGTGTGTGTGTGGTGTGTGTGTGTGTGTGTGTACGTACACACACACACACACGCTCAGTTCTATTGTAGTCAAATGTGCATGAATCAACTGTGGAACACAAAACATAGCAGAAATTACTCGGTCGACGCCTCAGGTGTAGTATGTATATTTATGTCCATCTTGTTATTGTGGCTAGCTGTCACTATGAATCAGCGTGAGTGGACCTCATGTTGATTCAAAGAGAAAGGAATTTTTTATGTGCTCAAATACACACACACACAAACATACGCGCGCGCAAGGGCGCGGATTGTTTTATTCGTTTTAAGATAGAAGTGCTAAATGTGACCAAAATACGATTTTTTTTTTCAAATCTACGAGACAAACAAGTCAGAATCGGGAAATCTAAGATGTTTTGTCTTAGTTCCCAATCTCTTTGAATCAAATTAGTGATGTCACATTATTATTGCCAGGTAATTTTTTTATTACATTATTTGTCCCAAACGCAAAAGGTAGTGATCCAGTATTGAAAGAAAGGAAAAAAACAAACGTAGGCAAACTACACGATAAACGAGTTGTTTTCTCGCATGTGAACCAGCGTTGCAATATCCGGGGGCAGTTGCCTGTGAAAGAGGTTACCGCTTGTGCACGCGGGCAAATTTACCTTAGGCAAACTAGAAGATTTCTGTGTTGATTGGTGTTCGAAATCACCAGACACTGCCTGGCAAAATGAGCACTGGTGGTTCCCAGCCTTTTTAATTCTGTGATTCCCTTTCAGTGACCGTCATCTTTTCAGATTAACTCACTGCCACTTATAAATAGTGTACTGATGTCAGTAGCTACATGGCAAAAACACTTTATGGAAAGATTCCAATTTATTGATATGTTAGAGATAATTATATGTAGGTACTAAAGGTGAGATGAAGTTCTGTTTAATCTGACGTCATAATTTTCATATTGGTGCTGTATGGTCCCCAAAAAGGACCCCATGGCCCCCTGGGTGACGCAGCCGCCGAATTGGGAATCCCATATTTAGCATGTATTCGATTTTCATTATTGTTATCGCCTTCTTGTTATCTTAATCTCGCCATAACCGTGCTTTCGATATTAATTCGCGTTACACAAATACAAAATCATATCATATGCATCATTTACAGTAGTTTATCCTAAACATACCGTTTATTCCCCGAAACAAGCGTAGACCTTTCTATTTCTAAACAAATAGTTCTCGTTTATCAGCCATAAAGAACAGGCACATTATACATTTTGTCTACTGCCTAACTAT
Organism: Penaeus monodon; assembly: GCF_015228065.2. Lineage (NCBI taxonomy): Eukaryota > Metazoa > Arthropoda > Malacostraca > Decapoda > Penaeidae > Penaeus > Penaeus monodon. The sequence continues at coordinate 21,559,630 of NC_051390.1, forward strand.
TGGAATTTTCGGTCACATATTGATAGGATTCCACTCTATACATAGTCTGCAGCCCTTCAGCTTCTCCAGAGGCTTTCTGTCAAATTTCGCCTGGAAATCAGGAATTACGAGATTCCACGTCAAATAATGACAGCAGCAACGGCCGATCGCCTGGTTCGTCACCATCAGGGTTTCACAAACTGGAATACAAATGTGTTTTTGCAATGAGCGGCCTCATTCACGTGCGATTTCCGTCAGAACTATTCGTGATAGTATTTATTTGTTGGTGGGGCTTATAATTGAAACCATAGAATAGATTTTTGGCCAGGTGAGAATGGCCTTAGCAATTACCTTTAAGATATTTTTTTGATACTTCCATTGGCTTCAGTTTGTTATTCCTCAAATACTTATGCTGGGATTTATATAATCAAACTATTACACTATTATTATAGTTCACTCATATATGGGGAGATATACTGCTGCTTTAATTATTGGGTATTTTATGTTTTTTACGCTAGGAATGGGTTTCACGGGGTTCGTGAGAATCATATAAAAATTAACATTTATTCATGATTATAATGAGTGGCCATTGCTCTTTCATAAAAAAGGAGTGTTTCATGGATTGTTTACTTAAATTTTAAGAATAAAAACGTGTACCTCATAAATGTATGAGAATCAAATCTCAGTAAACAAAGTACATTCTACCCATCGTATGCAAAGTTGAGTCTTCGTGAATATTTCTGTGTTTCTTAGTTTTCATCTCATTCTTAATGGGGTCCTAAAAAGGTCAAGAACCAATGCTCTACAGTAATGTTATATTCTCGAGAAAATATATATCTTTAAATATGTGCTGTATGTTTCGTATTGAGTATTCCGATTTTAAGTAAGCTGTCAAAAATTATGACGATTATCGCCTCCCATATCAGGTATTTGGAATCAAAAGTAATTACAATATTCAGTGTTCGCGTAATACGAATCTGTATCTCGCATTTTATTTCAAACCTCAAGCGCTTCTTCATTGAGATCTATGCAAAGTTGAGGTTTCACACCCGGAAGCTAGATGGCAGCACTACATATCTTTTTTTCCCTTTTAGGTTTCAGTATAAATGATGTTTGTGTTTTATTAACTTACTAGGGACTGGAATTTTTTAAACATTTATAAATCGATCTAAACAAAGCAAGTTTTGTAGAAAACTGTTTTGTTTTCTCCTGCGACGCTGAAATTATCGCTTTTATTTGAAGATAAGAGAAGAAAAGGATTTAAAATGTAAAAGAAAATTTGCTCCAAAGTAAAAAAAAATATAATAATAATAATAATAATAATAACAATTAAAAAATCAGGGCCAAAGCTAATAGATGTATAAAGAAATTAAAACAATACTTTCTCGTGTTGATTCTCGAACGTGATCAGCTGATTCCAGTAGAGAAATACGGCGGGCTTTACGAGGCGAAACATTCTCGAATTTAAGAATATCTAATTTTCTCTTCTAGCAGCTGTGTTCGTAAGTATTTTCGAGGAGAAAGGAGAGTAGAAAGTGTGTAGTAATAGGCAATCTATAAAAACCAAGAGGAAAACAACAGGAAAAATATATATCTGGTATTACATGAGTGTCCACAACCAAAACAAAGCAATCTGGAAATGAACATCGACAGAATATAGAAGCTGTGTGAGATAGGCTTCATAATTTTTTATCAATTATTTATCATATTTTAATGCTATTAACACGTAGATCTAGTTCTTATGGGAGTAGACATTATTTTTCTGGGACAGATATGATAAAGTGAATTGAGATATGGTTTGAATCCATATTGCTCTGAAGGTTAATCCGTGCAAATACTATTAGTAAATTAATTGTTCTGGTTTACGTTTACATATAGACCGCATGAAGATGGGGAAAATCTAAATACACTGTCAGAAAGAGGAAAAACTACACACAGATATATGAAGTAATTTGCACAGTCCATGGCTATCTGGTGGGAATTTAAGGGCAGATCGGGTGGTTGTTGCAAAGCCCCAGGGTTAGGAAGTTTTTTGGGGGTTTCCCAAGAGTACCCTGAGGTTGTTGGCTGGAATAATAGGGACTGACCGGACTGGAAATTTGTGGCACGCACACAGGCAGCTTGCTGTATGATTTTCTGTTTTTACCATGCAGTTCTCTATATTGTATTTGTAGCTGCACAAAATTGTTGAAGTGATCTATTACGAGGCAGTTATATCTGCAGATCTAAAAGGTTTATCAATTAAACTGAACTATATGGGTTGTACATCAATGACAGTAATAGTGTAGAGCCAGTTAATAGTGTAGAAATGATGCATAAGTAATGTATCATCCATCACTAACATTACATGGACGTTAATAGTTATGCAGAAATGAACAGCAATTTTGGACAAACTGCAAAATTAGCTGTGCAAGTTATGACTTTTGAAATAAGGTTTCTAGTTGGGGACTGAGTCTCAGAGGGGTCTGTCACTTTGTAAAAATAATCTTGTATTTATCATATCTTCTTTATTTCAGTT
>NC_051390.1:21562226-21570534 GCF_015228065.2 Penaeus monodon
ATATATATATATATATATTCCAATATAAACTATGATTTATGTCAGAACTAACCTTTTTACATTATCTAGACCAGTCAGAAATTATCCACTTCCTTTCCATTCCTCTAATATTGCATCAAAGACAAGGTGAGAATAATTTTCCTGTGCTGAAAAAAAAATAATCAAAAAGTGTCATATGTATCATGCTTAGCCTACTGGAATCATAATTATTACTATTTTTATTGGTAATGTTTTTACTATAATTCATAATCATACTATCATCCATATCATAATTAACATTATAAGAACTATAATATTTATCATTATTATGATTAGTTATAGCTTAATTAACCTTATCTACCATTATCACTGTAGTTGTTTTCTTATTGTTTTTATTATTAGCATTATCACTATCATTAATCCATATTGCTATTATGACTAATTATTATTTTTGGGGATCACTATAATTTTTATTACAAATGCAGTCCAATTATATAATTTCTGCTGCTGACATAATTATGACTATCATCAACCATATCTTTATTAGGCAACATATAATATAAACCATATAACTAAATACCAAAGTGACAGAAATATACATGTTCAGAAATTAGTAAAGCATGCATTAACCCCCAAAAATAATGGTGTGAATCACAGTTTCCTTACCATTTAGAATTAAAATGGCTAGAGAAATTCAGATAAGACATGATTTTTGGGCAATAAAATAAATTTTCGGCTAATATTAATTTATTACTTTTAAATCGGCCCAGTGTAAATTAACCTCAGAGCCCCAACTAAAAAATAAAGCAATGAAACAATGGTGTAACTCTTGTAATGAGAATAGGACTAAAAATGGATGGTTAAAGAATAATAATAATAAATGTACTAGACATCAAAGGTTATTTAGCACTATGGTAAAGTATTGTGGCAAAAAGGGTAATAATGAAATAATGATAAGGATAACTGGACAGAAGAAGGGATGAAGAAGAGAAGAAGGAAAATGATCAATGGTTAAAACAAATAAATGTACTAGACATCAAAGGTCATTTAGCACTATGGTAAAGTATGTTAGCAAAAAGGGTAAAAAATTTGTAAATAGGGATGAAGAAGAGAAGGAAAAGGAAAGGGGGAGAAGAAAAGACAATACAATATTAGTAAATTATTAAGAATAGGAATAAGAATAGTACCAGTACCAGTATCACTATCACTACTGTTATTATTACCATCCATTTATTATCATATTCATTATAATCATTATTATCATTAATCTATTTATCTTTTATTCATTTACTTACATATTCAACTATTTATCAAAGACTCTCTTCAGCATGGGCCTGTGCATAGGAACTGGGATTCCATGTTGTAAAGCTTTCACTGTCATCCGCTGAGAACTGGGAAAGACCGTAAACAAAGGTTGCAGGTATAAGAACTTCTCTGTAAATATTTCCAGCATGTATGTAAACACACTCAGAACCAATAACTTAGCGAGGCCACGCAGGTAAAATAATGAGACGACAGCAAAAACAACCTTTCATATATACAACCTCAAAATCAATATATTCTGAAATATAACTATTACAAGAATTGTCAGGGTAATTATTAAGAAAGGATATTGATAAATTCAATTTCCTCAGAATTGTAAATAATTTCTATCTATTTCTTAGGCTACTATATTCTTAAAATTAATTTTCTAAAGTTATTACAATTTTTTAAATCCATTTTTTTTAAAGCTACTGTAAGTAGCAACGATTTGGTCCCTCTGGAATCTGAAAAAGTAAAATTACAAAATAACCTAAAAATTTTCACAATTTGCTTTGCTTTATATATTAACAATTTGGTTAATAAGCCAACTTTAAACAAAAAATTAACAATTTGGATTATATGGTAATAAATATGAAGAATAATAAAATAAAAATAAATAAAAAAATAAAATAAAATAATTATAATAAGTGTATATCAAAATCCTCATAAGGTAGGATTACATAAAAGAATCAAATCCGTTTTTCACACCATAAACATACCATTAAAAATCAAAATTCGCTTTCTAGGAAGGTTTTGAGGTACAGGGAAAGTTTTGATATGCAACAAAAAATCGTGTGAGGGGTTCCGTCACTACGTCTTTTTATTACAATGAAGCATTTTGGTTGGCTTTCCTGTGTCCTCTAGTAACACATGTGATCGCGAAAACAGAACATGTTCTAAAACTGACTTCTGACACTGATCAATGCAAAATAAGTATCACTAATTATAATACATAATATCATTATTATTGTCGTATCAAAAGCTTTCGTACTGTGGCAGTCAGCGAGAAATGGTAGTAAAAAGTAAGTTGAAACATTCATAACTTACTCTTGTAGATCCCGCTTTCTCTCTCAGCTTCTTCTTCTTCTTCTTCTTTTATAGGGTTTTAGACTTTTGAAGTCTATATTCCCTGGAGCTGTGTTTCTTGGTTCTTCTTTGTTGATTGAAGTTCTTTATATTATATCTATTATTTTTGATTTTTTGTAGGAAGATCTTGAAGTGTCTTATATATATAATTTCTTAGCTGGTGATATTCTGCACCTGTTATTAAATAAAACATATTTGGATTAATTATTTTTATTTCATTTTAAAGATTCAAATAGTTTTTTTCGGTGAGAATTGATTTTGGGGCCCTTGGAGTGTTAGGTGCTCTATGGTTTTCTTCTTCATGTTGGCACCATCTACATGTTTGGGTCAGCCCTCCATTTTTTATTTATGTAGATTTTTGTTTTAGTCTTGTGTGTTTTTTTTTTATTCGTGATAAACAAACGTCTAATTTTCTGTTTTTTGATCTTGTCCAATGATTAGGTTTGTTATCTTTGATGTAATATTTTTTTTGTGTTTAATATTTCTGTTAGTTTTTTCTTCCCATATTTGTTTTGTTTTTGTTTTTTTATTTCTTTTAATTATTAATGTCTTTTGTTATGGCAATAGGATTTATTTCATTGCTTTTTTTGCTGCTTGATCTACTATTTCTTTGCCTTTAATGCCTTTTGTGTGAGGGGATCCATTGTATATTGATGTTCTGTTTTCTGTTTTGATATGTGTGTTTGTTTGTTGTATTTCTTTACTTTATATGTTTGTGATTTTTGGGTCTGTGATTTAGTATCAGTTGTAATGCTGAGTGTGAATCTGTGAAGATTACCGATTTTTGATTTTTTATTGTTTTGGATATTTGCAGTCCCTGTTTTATTGCAAACAACTCTGCTTCAGTGATATTTATTTTTTTTTGTTAGCTTCCATATTGTAGTAATATTTACTTTTTGAACATATATTGCTGCTGAGACTGATTCTGGTTCCTTTACTTTTGAACCATCTGTGAAGATTTTTTGTTGTTCCTATATGTTATTTTTTTCTAACATTAAAAATTGTTTTTTAATTATTTGTTCTGGTAGGTCTTTTGGTTTGTTATTTATGAATTTGAGTTTCTACATGTTGTGAGATATCATACCATGGTGGTATTGGGGTTATATTTTGAACTATATTAGTTGTTAAAATTAAGTTTTAATTCTTTACAGGTTTCTAAGGCCCTGTAGATTAATAATCTTTATCTTTTTTGGATTATATTCATTGATATTCTTTATTACTTTTGGGTTTTAATGGTGTTTTATTTGGTTTCTCTAGTTTTTTTTGCTATTTTGTATACATTCTATTTCTTTTTTTTCTTATTTCTATTGGAATTATGTTTGGTTAATGCCTGGAAGATACTTTTGGGGGTGGATCTAAACAACCTGTTGCTATCCTTAATGCTAAATTTTGTACTGTTTCTAGTTTTTTTTAATTCTGTGTTTTTTGCATTTCCATAAATGGAAAATCCGTATTCTATCTTGGTTTGATGTAAATATTGTAAAATTTTTTGTAGTGTTTCTTTGTTAGCACCCCATGTGTATGATGATAGTTTTTTTCATAATATCTATTCTTTTTAAAGATTTTATTTTTTATATTTTTATGTGTTCTCTCCAATTTATCTTGGTGCATCAATCTTAACCCAAAGATGTCATTTTTTAATTTGAAAATTCCATTTCTTTTCGTCATCTATTTTTATTTTGGGTATATTTCTTTATTTTTCTATGTGTAAAACCACATTATTTTGCTTTTTGTTAAATTTATCTTTAGATCCCATGTGGTAGCCCTTTTTTAAGATGTTTTAATGCTCTTTCTAGAATATTTTTGCCTCTGTCAGATCTTTATTTGTTGTTATTAATGAAATATCATCTGCATATATTACTTTTTTATGGTTCCTGGTATTTTTAAAATCTGTTATCATTATTTTAAAATAATGTCGGACTTATTGGAGATCCCTGAGGTACCCCGCTTGACATTTTTCCTTTTTCTGATATTTCATCTCCTTTTTTATTTGGAATGTTTTCTTTCTTTAAAGGGAAATTATAAGTCCAAATTTTAATGAATTTCCAAAATTTCCCCTAAATCTGACATTTTTGTTAATAAAGCATCATGGTTTACAGTGTCGAAAGTTTTTTTCTAAATCTATACAGCTAGTAATGAAATATTTTTTCTTTTTAAAATTGCGTTGTTTATGTTTGCGTCTATTACTTGTAGAGTATCTGTTTACTTTTATTGGGTCTAAAACCTGTAAGGTCCTCTCTTTTTTGTTTATTTCTAACCACCAATTTAGTCTTTTTGTTATTATAATTTCGAAAATTTTTCCCAGGGTTTTATTCTACTAATAAATCTGTAAGATTTTGTTTCTGATGGATTTTTTTCCAAGTTTATTAATTGGATTTATTATCCATTTTTGAATTCCTGTGGGTATTCTCCTTTATTCCAGTAAAGGTTTATTTCTTTTAATATTTTTTGTGTTATTTTTTGTGGAGCATATTTATAAAATTCGTTAGGAATTTCGTCTGGGCCATATGCTTTAAATTTTTTTTAACTATTTCTTATTGCTGAAGTCATTCATTAATTTTTATTTCTTTATTTTGATCCATGTTCCCTTTTTAAGATTTAATATTTTCTCTCTCTCTTCCTCTGTCAGTAATTTTTTCTTGGGGGGCTATTTACTGTATTTTCGTATTCTTTTTTGAATAGTTCTAGTTTTTTCGGCATTTCCGATACTGGGGGGTTATTCTCTATTAATGGAAATTTTTTTATAATTGTTTTACTGTTATTTTTTTGAAGAATTCCATATTTTTTTTTGAGGAGTTTTGAAATCTAATGTGCTACAAAATTTTCCCATGATTCTCTTTTCCTCTCTTTCTATTATTTGTCTTTTTTTTATTTCTAAAAATTTTTTAATCTGTTTGATTTTCTTTGTTTCGGGTTTTTTCCTCCATTTATTAAAAGCTCTTTTTCTAAGTTTTATTATTTCATTGCATCTCCCATTCCACCATGGTTTATTCGCTTTGTTTTTGTTGATATTTTTATCAAATTTAAAACATTGTATTCCTGTTTTTCTTAAAAGATCTATGTTTCATTTAGGACTTTACGTTTTCTATATCTATGTCTGTCAATTTCCTCTGAAATTTATCCCAACCCTCTCTGTGTAATCCATTTTTTTTCTTTAGAATGAGTATCTTTCATTAATTTGCTATCTTTTATAATTATGGAAGGTGGTCACCTCCTAGGTTAGGGCCTGTTTCTATTTCTAAGTGGTTAGCGATGGTTAGCTAATACCCGGTCTATATTTGTTTCTTTTGCACTTTGAAGGGTCTATTCATGTCGTTAAGCCTGTGGGTGTTAATATAATTATATTATTTTGAATTAATGAATTTCAAAAATGCTTTTCCTGTTTTGTTTGCCAATTTTGATTAATTTTGGATTCCAACTAGTATGATGTGCTTGAATCCCCCAATGATTATTTTTGGGTCTCATTTTTTTATGTAACTCTAGTTCTCTTTTTTTAGATTGTTTTCAAGGATTATACATCAAAAGAACATTGAGCCAATTTGTTTTTATATTGACTTTATTCCTATTGTTCTAATTCTATTCTGTATCTATCATTTAATGCTATGGTTTGAATTGTAAGTCTTTTTAATACAAAAGCTAATCCTCCCCCTATTGATTCCCTATCTTTCTGATTACTTGAAAATTTGCAAGTTAAATTTATCTTTAACATTTTACCATGTTCGCAAATTCTATTAATCCGGTTGTTCTTTGTTAATAAGTAATTTAATTCTGTCTTTTTTTCTGGATTGATCTTAAATTCCCAATTTTTTTTCATTAAAGCGTTGATCAAGTTTTTAACTATTGGCATATTTCTTTAATGGCATCCTGTGATTATTCTATCATTGATTTTTCCCGAATTCATATTAGTTAGTACCCTTTGTATTAGTTGGCCATTTCTATTATTGTTTCTATCCGAGAAATCTTTTGTTTTTGTTGTTTTCATTTGTGATTCCATTTCTTTAATGGGTTGGCAAAGTCCAGCTACAGGAAATCATTTTGGAATAGGGTTTAGTGGGTGATTGATTTGGTTTTTTGATTTTCCCTTGAAATATTCTTTACTTGTTTGTTTGTTTTTTCTGGTGTGTCTGTTGTGTCATTTTGTTTGTTTTTGTGTTTTGTGTCTTTGTTCTTTTGGAGTTCTTTGTTTCCAGAGTTAGACTCTTAATTGGGTTTAATGTTTGCGGCATTTGTTATTGGTGTAGTCTTTCTTTTGTTTTTGAGTTTGTTTTCTTTGTTAAAATTGTTTGTTTTATATTAATTCTGTGGTCTGTTTAATTACTGTGTAGATGAATGGTTTTTTATTTTTTAAATTTTCCATTTGGTATTGGTTTTAGTTTCTTGAACTCCGTTTTTTTATTTCTAAGTTTGTTTGTGTTATGTTTTTTAAAGTTTTTTTTTGTGCTCTCTGTGATTTTGCACATGTTTTGTTTTGGTGTATGATTTTCCTGGCAATAGAAACAAATTCAGTATTTGTACACCTCCTTGTAACTATGGTCAAATTGACTAATTTACTGCAACTTTTTTTTTTCTTTTACAAGTCATTATCCCATGGCCATATCTGAAAACAATATAGCATTTTTGGAATTGGAAAGTATACTGATTTCACTGAGTATTTAGGTGTGCCCTTTGCAACTTTTTCTGGTAAGAGACCTTTAAAAGTATTCTTAATGACTTTGTTTCTTTCCATTTGTTTTCCATTATCTTTCTCTTTGTTTATTTTCTTTTAATTCTTATTATCTCTATAATTTCAGAGTTTTTTCCCACTGATTGTTTTTTATTTTTTTCTTTTTTTTCCTCAGGGCTTAGTTTTTTCCATCTTCTCAACTGGAAGATGGTTTTCCCTAAGAACAGCCTATGTTCTTGCTGGGGCTGGTTGTTTGCAAACAATTTTCCATTCTCCCAGATTCTGAATTTGATTAAGAGGGCTCAATTTGTTTATATCTTTGATCTCAAATCTAATAGCTTTCCCAGTTCCTAGTACTCTTAAGGATCTTCAATTATATTTTTTGAAATTCGATTTGTTTATGGATTCAGTTAATTTTATGGGATTGTTGAAAATTTATTGTTTTTGATTCACCAGCTAAGCTTATAATGATAACATTAGGTTATCTTGCCCGTTTACTGTTGGGTCTTCGGATGTGGTCGTTGAGCTTCCGTGCTGTTTCCTGCCGGTTTTTGTGTTTTCTTGGATGCTTGGATTTGGGTCTTACTCGCTGTCACTGTTTTCCTCTCCTGTCTTTTTGTTGGAATGGAAATCATAAATCATTTCATTTTGGGGTCCAGGCTTTTCTCCTGGTTCTGGATTAAATTCAGTGTCCATTAAAATTCTTATGTTCACTGCACTCAAAATTCAAAGTTATTGGGATGTTCACTCGGTGAAGGTTCGAACTTCTTCTTCTTCTTCTTTCTTCTTTTATAGGGTTTTAGACTCTTGTATAGTCTATATCCCCTGGATCTATTTTTCTTCTTTCCCTTTTCTTATTTTCTCTGTTAGTTTTGTTTTCCCTCAGGATTTTTGTGTGTCTTAATTGTATTTCTTCTTAGTTGATAGGAGATCAGCACCCGTAAAAAATAATTCTATGTTAGAGGCTGTTTATTTTTGTTTTTTTTTCAGGCTTCACCATTCTGTTCTGTGAGGTGAAATCTGGGGCATTGTAATATTATATGTTCTAAGTTATCTTCTGGGTTTGGGGACACCATCTGCATGATGGGTCCTTGGTTATTTTCATTCTGTGTAAGTGCTGGTTTAGTCTTGTGTGTGTGGTTTTGATTCTTGTTATACAAACATCTAGTTTCTGTTTTTGTCTTGTCCATTTTTGCGACTTTATTTTTTTAGAAATATTTTTTTGTGTCTAAATTGTATTTTTTGGTTTTCCTTTTCTTTGATAATTTGATCTTTTTT
>NC_051390.1:21570634-21589751 GCF_015228065.2 Penaeus monodon
AGCTTTCGGGGTTTAAAACCCTAAAAAAACGGGGGCAAGGGTCAGCCTTTCACCTTTCAGAGGGCCCCTTATACCTTAGGAAGTGGACAAAATAAAGGAATGAGGAAGAAAAGGAAAAGGAGGGGGGGAGAAGAAAAGACCATGCAAAATTAGTTGAGGTGAGGGCAGAGGTCCAAGGTAGAGGTGATCCCCTACATTGGGCCTCAGTATGTCTCCTATACCTCCCATGACAGCAACGAGCAAGGGATTGAGGGAGCAAATGGAGTAAGGTGGGGATTAATAAAAGAGGGAAGGGGGGGTAAGGGGGGGGAAGGGGAACACCCCCCCAAAAAGAATTTATGAAAAAATCAGGGTAAAGGGTACAAATGGGTGTTGGAGGAAAATGAACTGAATATATAAACATTTTAACAAAAGTTCCAATATAATCATCACAAGAGAAATGCACCTTTCAGTTTTCGGTATAATATACAAATAAAAATGTAAATAAAACAATTCCCACACATTAATAATCATTTAAACGTAACTAATAATGCCTCATTCTCACCCAAATTATCTCAAGTAAACAAATACATTAAAAACGCTTCAAGGTACAAACCACAGATCAGTACAAACACCACTTACTGAAGATATAGTAAAAGAAAAGAAAAGGTTTAATGGTTAATGGAAAAAACAAAAAAAAGTGCTAGACATCAAGGTCATGTAGCCCTATATTTAATGTTGGGAAAAGAGGGGTTTTGGTAGTGATTTTTGTCTAAGTGGGAAAAGGAATGGTGAGTGAAAAGGGTTTAGGGTGGGGGATGGAAGGAGTTGTTAGAGAAAATTGTATGCTTTTGAGGAAAGAGAATAGGTTGTTGAAGCAAAAAGTGTGGATTTGAAGGATGTCTAAAGGTTGGGGGGTCGGGGGGGGGGGGATAGGTGGGGGAAAGCAGAGGTACGAGTTTTTTAAAAACGTGGGCAGGGCAGTGGGAGTGTGGGATTGGAGTTCTGGTGGGTGTATTGACTTTTGAGAGTTAAAGAGTACAAAAGGGTTTTAGTGCGAAAAGGAGGGGTGGAAGGGATAGGGGGGATGGGTGGGAGGGTTAATGGGGGCGGGTTTGGGGCGGGGGGGATGGGCTGTGTTGGGGGGGGTAGGAGGATAGGGTGTGGGGGATATTTTTAGGAGGAGGATGGATATCAGCAGTTACTTGGAGTGTGGAAGGAGCAGGAGTTGTAAGATTTGGAGGTTGGGGTGTCAGTTTTTTGGGTAATTTGAAATTTCAAGGGTTTTCTTTTTTCTGAGTTGGTTGGGGATTTTTGGGGGGAATAAAGGATTTTTTTGGGAGGGGGGAAGAGAGGACTGGGTCTCAAGCATAGGAGAAAAGGGAAGGGAGAGGTGATTTTTTGGGTGGGGGAAGAGGGGGTGGAACGTTTTCTGTCTGTAGGGGTAGGCGGGGGGAGAAAGGTGTTGGGATTTTTTAGGGTGATTAAAAGTATCTGTAGTAGAGATTGGAGTGTCTGAATTTAGGATGGCAAAAAATTTGACTGGGAGAGGTAGGAGGTAGAAGGGGGGGGTTAGATGTGGGGGGGGGTGGGTTAGGAGAATTGGTAAAATGAGCAGTATTAGGAGAAAAGGGTAAGGGAAAAAAACCACTCGACGTGCTTCTTGTTGGTTCAGTAGGTGAGCCCAATTTTTAAAATTGAGAGTTGCTACCTCAGACTAATTTTAAGGTGGGAAACCCCCTATAAAAACATTATGGGGGCCCCCACAGTTGGACATGGCAGATTGTGCGGGCAGTTAGATGGGGATGGCCAGGTTGGCACAAAGTGGGCTTTCGGTGGGGGAAGGCAATGTTTGGTGGGGGTGTCCTAGACGCCAACAATTTGGCATGAGTGGGGGGGGTTGGTTGGACGAAAGGGGGGGATTCTCCCCCTATGTAGACGTTAAAGGGAAGGTCATGCTAGGAAGGTAATTTTGGCTATGTTAGTGGGTTTTTTTTAATGCCCTCGGGGGGGAATGGAGTAGCATTGTATGATTTTCCCTCTAGTCTGTGAGCAGGCAAGTAGATTTTCCCAAAATCTGCCCAATCTTTGTCATAGATTGGCAATTGCTGGGGAGATTGAAACTGTTCGGTGCAAGTATTGAGGGGGATGGGGTTCTGCAAGGATGGGGTTACCATATAGGTCTTTTAGTTTTGTTAATGCTAAGTTTGGTTTTCGGATGTTACTGTGACAAGAGGGGAAGCGGTGGGCGGTCGGAAAAAGGAATTTCCCTATTTGTTTTTGGGACATTTTTGGAAGAAAAGGGTGTTGTCAGAGTAGGGGCTGTGGAGGATCCGAAAAATCGGTTCCCCTTTGGTGCGCTGAAGAGGGTATTTAAATTTTTTGTAGAGATAGGGGGAGTCGAAGGGCGGGGGCGTGACGAAGAGGGGTAGTGTTAAGGGGGGTATGTTTGGGGGGGGTGGGCAATAAGGCTGTAAGGATTTTAAAAAGGGGGATGGGGTGGTTGAGTTTGGGGGTTGGGGGGTAGAGGGTTTAAGTTGAGATTGCGGGGGGAGTGGAAAGTTTTAAAGGGGTTTATTGTTTGGTACTGTACTAGTAGGTATTGAGGGGGGTAGTTATTTTTCGGTTCGGAGCCGTGGTCAAAAGGGGGGGAGCTGGGGTCGGAATCTGGTGGGGTTTACATCGTTGGGGGTATTTGAAAAGGGGCAACCTCATTTCCCCCAATAGTGGGGATAAAATTTTTCATTACTGGCCATGGTAAGCCTGGATTATGTTGGGGGTAAAAAAAAGCCCCCCCTCAGGGTCCCTTTGAGGGGGAAGGGCTAGTAACTAAATCAGGGAATACCGTGCCCATGGCTCCCCCAAGCCGTTTTAGACTGGCACAAAGTCGCCTTTTTCTTCGCAGGCTCTCACACCTTTGGAGGGGATAGCAGAAGGGGTTTGGGGAAGGGGGGCAGAAACGAAAAGTAGGAAGGGAAAAAAAAGACCAGCAAAATTATTTGAGGAGGGCTGAGTCCCCAAAGGTTTGGGGGTTCCCCATCATTGGGTCCCAGTCTCCGCCTCCTAAGCCCCCCCACGACAACAATGGGCAAGGGATTGGGGGGGAAAAGAAAAGAAAAGAAAAAATCACTTTTTCAGGGGGTTCCTTCCATGGGGGGGTTAGATATAGTTCTATGTAAGAGCTTACCTAAAATGCATTTAACTTAAGTAATACTAACAGATTCTCGCCCCCCCCCAAAAAAAAAAAAAAAAAAAAAAAAAAAAAAAAAAAGAAGAAGAAGAAGAAGAAGAAGAAGAAGAAGAAGCCTAGGCAGTCCCCTTAAGACAAGAATTGTGGGGATAGTAAGATATTTCTGGTAGCTACTGTCAACCTTAATGTATTAGACTTACAGCATCCTATCATCTTGCACTATGTAATTGAATATGAACTACAACAGGAATGCATTCTAATCAAAGACAGACATAGCAGAAAATTTTATTTTCATAAGTCTAAGTAAATCACACTACATATCACGATGAGTAAACAAACAGCAAAATTTTTTTATAGTAAAAATAAACATTTTTTCCGGGGCATTTCTTCTTTTTTGAATATTGGCGTTTCAGGCAAGCTTCCATATTAACAATCAATATAGAAACAAAAACTCTCCAGTCATCCTTTGGTTTAGTTGCACTGGGGAAGCTTTTCTTTGTATGAAGTTCCTTTGCTGATTTAACGATTTCCTTGGTTGGGAAAAAAGAGGATATCTTATTCTGAACTAGTTTCTTTGGTCTGCTTTCCCCAGTGCGAAACTCACACTTGGAAAGACTGTTCTTTGGTTGGGATTTATGCATGGAAGAAATTTTGAGGGGATTTACACTTTGACAGAAAATTTTTTTTTCAGCTGTAGGCTCAGATTAAGCTTTGGGGAACATTCATGCATCAAGTAACTATGCATTTTATGCATGGAGACACTATATTCTATGGGAGATTTCTGGAGAGGGTGACTATCTTCTTTGGAAGAGTCATGCACAGAGATACTATATTTTTTAGCAGAGTCAAGCATATAATTGCTCTTGTTTCTGAAAGATTCCTGTACTTCCTGCCCAAAAGTAAAGAATTTTGCTGCCTCTTCACTCTGCTCAGGCTTGTAATATTTTCTTTTTGGTGCAGGACTGGCAAACTTTTCTTTACATTTTGAATTTCCTAAAGGAACCTTGGTGTGTAGCTCTGTATCTCTGTGAGTTTTTTCATGTCTTTCTAACTTCTGTTTTGCTATGAAACTTTTGCTACAGAGTTTACATTGAAAAGGTCTCTCATTTTTGTGAATTCTTTCATGCACTTTGCAATTTGAACTATCAGAAAATGTCTTGTCACAGTATGAACACTTGTATGGCTTTTCACCTGTGTGTATCCTTTCATGTATCCTGAGATTGGAAGGGGTGTTAAATGATTTGTTGCACTGGGAACATGAAACTTTATCTCCTGTGTGAATCCTGAAATGCCTTTTGAAATCAGACTTCGAAGTAAAGGATTTGTCACAAAGTGAACATTTGAAGGGCTTTTCCCCTGTATGAATCTTGATGTGGCGTGAAAGACTGGCCTTCGAATTGAACTTCATATCACAGTCTGCACAGCTAAATTTCTTTAAATCAGCATGACATTTTAAATGCTCCCTGAAAGCAGTCTCTAAATCAAACTTTTTTTTGCACACTATACACTGATATGGTGTATCAGTTTTGTGTGTTTTCTCATGCCTCTTCAAAATTGAATTGTCACTGAATTTCTTATTGCAGAGTGAGCATTCAAAAGGTCTCTCACCTGTGTGAATCCTAAAGTGAATGATGAACTTCTCCTTGTTAAGGTAGGTCTTTCCACAGACAGAGCACTGGAATATCCCCTTTCCTATATGTAGACGTTCATGCAACTTCAGAGCCCGTTGAGAACTCACTGTCTTGTTACAATATGAACAATTCCTTTTGCCACTGATGATGTGTTCACTGTATCAAATAATAAATAGGTTAATTTTAGACTGCTGAATAATACTAATCCCAGCTTGTGGTAGAAAATTGTTCAATCTCAGGAAAAAGAGCAGTCTAAAATGTAAATTAATTTTCTAAGAATGAAAATGTAATCATAAGTTAATTTCCAACATTATTAACTTAGGAGGAGAACCTCAGTTCATCAGTGCCTATTTCTAAAATATTAAGGGGATTTACAATACAATAACAAAAAAACTTACCTCATTTTTATTCTTTTCCTAGCTTCCACTCCACTACAATTCTGTACATCTTCCTGAGAATCTTCTCTTACACTGTACTTGTGATAAAAGTCCATGATCTTAGCTTTAGCTTTATAAATGTCAAGAACTGTCTCTTTTGCGACTCCATACTCTTCAGACAAGCTGTCCACTGATATGTCAGACTCCAACTTCTTTATGACATCCAATTTCTGGGCAATATTTAAGTCCACACGCTTCTTTCTTGAGCTCATACTGTACAATGTTTCGCAAGAGTTGTCCAATCAGTGCGTGTATGTGGATCTATATGTATATGTATCAGTTTTATACGTGCAGTAAGTAGTATCTGAAATCTGCCATCTCAGATTCCGTTATGAGGAGGGCATTCTGTATAAAGGAGAGAATAATCCAATAAAATAATTATCTTTATAAAATTTAACAGAAGCAGATTTTAGAAAATGTAAATCTCTTCCCCTAATAAAGATGTGAGATTTAACTGATCACTATCCTGTTACAAATCATGTTAATCAGATATAAACCTCAATAATCAAAGATGCTGAAAAGCAGCTTGTGAGATACAATCCTTCAATCCTCATGGAAATCTACTCTTTGAATATTAAACATTTTAACTAGATACTTCAGCATGGCAAAATTCTTTTAAAAATGGGTTATGATTCTTAGGGAAGCGACTCATAGATCTACTACAGAACATTATAGAGAGATCCACTATTTTCTGTATACTATCAAATTTGGTAACATCATGAAGTCATGACAACTGCCTGCTTTACCCTGACAATAGGGGAAATGGTATAAGATGAGTATTAATTCCTCATAGTGACCTTATAATAAATAGAGGTTAAACAAATCAGTTTCACTTAACCCAGTGCCTCCAGGTTACATGCTATTTACAGTCATGAGTTGATTGCAGCTCCAGAAGACGGGTCATTATGTCATGTTACTACTATGCATGCAATACATTTCATGCAGTTCTTCATAAAGTACAAAGTAACTTCATGTCCAAACATCACATGCCATGGGACACTGCCTGAGGGGGAACAAGATGTATAATGTGCACAATGACTATTCTTTTGTATAAAAGGGGCAACATTTAGCTTGCTATCCATGAAAAATGCCACACACCAAAAAATTGTGACCTCTTACTGCTGCTGTGGTTAATGGTTAATGGTTAAAAGCAAAAAAATGTGCAAGACATCTAAGGTTATGTAACACTATAGGAAGGTACAATAAAGGAGTTGATGTGTGTTTGGGTTAAGGTAGAGTTAGGTAAGGGGATTAGATTAAGTGAAGGATATGTATGTGTCTGAGGAAGGAGAACAGGTTGTCAAAGCAGAGAGTGTAAGATTCTGTAAGGATGTCTGATAGGTTGGGAGGTCGGTGAAGGGAGGAGAGGTGGGGGAAAGCAGAGGTACGGGCTGCACCAATGCATGGACAGTACAACAGAATAAGTGGAACTGAAAGAGGGATATTACATAAAGAACATATTGGTGGATCAGAACATGACATCAGATATGAGTGTGTTAGACGGGTGTGGCAAATAAGTAAGCAAGCGAGAGCTGTCTCCCAATGTCTGTTCCAATGGAATGGAGCTGACCAGGAGGAGACTGATATTTTACAGTATGTGATTTATTAGTATAGGCCGCGGTGGCCGAGTGGTTAGATCATCGGACTCAAGACTGTCACGACGGCAATCTGAGTTCGAGTGTTTGAGTCACCGGCTGGCGCGTTGTTGCCTTGGGCAAGGAACTTCACCTCGATTGCCTACCTGGCCACTGGGTGGGTAAGCCAGCCCAAGTCAGTGCTGGTCCCAGAACCGGGTAAATGAAGATGGTGACTCAATAAAAACACCGGGCGGAAGGCAACGGCAAACCACCGGTCTAAACTGCCAAGAAAATCATGGAAATCCATGATCGCCAATGTCCTTGTAGGACAGGGCACTTAAAAAAAAAAAAAAAAAAAAAAAAAAAAAAAAAAAAAAAATTATTATTATTATTATCATCATTATTATTATTAGTGCAAAGATTTGACCAGAAAGACATACAGGATATACAGGAAGGTCTTAAAGTGAGGGTAATAATCTGTAGCTGGAATATGTGAGAAACATGGTTGGTGTGATGTGAACATTGCAGCCCAGCGTGCTAAAGTATCTGCCTGTTCACTGCCGGGGATTCTGACATGGTTGGGCACACCAGCAAAATCTGATAGATTTATGGTGTGTGGACAGGTAGAACAACTGGTTCTGGATCTTACAGACAAGGGGAGACTTTATGAGAGTTAATGAGTTACGGGAGTCAGTACAAATTGTGAAAAAGGAAGGAGTGAGTGAGTATATGTGTTTTAATGCAAAAAGGAGGTTTTACATTAAAGACATGGATTCAGGAGGGAGGGGTATTTGAAAGTGTGATTTGGAAAGGTTACTGCAAAACCAATGCTTTAAGATGGATTTGGAGCCATCAGTGTAAATATGAATATTGGAAGAATGAATGGAGACATAGTCAAAGAAATGGGTGAGAATGACAGACGTAGGGATATCTGATTTTGGTGGGTCAGGGAAAACAGAGGAGCAAATGCAGGGTAAGGTATAAGCCATGGAGGAACAGAATGGACAGAAAACGGAAGAGGTCGGAGATGGGGAAAGGGGAATGGGAAAGGAGGGTATCCATGCAAATGGAAAAAGGAGTAGGTAAATGTGGAGAAGAAGCAAAGGTAGGAAGCAGGGATCGTGGGATAGTTAGTTTGGTGAGGGAAAGTTGGTGGAATCGAGCATAGCATTAGAGAGAGAGAAGGGTACGATGTCGAGAGAGAGATGGCATGACTCAGTGTAGAGGCTCTCAACTTTACTAAGTGAAGACCATGATGGACTGTATCAAAATGAGTAAGGAGGGGTTGAGGCATAGAAGTAGATATGGCATCCATAATCGAGAGTGGAGAGGATCAAAGTAACATAAAAATGGAGGAGAGTTTTGCACTCTGAGCCTAGCTTTTCCTTTAAGTAAGAGATATGGTCTTGCCAGGACAATTTGGAGTCAAATATAACTCTTAGGAATTTTCCACAGGAATGGTATATATATAAGAAGAGTGGAGGTTGGGAACCTACATGTGCATGAGAGAAAAGGATGGAGAAAGATTGGAGGTAGAAAAGCGAAAAGCCATGGTTAGTGACCCAGGAAGGTAACTGATGATATTGCAGACTGAAGGAATTGGCAGAGAACTTGGTATGGATGTGCCAGAGGCGAAGATGGTTAAATCATCAACATATAGTGATGATCAGGCTCTTGGTGGTAAACCTGTGCCAGTGTCATTAATGGCAAGAAGGAATAAAGTGGTGATGAGCACACTGCCCTTGTGGGACACCTTCAAACTGAGGAAAGGATGATGATGTGGAAGAGGGAATTTTGACCTGGAAAGGAGAGGTAAGACTTTATAAAAACACCCATGTTTCCACATATGCCTAAGGAGGACAATTGTTGGAGAATATGGTACTGCTATGTGGTAACATACGCTTTTCTTCCAAGGCAAAAGAATATGGCTAATACAGATCTATGGCGTGCAAATGCAGATGTAATACATGTCTAGAAATGAGCAAGGGGGTCAGCAGTACTTCGGGCACATTGGAAATCAAACTGGAAAGGAGAGAGAAGATTGTGAGATTAGTTTGCAAAAGCAGCTAGTTAGAGCGTGGGGTGGTAATCTTGAGGGAGGGTTCCTGATTTATTGGGTTTTAAAAAGGGAAGGATAAGAGCTGCTTGCCAATGAGATAGAAAATTTCTGACATCCATATGTGGTTGAAAAAAGATTGATAGGAAGCATAGAGAGGAAGTGGAAGGTGTTGGAGAATACGGTAGTGAACACTGTCAGAGCCTTCATGAGTGTTGCAGCACAAATATAAGGTAGCTTTGAGTTCAGAGGAAGAAAAAGGAGCATTATATGGTCTTAATGGAAGAGATGTGTGGAGAAAGGTGAGAGTCACTACTGGCCTGGCTGAAATAGTCACCTAGTTCATTAGCAACTTGGAGAGGATCAGAGATGAGATTATCTTGAATATGGAGGACAGGGGCTGGATGGGGGGAATGTTTGCCTAATAATTTAGATGCTAAACAGCTGAAACTGATGTAGATGATGTAACTGAGGAAACATCTTCACCAGATATATGTTTTACTGTTCTGGATTGTATGACAATGACAGGTGGAGGCTCTTTCCAGACAGGTCATGTATACAAGCATCATAACATACCGCTTGGTCTGAAGGGTACAGCTGTATGCGTGAGATTTCCATTACCTGTTGGCATGGGGTTAAAGGAGATAAGGGCTGATAGTTGATTATGGGTGCCTCATTTGTAGCCATAACTGTTCCAGGCTGCATGTTTGAAGTGAAGCACTTTGGTGCAATCAGAATTCCACTATGGAACACATTTGGGGGTATAAGGTCTTGAGGTCTGAGGAATGGCCAGCATGGGGAGTTAAGAAGTGGTACATATGAAGTAGGAGAAAGGTGGACTGGAAAGTGGTCACTATTGGGAAATTGTTTAGAACTGACCAATGGAAATCTAAATGGAGTGAAGGGGAGCATAGAGAGATTAAGGAATGAAAAAGATTGTGTGCATATCTCCAAGTGTGTAGGACAATCTGAATTAAGGATGATAAAGTCAGTTGTGGAGAGGACGTATTCTAGGCAACAGGAATTGGTGATATAATCACCCCAAAGAGTGCAGTAGGTAGAATTGGGGAAGTAAGATGTAGGAGGGATAGTTATAGGGGGTGTAAAAACATCTAAGGAGGGAGGGGGAAGGGCAGAATGAGTGACATTACTGGAGTGGAGAGTAAGAGAAAAACCTTGTCGACGTGCTTCCTGTCTGGCTTCACATAGAGTGAGACCAAGTCTGAGTCTAATAGCTGCCACCTCAGACTCAAACTTGTAGGTGGGGCAGCCCTATAAAATACATTATGGGGGCTGCTACAGTTGGCTCATGTGAGTGACTGTGCAGAGCAGTTTGATTGAGTATGACCAGGTTGGACACATAGAGGAAATCAGGCTGTAGAATGGTAATGTTTGGCAGGATGTCCTAAACGCCAACAGTTTTGACACTGACGGGGAGGAGGTTGATATGGTCGGACAGGGAAGGATTCTCCACCAATGTAAACATTAAAGGGAAGGTCATGTCTACAAAAAGTAATTTTGGCAATGTTGGTGGGGTTCTTACAATGCCCTCTAGGCAGAATGGAGTAGCACTGTACTGATATAGCATTACAGTCAGGTGAGTAAGTCTTCTCCACAATCTGACCAGTTTTTGTTATAGATAGGGCAGTTTGCTGGGGAGAGAGGCAGTTCTGGTGTAAGTATTGAGGGTTGGATGAGGTTCTGCAGGAATGGAGTTACCAAAGAGATCAGTTAGAGTTGATAATGCTAAAGCTTGGTTTTTAAATGAACTGTGATGAGATGGGAACAATCAGTTTAGTGGAAGAGACTTTGCCCTACTTGTTTTGGAGACATTGTGGGGGAGAAGAATGTGTCAGAGTAAGGAGCTGTGAGGGGGATCCCAAAAAATTTGTCCCATTTGGCTGGCTAAACAGAGGGGAAGAGAGAGTTTTTAAGATGGAGGGACTTGGAGAAGGGGAAGGTATAAAAATAAGGGTAAAAAAGGTTATATGGAAGAAGGGTTTGGTAGGGGAGAAGAGAAAAAGTCCAACTCTGAGGGTTCTTGGGGGGATAAGGTAGGCACTAAAACGGGGTACCATCCCCGGGATTTTTTCATCTCAGAAGGGTCCAAAGGAAATGGGAAATTGAAGGGGGATTGGGGAAGAGGCAAAAAAAAAAAAAGAGGGAAAAGGACAAAAGCCAGTTAGTTTGGGGGGTCCCCCCAAAGGGGCCCCTGAGGGCCCCCCCAAGGTAAAAGGGGAAAATTCCCAGCATTGGGGTTTAGCCGTCCTCCTCGCCTCCCAAGCCCCCCCCCCACAACAATAAAGGCAAGGGTTGGTGGGGGGGGGGGGGTTACTGCTGCTGTGAACCTGAAAATAACCTTCAGTCATATGGTGCTCTGCCAGTGTGACTTTTTAGTCTCTTATCTGCAAAAAATAAAAAAATTTTTTCTCTTTACCCTTAATACCCCCCAGAGCAGAGGTCCAGCGGGACTCAGAATTCTTCTGGAGGCATTGGGTTAAGAAGCAGGGCTCAAATTTCTAGAAGGCACCTTGCAATCAATATTCTTTTATCACTGATAATATATATTAATATATAATATATAATATATATATATAAAATATATATATATAATATAAAATAATATATATAATATGAATAGTATATATATATATATGGCTAGCATTTCTAGTTGGGGAGGGTGGGGAAAAATCCTTTAAATAAAAAGATTTAACGTTTTTTCCTTTTGCTTTGTATTTGAATACCATACCCAATTGTTGGAGCAAAGCAGGCCTTTATATATGTAAAACATCTACAGCTATTTTCTTATGCATGAACATTATAAAATCACCTTTTTTAAAAAATAATTGGCATCCCTGATCAAAAATTTTTCCCTTAATCATAAAACAATTAAAATGCAAATTAAACTAGTTTCTTACTGATATTAATTATTAAAATATTTTTTACAAAACAAGAATAAGATGAAAGGAAAGAAGGAAAAAAAAAGAAAAAAAGAAGAAAGAAAAAAAGAAAGGGAAAAAAAAAGAAGAAGAAAGAAGGAAAAAAGAAAAGAAAGAAGAAAGAAAGAAAAAAAACAAAAAAAAAAAAAAAAAAAAAAAAAAAAAAGGGAAAAAAAAAAAAAAAGAAAAAAAAGCCAACTGTAGGTAACTCATTACAAAAAAAATAAAAATTTGATAATGAACACTCTAGCCACTGGCTTTCATGATTGTCATTAATGTGAATATATAATTAGTGGTATAGATGAAAGTTAATAACAAAATATTTAATAAACAAATATTTCATTTAAAACAATGCACAAAGATCCAGAGGCCTTTACACAGCATAACTATTAAATATTTTACAAAATATTTATTTCAATTTGCTCATATAATCCACAAGAACTTACAGAAGGCAAAAAAGATAAAAGTTGAAAGCAGAAAACAAGCCTTGATCCTTCTCATTACCTAGAGGGTTTTGAAATTTCTGAATGGTTTAAGCCCAAAACTAAAAAAAAAGAGGTCTAGGTAAGTCATTTTATATATTAATGGTATAAAAAAGTGAAAAATAATGAAAGAGGATATGAAAGTAAAAAGGGTATCTTCTAAAAGTATCTATCCTATTTAACTTCAACTAAAATATATTCTGATTATAAATGTGATTTTTTTCTCTCTGATTATAATTAACTTAAATAACTTGTTTCAAATAATTTAATTTTTTCATTATGCCCTCCTATTAGTCAGAGTGAACAGCTTTTAAAAAACTATAATAATAAATGAAGTAAGTTTTCTTTACAAAATACCATAAACAACAAACACATATTTATAAAAAACAATAATAATCAGTACATCTAAAACTATGATATGAAGCCTGTTTAAACAAAATAAAATAAAATATAATATCTTCCTAACCTTTTTGGGCCCGTTTCTTGTGAAGCCCTTACATTAGTCCCCAACTTCAGGAATAGCTTCTACTCTTGCACGTGAAGGGTGATGCACACCTAGAAACATAATGATAACATTAGCAAATTATATATATTAGTACTACTGACACCAATAGTAATAGTAAAAATAACAAAAAAAATAATTGTAATATCAACAGAAATTGTAATAGCAAAAAAAAATTTTTTCTTAATCACAATAACAATAACAACAATAAAAATGGAATATATATAACAAAAATAATAACATTTATAATGATGATGACAACAACAATTACAATAATTGCAATGAAAATAACCATTCGTTCCCTTTAAAAGATCACATCAACACTCACAGTCCAACCAATAGTCTGTTGAAATCTGTTTTTTTTGTTTCAGTAGGGATCGTACCTGGCCTAGAAATTACCAATTTTTATTTTGTTTTGGGGTACAACAGCCTCAATGGAAAACCATTATTTACTATAAAACATCAACAAATTATTTGTGCATTCATATTTTTCCTAATATCAAAAACTCAATATCAACTGCTCTTTGATAATGAATAATTTTACAAGAAAGAATTCTAATATTCTCATTGTACAACCTGTGTATGCTATGGGAAGTACAATTGATTAAAAGTTAACTGTTAAAACTCAATATGATTTTACTTTTTTATATTCGTTTTTTCATTAAAACAGTATCTTGTCTGAATATATCACTTATGGTTAATTATAAATCTGATATATAAAGAACATTTACCTTTTATTATTCCTATAAAAAGATAATACATGTAATGTATGCATCTTCTTTTTCTGTGTGCCATACATGCTTATAATGCAAACAATAGATGATCTGAACACCAATATAAGAATAAGAATATCTTCTATAGCATCAAATTGATTACAGAGCCATTTAAAGGTTTAAATGGCTCAAGACAATGGTAACAAGTGTTTGACTGATGGTGGTTTACACTGTTCAATTTCTTTTCATAAGAAAAAAATAATTTCAGTAAATGACTTTCAGGATATCACAGTAAAGAGTATATGGAATAGTTACCTTAATAAAATCCAAGACACTGTTCATCTATGGCACTGGTGTCCTTGGGCCAAACGTGGCTCTCAGAACGGCCGCAAGAGGCCCACACGGTGACAGGAAGAATTAATTGCCTGTGAAATTATGATGCCATATACATTTTGTTACCATTAGAACTACCATTCAAAATCTAATAAGCAATCTAAACTTCATTTATACATATACAACATAACTTGCACAAACTGAAAATAAAGAAGATATGATATAAGATACACAAGAGTATAAAAAAAAAAAAAAGTATTTTTTTACAAAGTGACAGGACCCCTCTGAGACTCAGTCCCCCAGACTAGAAACCTTATTTTCAAAAGTCATAACTTGCACAGCTAAATTTTGCAGTTTGTCCAAAAATGTGTTGTTCATTTCTGCATAACTATTAATGTCCATGTAATGTTAGTGATGGATGATACATTACTTATGCATCATTTCTACACTATTAAACTGGCTCTACACTATTACTGTCATTGATGGTACAACCCAGTATAGTTCAGTTTCATTGATAAACCTTTTAGATCTGCAGAAATAACTGCCTCGTAAATAGATCACTTCAACAATTTTGCGCAGCTACAAATACAATATAGAGAACTGCATGGTAAAAACAGAAAATCATACAGCAAGCTGCCTGTGTGCATGCCACAAAATTTCCAGTCCGGTCAGTCCCTATTATTCCAGCCAACAACCTCAGGGTACTCTTGGAAACCCCAAAAAAACTTCCAAAACCGGGGGCTTTGCAAAAACCACCCGATCTCCCCTTAAATTCCCCCCAGATAGCCATGGACTGTCCCAAATTACTTCTTATCTGTGTGAGTTTTTCCTCTTTCTGACAGTATTTAGATTTTCCCCACTCAGCGGTCATATGAAAAAGTAAACCAGAAAATTAATTTACTAATAGTATTTGCAGGGTTTAACCTTTCAGAGCAATATGGATTCAAACTATCTCAATTCATTTAATATCGCCCCGAAAAATAATGTCTACTCCAAAGAACTGATCTACGGTTAATAGCATTAAAATATGATAAATAATTGATAAAAAAT
Organism: Penaeus monodon; assembly: GCF_015228065.2. Lineage (NCBI taxonomy): Eukaryota > Metazoa > Arthropoda > Malacostraca > Decapoda > Penaeidae > Penaeus > Penaeus monodon. Next base: position 21,585,524 of record NC_051390.1, read on the forward strand.
TATGAACCCTACGCAACAGCTTTATTCGTCGTTTTCATTTCCAGATGTTTTTTTTTTGGTTTGTGGCATCATGAAATCCCAGATATTTTTTTTCCTGTTGTTTTCCCTTGGTTTTTATAGTTTGCCTTTACTACACACTTTCTACTTCCTTCCCTGAAAATATTTACGAACCAGCGCTAAAAAGAGAAAATTAGATATTTTTAAAATTCGAGAATGTTTCGCCTCGTAAACCCCGCCGTATTTCTATGGAATCATGATCAGTCGAGAATCAACAGGGAAAGTATTGTTTAATTTCTTTATAATCTTTTAGCTTTGGCCCGTTTTTAATTTTTATTATTTTTATTTTTATATATTATATTTTTTCTTTGGAGCAAATTTTTTTTTATTTTTTTAAAATCCTTTTCTTTTTTTTTTCAAATAAAAGCGTAATTTCAGCGTCGCGGGGGAAAAAAAAAAGTTTTCAAAAACTTGCTTATTTTAGATGTTTTTATAAATTTTTTTAAAAAATTTCCGTCCCTAGAAATTTAATAAAAAAACTTTCTTTTATACTAAAAACCAAAAAGGGAAAAAAATATGTAGTGTCCCATCTAGCTTCGGGTTGTAAAACCCTAAACTTGAAGATCTCAATGAAGAAGCGTTTGGGGTTTTGAAATAAAATGCGAGAAACTATTCGTATTACGCGAACACAAAATTTTGAATTTACTTTTTTTTCCTACCCCTGATAGGGGGGCGATAATGTCAAAATTTTTGACACCCTTACTTAAAAATGGGGGATATCAATCGAAACATACACCCTATTTAAAGAATATTTTTCCGAAAAATATAACTTTATGTAGAGATGGTTTTTGACCTTTTTGGGCCCCCTTTAAAAAGAGATGAAAACTAAGAAACCAAGAAAAATTCACAAAGATCAATTTTGCTACGAGGGGTTTAGAATGTACTTTGTTTACCCAGATTGATTATCTACATTTATGAGGTAACGTTTTTTTTCTTAAAATTTAAGTAAACAATCATGAAACACCCCTTTTATAAAAGGGAGTAATGGCCACTCATTATAATCATGAATAAATTTTAATTTTTTTAATGTTTCTCCGCCCCCCGTGAAACCTTTCCTAGGAAAAAAAAACAAAAAAACCCCAAAAATTTAAAAGGAGATACTCCCATATATGAGGAATAAAATAATAGGTAATAGTTTTTTATTAAATCCCAGCAAAGTTTTTGGGGAAATAAAAAAACTAAACCCAAGGAAGTATCAAAAAAAATATCTTAAAGGTAATTGCTAAGGCCTTTCTACTGGCCAAAAATCATTCTGGGGTTTAAATTTATAACCCCACCAACAAATAAAACTATCACGAATATTTCTGACGGAAATCGCAGTGAATGAGGCCGCTTTTGCAAAAACACATTTGTTTTCCCAGTTTTAAAACCCCTGATGGTGACAAACCAGGCGCGGCCGTTGCTGCTGTCATTTTTTGACGGGAATCTCGTAATCTGTTTCCAGGGAATTTGACAGAAAGCCTCGGGAGAAGCTAAAGGGCTGCAGATATGTTAGAGTGGAACCTATCAATATGTGCCCAAAAAATTCCAAAATTGGGCAGTAGACAAAATGTTAAGGTCCCTTTTCTTATGGCTGATAAACGAGAAAATTTTTTTGAAATGAAAGGTCTCGCTTTTTGGGGGGAATAAACGGTATTTTTTGGGGTAAACTACTGTAAATGATGCATATGATATGATTTTGTATTTTGTAAGGGAAATTAAACGAAAAGACGGTTATGGCGAGTTTAAGATAAAAGAAGGCGATAACAATAATGAAAAACGAATACTGCTAAATTGGGTTCCAATTTCGGCGGCTGGTCACCCAGGGGGCCAGGGGGTTTTTTGGGGACCATACGCACCAATATGAAAATTATGAGTCGATTAAACAGAACTTCATCTCCCCTTTAGTACCTACATATAATTATCTCTAAAATATCAATAAATTGGAACTTTCCATAAAGTGTTTTTGCCATGAGTTATGAACAGTACACTTTTTATAAGTAGCAGTGAGTTAAACGAAAAGATGACGGTCACGAAAGGAATACAGAATTAAAAAAGGGTGGGAACACCAGTGCTCATTTTGCCAGGCAGTGCTGGTGATTTCGCACCAATCAACACAGAAATCTCAGTTGCCTAAGGTAAATTTGCCGCGTGCACAAGCGGGGGCCTCTTTCACAGGCAAATCCCCCCGGGAAATTTCAACGCTGGTTTACATGCGAGAAAAAAAACCGTTTATCGGTAGTTTTCCTACGTTTGTTTTCCCTTTTTTCAATACGGTCATTACCTTTTTCGTTGGGACAAAAAATGTAATAAAAAAAAAAACCCGGGAATAACAATGTGACATCACTAATTGATTCAAAGAGATTGGGAACTAAGAAAAAAATCTTTGATTTTTCCCATTTTGACTTTTTGTCCGTAGATTGAAAAAAAAAACGTATTTGGTCACATTTTGCCTTTTATCTTTAAAAAGAATAAAACAATCCGCGCGCGCGCGCGCGGCGTATGTTTGTTGTGTGTTATTTTAGCACATAAAAAAAATTTCCCTTTCTCTTTTAATAACATAGGCCCCTCACGCTGATTTATGTGACGCTAGCCCCAATAACAAGATGGACATAAATATCATACTACACCTGAGGCGTCGACCCGGGAATTTGCCATGTTTGTGTTCCCCATTGATTTATGCCACTGACACAATAGAACTGAGCGTGTGGGTTTTGTGGTACGAACACACACACACACACACCCAGCACACACAAAAAACCACACACACACACACACACACACACACACACACACACAAAACCCCACCAACACACATACACACACTACACACAACATACACAACACAACACACACCATATACACACACACACACACCATACACACAACACACACCATACACACCACACACACACACAATATTTTATAATATAAATATATTATATATATATATATATATATATATATATATATACACACTTATATACATTTCTCTCTATCTCTGTATATATATACACATACATACATATGTATATATATATATATTTATAATAGTAGTAGATAGATAGATAGAAGATAATAATAGATAGAGAGAGAGAGAGAGAAAGATTACATAAGTAAATTTTATACATACATCTACGCATCTATCTATCTATTAATAATCTAATTACTTAATACACCTTTCCCCCCCCTACCCCCCCCCTCTCTCTCTCTCTCTCTCTCTCTCTCCTCTCCTCTCTTCTCCTCTCTCTCTCTTCTCTCTCTCTCTTTTCTCTCCTCTCCCCCTTCCTCTCTCTCTCTCTCTCTCTTCTCTCTCTCTCTCCTTTTCTCTCTTCTCTTCTCTCTCTCCCCCCTCCCTCCCCCCTCTCCCTTCCCTCTCCCAATCCCCCCCCCCCCTCCTTTTTTTTTTTCTCCTCTCTCTTTTAAAAATATATTATAAATATATTATATTTATAAAATATTTAACATATATATTATATAATTTTTTAATATATATATATATAGGGCATATACATACATACATAAAACCAACAAACCACACACCACACACACACACACACAACACACACAACACACACACACACAAATATAATATTTTTTATAATAATATATAAAAATATAATTATATAATAGAGAGAAGAGAGAAGGAGGAGGGAGAGAGAGAGAGAGAAAGAGTAGGAGTAGTAAAATATTATATAAAATATATTAAAATTAATATATATATATAATATATAAATTATATATTATATGTAATTCACACACACACCACACACACAACCAAAAAACAATATATATATATATATAATATATATTATATAATATAAAAACATAGATATAATATATATAATATTTTAAAAATTTTATTATATAATATTTTATAATACTATATATTATATATTTATATGTGATATATACATATGTAATATATATATATTAAAAATAATAATAAATACAAAATAAATATATATACATAAAATATATATTTATTATATATTATGATTATATAATTTTTGTATATTATATAATTATTATTAATATATAATATATATAATATATTATATAATATATTAAAATTATATATATATAATGTAAATATACTTATATCTTTTTTGGGGTGTATGTAAATTTTACGTCCCTTGTCTACCGGTGTTTGTTTTTTAAAAAAAAAATGAAAAAAATTCTTTCAAAAAAA
>NC_051390.1:21589851-21619832 GCF_015228065.2 Penaeus monodon
AGTTTTGGGGGTTTTTTTCCTTTGGTTGGGTTGAGTTTAGGGAGGGGCTTTTCTTGGGGAACCTTTCCCCGATGCTGGGTTTACCTTTCCCCTTTTCCTGATTTTGTTTTTTTTGGGTGGGGCCCAAAAAAGGGTTTTAGGGGAGGGGAAAAATTTCCCTGTTTTCTTTTTGTATTCCTTTTTTTGGGATTTTCTTTCCATTTTTCCCCCCCTTTTTTTTTTCCAAGGGGAAACTACCCGGGTTTTTGGGGGGGGGGAAAATTTTTCTTTTCATTTCTTTAAAAAACTTTAAATTTGTTTTGTTTTAAAGTGGGGGGGGGAAAAGCTTTTCAGGGGGTTTTTTTTAAGCAAGGGGGTTTTGGTTGCCTTTTTAGGGGGGGTTCTTTTTTTTTCCCCTTTTCCCTGCAAACTTTTTTCAAAAGGTGGCTATCTTTTTAACCCAAAAACCCTTCTTGGGGGTTTAAAAGCGGTTAAGGGAAACCATTTCCAAAGGCCCCTTACGGGGAAGGGAAAAGGCGAAATCCACGGGGGAGGGGGGCTAAAAAAAAGGCCCTCCAAAATTTCGGGGGCTTTGGGGGGGAACCCCTTGTTTTTTTGGGGGTTTAAAAAGAAAACCCAAAAACCCTTTCCTTTTTCCCCCCCGGCCCACCCTTCCCAAACCCTTTAAGTCGGGGGGGGGGCTTCCAAACCAAAGGAAATTGATTTTCCCCAAAAGGGGGAAAGGGGGGGGGGGGGAACCACCTAAAATTGTTTTAAAACTCGGACTTTTTTTAAAGGTTTTTTTTTTAAGGGCCGAAAAGTTGGTTTTTATTTTTCCCCCCAAAGAAGAAAAAAAACACCCCTTTGGAAGGGATTAACGATTTTTTTCTAGTTTAAAATGTTCCAAAAAACCCCAAAAAAGGGGAAAAACCAAATTAAGAAAATAAATTAAAAGAATTTTGGGAAAATTTTATTGGAAAAATGTTTTAAAAAATTTAAAACAGCCCACCAAGAAAATAAAAAAATTTAAAAAAATTTAAGGGACTTTTGTTTTAAAAAAATGAAACCCAATACCAGGGGGGAAAAACCTTTTCCGGGGGGGGGAAGACTTGCAAAAACTTTTTAGGGAAATTTGCCACAAAATATTTTTTTGGAAAGTTTTGTTTTTCCCCAAAAAAATAACAGAATTTAAAACCAGGTTTCCCCAAACCTACCCCCCCCCCCCTGGATAAGTAGTCCTTTTGCCCTAAACCAGAAAAATTTCAATTTTTTTATGGAAAATTTTGGACCCCCACTTTAAATTTTTGGGGGTTAATTTTTTTGGGGTTACCGGAAAAAAGCCCCCCCCCCAAAAGTTTTTTTAAAAAAATTTTTGGGGGTTTTAAAACGAAAAAAATCCAATTAACCCCCCCCTTTAAATTTTATAAAACCCCCCAAACCCAGGTTAAAAATTTTTTGTGGGGGGTTTTTTCCGAGGGAAACCCCGATTTTTTTTTGGGGAAGCCCCATTTGGGGGTTTGTTGTTTTGGGGCCCCCCCCCTTTGGGTTTTTAAAAAAATTGGTTTTGGGTTAAAATTGGGGGGGGCAAAAAAAAACCAAATTTCCTTTTACTTACAATCTGCCAACAAAGGTTCCCTTTTTTAAAAATTTTCCAAAAAATTTTTTAAGATTTTTTATTTTGGTTTGGAAAAAAAGTTTTTTTTATAATTTTATTTGGTTAATGAGTAATGTTTTTGAAATTTATTTTCTAAAAAGAAAAATTTTAAATTTAAATTTCCGTTTTTTAAAAAATTTTTTAAAACCCAATTGTAAAAAAAATGGGGTTTAAATTTTAAAAAAGACATTTATTTTTTCGGAAAAAAAAAAAATAAATTTTTTATTTTTTTAAACAATTTTTTTTGGGGGGAAGGGGAATTGGGGGAATTTTTTCAAAGGAATCCCGTGTTTTGGCCAAATTTAACAAAAAACAACACACCTTTGTAAATTTTTTTAATTTCCTGGGGGGTTAAATTTCTTCCAGAGAAATTTTAATAGAATTTTTTTTAAAATCCCAAAAACACAAAAAAAAACGGGATTTTTAAAAAAAAAAAATTTAAAACCCTTAAAGGGCAAATTTCCCTAAAATATTTTTTTAAAAAAAAAATTTAAAAAATTAATTTTACCCGGGTTTTAATGTTTAACTTTAAAAAAAGCCAAAAGTTTTCCTTTTTTTCCCCCCACTAACTATAAAAATTAAAACCATGAAAGTTTACAATTTTTCCAGATTTTGGTTTTCCATTTTTAAAAAAAACGGGGTTTTGGAAAAGTGGGAAACCAAAAAAGGGGGGAAAGAAAACCCAAAAAAAACACGAATTATGGCCCAAAAGGCCCCTTTTTCGCTTTTTTCGGCTTAAATTCCATCCCCCGGGATAAAGGGGGCCAATTTTAAATCCCAAAAAAGGGGGGGCCTTTTGGGAATTTTTCGGGTGTTTCCCCCTTTTTTACTTCCCTTCGTTTTCAAATTCCCAATCTAACGGGTTTTTCCCTTCTTTTAAAAAGGGAAAAAAATTTCAGGGTTTTTGTTTATTCAGGGGAAATTTAAAGGGGAAAAATTTAAAAAAAAACGTTTTAAATCCCCCTTTTGGTTTTGGGGGAACCAAATCATATAGATGAAGAAAAAAAAAAACCATTTTTTTTTAATAAAAAAAAAGGTTGCTTTTAGTTAAAAAAAAAAAGGGAAAAAAAACAAATATTTAAAAAAATAAATAAATAAAAGGGGGAAAAAAAGAATAATAATTTGTAAATATAAAAAATTTTAAAAACCCCAGGGCCCCCCAAACCTTTCCCAACCCCTTTCACTTTTTTAGTTAGGGGTTAAAATACCCCTTTTGGGGGCCGGGCTTTTCCCCCAATCCCGGGGGGTCTCTCAAAAAAATAAGCTTTCCTTAAGGTCTTTTCCCCAAGGGGGTTTTTCCCCCCAATCCGGGGGGGGGCCCTGGGACCGGGGTTTTTATTTCCCTGGAAAAGCCCCGGGTTGGGTGGGGGAAAAGAGAAAGGGCCAGGGGGGCCCCTTTAATGGGGGCCCTGGGGGGTGGGGGGGGGCCGGGGTCCCCCAAAATTTGTAGGGGTTTAACGGGTTTCCTTAAGGCATTTTCCCCATGGGGGAAAACCTTTAAAAAAAGGCACCAAAGGGGTTTTTTAACCATAGAAAAAAAAAATTTTTTAGTATAAAGGGCCCCCCGGGAAAGGATGCTTTAAAAAGGCCCCCCATCAAACCTAAAAATTTGGCCGGGGAAACTTTTTACCCAAAAAACCTTTTTTTGCAGGAGGGGGGTTTCTGTTTTCCAAAACCCCCTAGTCCCGGGGGGGTCGGGGGTCTATGGGGGGCCCCCCGGTCTGCCCGGAACCCCCGGGCAACCGACAAATTTACACCCCCAAAAGGGGTTATTTTAAAAAACCCTTTTCCTGGTAAATTAAAATTCCTTCCCCCAAAGAGGGGGGGTGAAAAACCCAAAAAAAGGAAAATCGGAGGTTCTTTGGTCTTGGTCGGGGGGGGGAAAAACCTTTAAAAAACCAAAGGGGTTTCCCCATTTTTCATTGCTAAAATAAAATTAGTTTTTGCCACTAGGTTTTTAAAAGGGGGGGACAAAAAGGCAATTCGGTCAAAGGCCCCCAGAAACCCTTAATATTTTGGGCTTTGGTGTTTCCCAAACACCAAAAAAGGGGGGTTTTTGGGGGAAAATTTCCCTTTTCTTGGGGGGTTTTATTTTTTTAAATGAAAAAGGGGGGTTGAAAAGGAAAATTTGGTGGAAAAAAATCAAAAAAAGCCCTTTGCCTTTCCTTTCCTTTGGGGATTTAGACAGGGCCCCCCCCCCCAAATTTTAAACAAAAAAGGGGGTTTCGGGGGGGGCCTTTTTTTATTAATTTCCCAAAGGGGGGGACCCTCCGGGGGGAAGGCGAATGGGGGAATGAAAATTGTTTTTCCCCCAAAAGGGCCTTTTTTCTTGTGGGTCGACGAAAAGGTTTGGGGCTGGCGGGCCCCAAAAAAAACCAAAAAACTCATGGGGTTGGGCCTAAAACCCCAGGGGATTTGGGGAAAGCGGGGGGGGACGCAAAGTTTCTTTTGGGAAAGGAAAATAGCGGGGAAATTTTTTCTGGGTTGTTTAATTAAAAGTTCTTTCTTATATTTTCAGGGCTTGGGGGCCAAAATAATAAAGGTTTTAAGAAAAATTCTTTTTTTCATTTTTAAAATCCCATTAAAAATTTTAAGGGAAACCATTTTTTTTTTAAAATTTTCCCTTTAAAAATTCGGGGGAGGGGGGGAAAAATTTAATTCATAGTTTCCCCATTGGGGGTTTGGGTGGGGGGGGAAGGGGATAAAAACCCTAGGGGGAAGGGGCTTTGGTAGTAAAAAAAAGGGAACTTTTTGCCCTTAGGGGGTGAGGGGGTTGGGTTTTTTCAAAGGGGGGATTTTTGGGGAAAAGGGGGGGAAACTCGGGGGGGGTGGGCCCCAACAATCTAAATTCAAAAGTTTAGGTAAATTTACCCCGGGGTAGAACTTGGAAATTTTTTGGGGGAGGACCCTTTAAAAGCGAGGGGTTTAAAAAGGGGATGTTTTTTAAAACCCCTTTGGCCCCCCTTTAAATTACCCAGTTTAAACAAATTATAAATTTTTTCCAAAAGATGTGGGGGGGACCCGAAAAAGGGTTAAGTTTTTACAAAGAAAGGCCCCAGGGGGGGGACTAAAAAAAAATTTTGGTTTTTTGACAAAAAAAAAAATGTTTCCCTTTTAAAAAAAACCTTGGGATTTGGGGTTTTAGGGGTTTGGGCCAAAAGGTTTGGGGGGGGGGGGAACCGGTTTTTTTTTTTTTTAAATTTTTTCCCCTTAAATGGGGGGGGGACGCCGAAAACCCCAATTTTAATTTGCGTTTTTGTACGGGTTGTTAAAAAAGGAAAAACTCCGAAATCGGGAAAAAAATTTTTCCGGGGGACCCCTTTTCTTTTTCTTTTTAACCCCCAAAAAGGGTTAAAAAAAGGGGGGGGGACTTTTTTCCTTTCCTTTTTTTATGCGGTTTTCGCGTAGAAAAATTTCCCAAATTTGGGCCTTTTGGGCTTTCCCTTTTTTAAAAAGGCGGGGGGGACGCAAACCCGGGAAAAAAAGGGTACAGGGTCCCCCAACAAAATAAAAAAACAGATATTTTTTAATATCATGGGGTTCCAAAAAATTTTATTTAAAAAAAAGGGTCCCCCGGGAATGGGAAATTTTTTTTTCATTTTTAAAATTTAAATTATTATGAAGGGGGGTTCTTTTTAAAAGGGAAAAATTTTTAAAAATTTTTTAGTTATTTTAAAAAAAACCTTAGGGTTGTTCATTTTGGAAAATAGGGGGCCAACCAGTGGGGAAAAACAATTTTTTGGGGGAAACCAAAAACCAAAAGAAAAAAAAATTTTAAATCGGGGCCAGGTTTTTTTGGGGGGCCAATTTTCCTTTTAAATATGTCTTTGGGGCCCTTTTTTCGGGGGAAATCGCCCCCCGGGAAACCCAAAAAAAACCCTCAAAAAATTTCGACCCTTCTCTACTTTTTTATCTATTTTTAAATTCTGTTCACCCCCCCAACCCCCACGTAAAGCGGGGGGGCCAAAAAAAAAAAAACCCCCCAAAAAAACCCCCCCACTTTAAAACCCTTTCATACTTTTACTTTACTTTTAAAATTACTTTTAACATCCCCATAAATTAACATCCCTTTTAACCTTTTACTTTTCCCTTTTAAACATAAATACTTTTCCCAATTAACATAATATTTTTATTTTTTTTTAATTTTAAAATTTTATATAATAAAAAAATTATAAAAATATATATATACAAAACCCCCCCCCCCACCCCAACCAACAACACAAAAACCCCCCCCCACCCCCACCCCCCAACCCCCCCAACCAACCACCCCCAACCACAAAAAACCAAACCCAAACACACAAAACACACAAAAATTTTTATATATTATTATAATATTTTTAAATATTTTAAAATTTTTTAATTTTAATATATATATTAAGTATTTATATTAATGTATTTTTTAAAAATACATTTTACGTTTTTAAAATTATTTTATTTTAATTAATATTAAATATTTTATTTTTTATAAAATTATACTATATAAAATTTTAAAATTATATATATATATTTTATATGTAAAATTATATATTTTTTAATAATTATAAAAAATTTTTATATTTTAATATATAATAAAATAATTTAAAATATATTTTAAATTAAAAAATTTTTAAAAATATATTTTTTTATTATATTTTTAATACATTTTTTGGTTTTAATATTTTTAAAATTTTTAATAAAATTTTAATAATAAAAATTTTTTTTAATTTATATTTTTTTTAATATTTTTAAAATATAATTTTATCCATACATACAAACTTAAACATTTTATTTTAAACCATATATAAATTATATTATTATATATATATATATATAAAAATTTTTATATATATTAAATTATATAAAATAATTTACAAATTTTTAAAAATATTTTAATATATTTTTATATATATATATTTTATAAAAATTAGAAATTATATATATTTTTTGTATTTTATAAAATTAACATATATGTATTAATATTAAAAAATCTTTATTATATTATTTTATATATTATATTATTTTTTATTAAAATTTTAAATATATATAAAAAAAATATTTTTTATATATTTTATTTTAAAATATTTATTTTTATTTTTAATTTTTAATTTTAAATTTTTAAAATTATTTTTATATAAAATATATAAAAATTTTAAATCCCAAATTACAAAAATTTTTCCCATTTTTACAAAACCATATATCATAAAAATATAAAAAATTTTATATATATAAGTAAAAATTATATATATATTTTAAAATATATTATAAAAATAAAAACCCATTATGACATATTTTAAAAATTTTAAATTTTTTAATCCATAAAAATTATAAATAAAATATTTTTTATATTAATTATATATATATATAAAATTATATTTTTATATTTTATAAAATATCATAATTTTTTTTATATCATATTTTTTGTGTTTTTTATATTTTAAAATTATGTATATACCCCAAACAAAACCAGGGCTTCCCTTTACAAAAAAAAATTATACATTATATATATTTTTATAAAATTTTTTATTTTATTATAATATATATATATAAAAATATGTTTTTTATATAAAAATATTTTAAAAAATTTTAAAAATTAAAATATATATATTTTAATATTTATATATATAAAATAATGTGGGGGGGGGTTGTTTTTTGGGGGTGTGTTGTGTGTGTTGTGTGTGGTGGTTGGGGTGTGTGTGGTGTGTGGGGGGGCCGCTTTGTGGGGGTGGGGTTGTGTAGGGTGGGTGTGGGGTTGGTTAATAAAATTTTATATTTTTTATATTATTTAATTTTTATATATATATATTTTAATAAAATAAAATATATTTTAATATATATATATATATTATTAAAATTTTTTCAGGGGTTTTAAAAAAAAACGACAAAAATTCGCTTTGGGGGGGGTCGGGGCTTTTTGGGGTTTTTTTTTTCGTAGGGGAAAAGGGGCCCGGCCCGCCGTGGCACTAAAAGGGGCATCCCCAAAAGGGAAAAAAAAAAGGGGTGTTTAAAAAAAAAAAATTTTCCCTTTTATTATGTATATAAAATTTTTTTACTTTTTACTTTACATATATATGTATTTTATATTATATATATAAAATTATATAATTTATAAAAAATTTTATTTATATGTATATATATATTAAAATATATATATAATTTTTTAAATTTTATTTTTAAAATTTTATATTTTTATAAAAAAATTAATTAAAAATATTTTATATATAAAATATAAAATATATATATTCCCGCGCCGCAGGCGCGGGTTGTGTTTTTTAATGTTTTTATGTACATAAAAATAAAAACTTTTAATATTTATAAAGGATTTTTTTTTTTTTTTTTTCCCATCGGGGCCTTTTTCATTCCACTGCGGGGGACTTTGGGCCCTTTCTCTATTTAAAATTACGGGAGGGGTTATAGGGCCCAGTCCCACCCTTCCCTGATTGGATGCCCCCCCTAATAAACCCCCCGGTTTTTTGGGGGCCACGGGGGTAAATTCCCCAACAAACCCCCCCGGGTTTTAAAGGCGATTTTGTCGTTTTCTAGTAGCAATCGAGGTAAATTCCCTTCCCCCAAAAGGGAAAACAAACGCCCCGGGGCCCGGGGTTGACTCAAACCCTCGAACTCAGTTTCCCGTCGGGGCCAGTCTTGAGTCCGAGCTCAAACCCACTAAACCCAGGCCCTTTTTTTTTTAAAATGATATACAAATTTTGTTTTATCAGTTAAAACCCCCCCCAAACCTCGCACTGTGGTGGGGTTTAGGGGCCCAAACTCCCCAAACATAAAACCAAGCAAATGGAGACGGGTTGGGGAAGGCCTACGTCCAACAAGGGCCCCTAAAGGGCTGAAAAATCAGCGAGCATGCGCGCGCTAAATTTAGAACAATCCCATATATATTATATAAAATTTATATATATATTTTATATATAAAATAAAATTATATAAAATATATTATATATATAAAATATATATATATTAATTGAGTTGGTTGGAAAATTTTGTAAATTTCCGACAAGTGAGACAGGACTAAAGTAGCTGAAAATTTATTTTTGGACAGAGTTTTAAAAACTGACCGGGCCAGGGGGTGGAAAACTAGGTTCTGTTGTTTGTTGAGATGCTGAATTCAGTCTGAATTTTTGTTCTGTGGCGACGCCCATTATACATGGTAAAACAAGAAGAGATCATACAATGAATGGTGGAGCAAAAGGGTTCCATGCCTTTAAAAATCGTGGGTGACGTGAGGGTTAGTTGTTATTTGATTTTAAAAAACATTTGTGATACATGAGTGTCCCAATGGATTTTCTGGGGCATTTTTCATTGGGAAAGGGGTAGTAATAAATGTGTAATATATGTGTAAAGGGGGTTGGAACATCTGCTTCTTATGGCAGCAAATGATCGGTTGCCAACTGGTGCTTTTACATACACATGTATTTTAAATATTTTCACTTTAAAGTCCCTCGCTGTTATCTCACAGGGGTGCAGAAAGTCGCTGGGTCGTACTCGGGTTTTTCTACCTGGGGCGCCCCGGGTTGGGCCCGGGGGCGCCGGACGGGGCCCTCCCGCCGCCCGTCGCCCGCTTTCCCCCACCCTCGCATCACCTCGGGCACTCGACGGTGGTACAGGTGATTTAAAAGATTTTTACACAACGGTTTTTGACGCAAAAATGGGAATCGTAGATGATGTCGGGGGACGAAATTTGATTTTTGAAACCCTTGTTTTCAAGGAAATAATAGACGAGGAGGAGACGAGCAGGGGGAGCACGGCACACCCTTGCGTTTTTCCAGGACCCCCGCTGGAAAAAGCAGGGGATTGCACTGCGTTTTTTGGGGGATAAAACTTTCCAAAGAATGAAAAGGGGGCCCAAGGGGAAATAATTATCAAAAATTTTATAAAAATAGGAGAAAATATTATCGTCATGAATTTTCTCTTAAAAAAAAAAAAAGAAAGAAAAAAGGAAAAAAAGTAGAAGAAGAGGAAGGGGGAAAAAAACACAAAACAACCCCAAAACACAACACACACACACACAAAACAAAAAACACACAACACAACCCCACACACCCCACCACACCACCCACACAAAATAAAATATATTATATATATATATATATTATTAAAATATATAAAATTTAAATATATATTTAAAAAATTTTAACCCCGGGAATTACAAACAAAACTTAAGAGTTTAAAAAATTAAACAAACTGTATTACCTTTGCAAGCATTGCCGTGCAGCAGCTGATGTTTTAAAGCCGGGGAAAACCAATCAAATTGCTTAGGAGGTTAATAATTTACGTCACCAAGAACACGGAAAGCCCCCTTTGGAGAAAGGGGAAAAAAAAATGATAAAGGATTGTTTTGAAAAAAGGAATAAAAATTTTTTAAATTTGTGCGGATTTACTTTGTTTTACATAAAAACAAAGTACATATATAAATATATATGTTTCATATATTTACACACACTACAAAGGGAATGTATGGGGGTATATATAAACAAAACATACCCTACATTTTATATATTATATATTATATATATAAAATTATATATTATATAATATATATATATATATATATTTTATATAATAATATATATTATACACACACCCACAACCCCACACACACACACACACCAACACACACACACACACACACACACCCCACACCACAAAAACACACACACACACACACACACACCCACAAAAACCCCACAGACACACACACAACCCCACACACACACACAAAACACACACACAACCCCATATATATATTTAAATTTTTATATTATATATATATATATAAAATATATATATATAAAAACATATATTATAAAAATATATATATCAATATATAATATATATTATATATATATATAATATATAATTATATATTATATATAATTATTGTTTTGTGTGTGGGGTGGTGTGTGTTGTGTGTGTGTGTGTGTGTGTTTATTATATAATATTATATAATATATTATAATATTTTATATATATATTTTATAATATATAATATATATAAAATATTTTATATAGAAAACCGGGTGACCAGTATTAAACCAGTCCCTGGAGGCAATGAGATCCTAGTTAACACTCTTTTTTGTGGGTCCTTTTAATATGAACGGGTTTAAAATGGGGCCTCAGGTTCATACCTGGAGTGGGCATGGTTCGAGCCTGGTCAGGGGGGGTTAGTTTTTAAATATCAAAGCTTTCATTGCATGTTTTTATTTTCATATAAAATACCCCACACACACAGACACACACAAACACACACACACACAAACACAAAAACCACCAAACACACACACACACACCACACAAAAGCACACACACACCCACACACACACCAAAATATACAAATTTTATATATAAATATATTTTATATTTTTATATATTTTTAAAATATAAAATACATATAACAATATATATATATATAATATATATATATAATTTTATATATATAATTTTATAATAATATATTTTATGGGGCCCGGGGGGGCCCCCCTGGTTTGAGCTCGGACTGTCAGACGCCAAATTTTGGGGTTCGAGGGGGTTTGATTCACCGGCCCGGGGCATTGTTCCCTTGGACAAGGGAAATTCACCCCGATTGCCTACCCCCGCCAAATGGGTAGGCCCCAAACCCGCCCAAGCCAGTGCCCGGGCCCCCAAACCTGGATAAATAGAGAGAATGATACCTAAAAGGGAACAACCGGGACTCTCCGGGGAAAGGAAAATGGGGACCCACCACGTACTCAAATCCAAAAGCAAACCCAACAAAGCCCATACCCTAAAAAAAAAAAAAAAAAAAAAAAAAAAAAAAAAAAAAAAAAAAAAAAAAAAGTATATATATATATTTTATATATATAAATATATAATATTTTAAAATATATATTATTATATTTATATATTATATTGTGTGTGTGTGTGTTTTGTGTGTGTGTGTGTGGGGGGTGTTTGGGGGGTGTGTGTGTGTGTGTGTGTGTGTGGAACACGCCTCAGTACATTGCCTTAGGATTTGAATTATAAATCAATTTCCATCGCGTGTCATTACTTTTTAGATTTAAATTTGATAGGGAATGGCTTTAGGGCTTGTGGGGAACCTTTGTTGCACACTTTATTTCAGTGGGTCGTGTGGATTATTTTTCCATTTCCTGGAGTGACCTAAAGGGTTGGGTCCGGGGCAAGGGAAAGGGTTTTTATATATATATTTTATATATATTTTATATAAAATATATATAATATATAAAATTTTATATATATTATATATATTAAAACCACACACCACCCCACACACACCTGTGTGTGGTTTTGGGGGGGGGGGGAATTTTTGATATATATAAAAATTTGTAAATGTTTGTATTAGGGTATGAATATTAATTTTAAAATATATATATATATATATTCCTATATAATATATATATATATATTAAAATATATTTTAAATAAATATATATACGGACACAATATTTTTTCGATACACCAGATCTATAAAAAAATTGGTTTTTTTTTTTAAGGGAAAGTCCCAAAACTTGCGTAGTGATACAAATAAAAAGGATTAAAACCACTTTGAGGCCCACTATTTTTCCCAAAAAAAAAAAACCCATTTTGTTACAGGGGAAAGGGGGGAGGAAAGGGGATAGAATGGAGCTCACAGGGGAGGGCAAATTTACTAATAAAAACAGAAAGAAAATTTTAAGTTTGGGCGAAAAGGGGTAAAAGAGGTTTATGCTTCGGGAGGGATCGAGAGGATTTCCTTTTATTTAAAAAGGAAGACGCGAGATGTGGGGCAACTTTGATACTGAATCAAATATGCTGAGGAAATTATTTTTTATGAAGGGCCCGGGGAAAAAAATTTAAATCTAGGAAATCCCTTTCCCCCTTTCCCCTACCCCCGTTTTTTTAAAGAAAATAAAAACATGTAGGGGGTAATCATACTGAAAAAAATTTTTTTTCAAAATTTTTTAGGGTCGGAAAAGACCCCTTCCGGTAAACCCTGGGGGGAAAGTAAATAAATCATTTAAAAATATTAAAAAGTAATGCATTTTTTTTTTGTTACAGGGCCCTTTCAACAAAAAAAGCCCTTTATAAACTTTGGCCCAAAAAATTATTTTAAAAAATTTTTAGATAAAACTGAAAGGGTAAGGGCCCCTGAAGAGGGAAAATCCTTCAGTTTTTGTAAAGGGAACTCATTAATGAAAGAAAATGAAAATTGAAAAAAAATTTAAAATTAAAGAGTGAAATAATGTTCCCCTTTTTATCCCCAAGCAAAAACTTAAATAAATTTTGTTTTGACAGATGTCACTTTTGGATGGGCTCACAGTTATTTCCCAGATGTGTTTGGGGTTTGGGGTTTTGGGGTGGTGTGTGTGTGTGTGTTTGAGAAGCTTTTTTTTTTTTTTTTTTTATTTAAATTTTTTTTTTTTTTTTTTACTGTAGGTTCATGGGTTTTTGCCGCCCTGGTCAAACCCATGAAAACTTAATTGTAGTTTTTTCCCTTTTTGATTTCTCCTTTGGGGAAGGGGGGGGGGGGGGGGGGGTGGTAGGGTCCCCCCGTTCCTTTCCCCCGGAGGGGTGCCGGTGTTTTCCTTTTAGGTAATCATTCTCTCCCATTTTTTTCCAGGCTTGGGGCCAAACACTGATTGGGCTGGTTGCCCACCCCCGTGGCTAGGTAGGGAATCGAGGGGAAGTTCCTTGGGTTCAAGGGAAAAACGCGCCCGGGCCCGGGGATCGAACCCTCGAACTCAGATTTCCGTCCCTGCCAGTCTTGAGTCCGATGCTCTAACCACTCGGCCCCCCGCGGCCTTTTTTAGGGGGCTTAAATCGGGAAAAAAAAGAGAGATTTTCCATTTTTTAATCTTTTAAATTCCAGGGGTAAAAACATTTTTTACAAAATTGGTAATGAACAAAAAAAGATTTGGGAAAATTAGAGAGAGTGGAGGCTGGGTAAAAAATTGGGGGTGTGTATGGGGTTTGTTTTTTTGGGGAACCCCAACCCCCATTTTGTTAATCTTTCCTTCAAAAATTTTTTCTAAAGGGGCCCAAGAACACCCCGCAAGCAATTAAAGTTTTTTCTTAGAGGTTTGAGCCGTTTTTTACTCACTGAAATTTGTTGCTTTTAAATGTAAAGCTTTTTTAAGGACGAAATTTCCAAAATTTAGCGCCCAAGATCAGGGCAGTCAGCAGCCACTTGAGTATTCCCCTTTTCCCCTCACGGGGTTCACAGCACCCCCGGGGAAAATCAGTAAACCCATAAAATTTCCAGCAGACCAAAAAGGGGGTAAACCCAAAAACGGCAACAGCTGCAGCTACTGACACAATTCTCCCTTTTCTCCTTTTTTTTTGTCGGGGACCACAGCGCTGTAGGCCCCGAAAGGGCGATCGAAAACTTTAATTTAAACGTTTTTTCCATTTTCCCCCCGATGTTTTTTTTCCCAATTTTTCACTTTTATCCATTTTTTACTTTTTTTTTTTTTTTTTTTTTTTTGGGACGTACCCTTTAAAATGACAGGGTAGTCAAGGCTGTTTAAATCACAACAAAGGAAAATATTGTGCCCCAATGCGATTAACACTGGGAGGGGGCTTCCTTGGGCATCTTGGGCCGGGGGGTACATGAATAGTTATCATGTCGTTTAAAATTTTAGAAAAGGAAACACCCGACTGCAGATGAGGAAACTGAGAGGAGGGAAATGATAGAAGCAAACCCCCTTTGATTGTAGAATTCGTCTTTTTGCAAAGTCCAGATATACAAAAGGATTACGCTGTGGTGCAAAAAAGTATGTAGTGTCAAAGATAATGAGAGCCATCATTATCATTGAAATAAAATTTTTATCATCTTGATAATTTTCATTATTTTTATTGGTTTTTATCATTAAACCCCCCCCTTCTAGTTTGCATTATCAAACCCTTCATTTTCATTATTACTATCCCTTATTTTCCCCACCAAATTTTAAGGATTTTTTTTTCTTTAAGCTTGAGTTACGTTTTAAAAAACCCAATTTTTTTTTCTCTATCTTCATCGCACAAAAAATCCCTGATTTAAAATGGTTTTGATTAAAAAAATATTTAAAGGGCCACCATCATGGGGTTTCCCTTTTTTCTCCTAATTATATGGGGAATGCAGTTTCTTCTTTTAGCGTTAAGGTAAATCAGGGTCTTTACAAGGCAAATATTCGTGTCCCCGTGAGCCCCCGAAAATTTAAACAGGGCCCTCAAGGGGAGTGACTCCGGTTTTGTTCAAAAGCAAGTTTTTTTTATTTCAATTTTATGTTCAATTTTTTGGGTAAATAAATTAAACACCTTATGGGGCGTATTCCATTATTCCCCTTTACTCGAGCTTTTTCAAAAGCAGCCCCGCATAGGGACACGTTCTCTCTGGAATGCCCCCGTTCAGGGACAAATTTCCCAAAGGGGTTGAAATAATATAAAACTCTATAAATCAGGGTACTTTAAATCCAAAACGGAATATGATTTTCTTGCTTTTTTTCAATTCGCATAACAACCGAAAAAAGTGTACAAAGTAAGGCACTGAAAGGGAAAATTTTTTTTCTATTTTTTCCTTTGATTTTTTCAGTTGCCCCTTTCATCGATTTCTTACATTTTTTTGGGGCCCCGTACCAAATATAGACAGGGTATTTAAACCTTAAGTAATGCTTTAAAGGGAATGCCCTAAAAGCCCTTTCCCTTTTCTTTTGAAAAAGTGAAACTTTTGACATGCAGGGACTTAAAAATTCAAAAACAATCGGGATTAGGACACCAAAAAAAATTTCCCCAATAGGAAAGTACTTCCCCCAAAACCCCTCCCTTTGATGCCCCCTTTTCGGCTGAGTTAAGAGGGGGCACTTTCCCCAAAGTATTTAAACCCCCCCCTTGTTCTCGCAAGTTTCCATCTTTTTTGCAAAAATTTTTGGGAAAAACCCCGATTGCCCCGGGGTTTTATAAAAAGGAGCGAGATGCCCGGTCACTGCGTCTGCGAGCGAAAAGGGTTCCCGGGGGCCTGCCCGGGAGCAAATTTAAGGAAAATCGGCCCTTTCGAATGAATTTCAAATCCGGTGCCTTTCTCTTCCCCCCCCCTCTCTCATGTCTGTCTGTGTGTGGGCTCTCTCTCACTCTCACTCTCCCTTTATCTCCCGCTGTCTGTCTTCCTTCTTTTCCCCCTTTGGTCTCTCCCCTCCCATATCCCCTCTCTGTTCCCCCCGGCCCCCATCTCTCCTCTTTCCCCCCCCCTTCTCTCTCTCTCTCTCTGCTTCCATCTATATGGGATAATTTTCTATGTAAATTTTATGTATGTGGAAAGGCATAAACCCTTGTTTTTAGGTAAGCAAGGATACTTTTGTTTATGTATCTCCAGTATTTTAAAGGCACGTTACTTTTGTAAATTTCTGAAACGTGCCAATTAACACAGGCCTTTCTGCCTTTCCCGAATGTCCTCTGAAGACCCTAAGAAGAACCTACCCGGGGATTTAATTTTGTGTTTTTGGCTCTACCCCCAAAGTGTTGCCCTTTTTAATTTACACGAAACGAAAATAACCCCCTCCCTATCTCTCTCGCTCTGTTTGTTTACTGCCCCCTCTTCTCTCTTTTTTTCTTTTCCTATTCCCCCCCTCTCCCTTCCCCCTTATTTTTATTTTCCCTTTTTTACCTACAGTCGAGATAGGGTTGCATATCTGAAGTATACATGGAGTTTGACGATTCGAGATTCGGTATTCCAGGAAAAGGATTCGGAATGCCATTTTCACGAAGGGAGAGAATACAAGCCGTTTCGCCCAACCTTGCTCAGCGAATTCGCACGATGACGCCTGAGAGTAAAGTTGCTTAAAAACTTAAAAGGAAATCATTAGTGACTTCGGCAATAAGAAAGCACGAAAGATAATTTCTATAAATTATGTTACTGATTTTAACATAGCGATAATTGTGATATAAGTGAATTTCGATTTGAAAATGAGTAGAATTTATCGCCAATATCATCAAGGCCCAGAGATTGTACCCATTTCTTTGTGAAGAAAACACACACCCATGAATAACCCCTTGCCCAGTCTTAAGGGTTTTGGGCTGGTTTCACGATGTGATGAACAAACGTATAACACACCTTATTCTTTCTGTACCATTGGAATGTATAGGTGTTTTTGTGTATTGCTTTTCTCCAGAATTCGTCTGTACACTCAAACAACGCAATTCCTCCTTTCAATGCGCACCAGAGATTTTTCTGTTTTCCTTTCGTAACAGTACATAACAAATCACTTACACATTTTAATCGTGGTGTTTCTAAGATTTTACAATGATCTTTTCAAAATTTCAGTATGACGTTGCTGAATTGGTGTTTTTTACTTTGCCAGAATCAAACTGTACACTCAAACACGAATCATCCTTTCATGCGTCACCTTGTGACCTTTATCCTATCTCAAGTTCCCTTTATTATTTTACTTGTAAAAATCACTTACTCTATTGTGAATCGTGTGTTTTCTTAATAGATTTTTCTGTAAAATCTTGTTTGGAACAATTTAGTGATCGGTTTTTCCTATCTCCACTATCCGGTTATTTGCCAAGAAGTAAAGGCATCCTTCCATACGTATGGAGTTTGATCCTAGATTTCGACTAGCCATGTTACATTCATTTTTTACCTTTTTAAAAAATATTATATATGTGTGATCTGCATTACTATTACTCTTTTATATAATAAATCCTGTATTGGTAATCTTATTATCTATGACCTTACTTCTATCTATTTCTATCACTATCCGTTTTGCTAAGATATCATTATTAGTAATAAACTATATTATTAAGCAGCTCGAGGGATCAAGATGTGTTAGCATGTAGTACAGATATATAACATAACAAAACATATATATATATATATATATATATATATATATATAATAATAATTTATATTATATATAATAAATAGATAGTATATACAGCAGTCGTATAATATTAGCCTCTTTATCTGTGTGCGTTATATACCCTGCTCTGTCCAATATATGCATGAAATTGTGTGTTTGTGTGTGTGTGTGTTGCGCGCGCGTGTGTAAGTGCTTATGTGTGTGTATGTGGGTGCACACACACACACACACACACAACACACACACACACACACACTTAAACTATATATATATATATATATATATATATATAATAATATAATATATATATATATATATATATAATATATATATATATATATATATATATATATATAATATATATATATATATATATATATATATATATATATAATATATATATATATATATATATATATATATATATATATATATATATATATATATGAACTAATTATATATTCCAAAACATTCATTCACTGAACATACACTATATAGTTATTTAGTATTCATAAATTGATATTCAACACTATATCGTATATATATCTATCATGCCATTCTAGACATTTTTATATTCCATAAACATGACACATTTTCGCCATACTGCAGGACACAGAGCAGGTTATTTGCAGTCTCACCCTGCCAATTGGAATTCACACATCGGGTAACATGCACGGCGGCGACTTCCCCTACGACATTTCGACATTCGCATAAAAGCACTCCCTATACACACACCACACACACACCACCACAAACCACCATACATCCCGCCACCACTGACACGCAGTCACACCACACTCACACACACACACACACACACACACATACACACACACACACACACACACACAACACACACACACACACAACACACACACACAATAGATATAATATTTGTACATACATACATATAGCATCTACTCGTATACACACACATACACAGCAACACAATAATAATAGTAGTGATAATGATAGTAAGTAAAGATAACGATGATAAGATATCATCAATATGATAATAGCAATAATGTTTATGATGTGATAGCTAGTAATAAAAATCATAAGAACTAATACAATAACAATAATGATGATAAAAATGATAATAATAACTACTAATAATAGCATGATACAATAATTATAATAATAGATAATAAAATAATAAAAATGATAATAACTACAACAACATTAATACTAATGATAAGAATGAAAATGATTACGTCATGATGATCATGGTAATAATAATAATGATAACAAAAACAACAATAATGCCGTTAACAAAACAAAAAACAATAATAATAATAATGATAATAATAACAACAATAACGATGATAATGAAAATAGCAATAGTTATAATAGTAATAATATTAGTAAGGATAATATTGATAATAATAATCAAATTATTAATAATGTCAAACACACAACCATAGCTGTAAGCATCGACGACCTGCTTCTGGTTGTTTGGATGTGTGCGTATATGGGTATGTGGTGTGAGAAGCGCACGTAAAGGTACGAGGTGTTTAAAAGGAAATAGCTCTGGATAGCTGAACTGGTGGCGCTTGTGAGAGGTCAGACAGTAGCAATAGCAGCGTATTTCCTTCCATCGGTAAACTGACTACCCTAAAGGGGGTGAATGTATGCCAGAGACAGACGAGTTGGAGTCCTGCAACTGCACAACAGTGGCCTGGACATTGCAGTCAAAGGTCGTTTTGGAAATTAGAAAAGAGCGAATAAGAAAAGTGAAGTGAACATAGTGACATGACTGTGAAGTGCATAAAAGGGAAAAAACTGTGGATGCGATATTAACTGTATTTCTTATTTTCTATGAATGTTTTAACTACTACATTTGCAAGTCTGGAAAATAAATGCTTAAAGGTTTATATACTTTTTCACTGAACCCTATTTGTCTCAACCATACTTGAAGATATATATATTCCTATGTATACAGAGAGCGGTCAGAACCTAAGGATATATGCAAAAAATAAGATCTGACATAATATATCCTTATAAATAATAATAATAATATTATTATCATTATCATTAGGACTAGTAGTAAAACAACGAAAAAAAACCCTCAAAGCAACGGAAACGTATCAAACATTCATATAACGCCCTGATCGTCTTTCACAATACGTCTGCATCATCCCTCAGAATATTAATGCCTTTACGCTTATCAAATCAGCATATCAGATTAGATAACACGAGATAGCAGTAGTCAGACCCTATTGAGTTTCTTCCCGTGTCACCACTGCACACCATTAACAAGCAAAATGAAGTTATTTTTGCCAGTTACCATTACACTGAGTGCTATTATTGTTTTCGTTGTCGCTGCACCCAATGCAGGTAGGTTATATAGTGTTTATGCATATTGTGTTCAGTGTAATCAGGAACACGGGTATTGATTCAAACAGGCGCTGAATCACACTTCTATTTAATCACAATGCTGTTCAGTGAGAGTAGTATTTGGTCACACTAATGTTCAGTACGTAGTATTTGCTGGAAGAGAGATGAGCAGAATGAGATAACAGAATGAGATTTACTGTGATTTACCTTCATGTTTATGGTAAGCTGTCAGAATGAAGTAGTTTTAGGAGTGCAAAGAAGTTGGGAGACAGCTAGATCGACAGACTGACAAACACATACATGGGGGTGGATATATAACCAGTTAAAAATTACATGCATAACTATATAGAAGTACACTTGTACAGTTTATAGTATTACGAATGTCATGATAATCAAGACTAATGATAACAGTAATATATATATATATATATATATATATATATATATATATATATATATATATAACATAATACATATACATAATATATATATATATATATATATATATATATATATATATATATATATATATATTATGTATATATATATTTATTTATTTATTTATTATTATTTTTTTTTTCAAGTTTCATCCATAATGATAGAAGAAAATACCCTTTATAAACTATAAATACAGTAATATTCATGACGTGTTTTAGAATGAAGATATGATAAAGATGTCAATTCTATTTTACTACAATCATATATAGGATCAAAATAAAGGAGTTGTATTTAAAATCATATCCAACTTATTGTTAGCAAAAGTAACATTATGGACAATGCATTCTCTGAACGAAAATCTCATATTCCTTACAATTTTACAGCGACTTAAAAACTATATATTAAGTATTATACATAAAATGAGTGTTAATGAATCTTGAAAAAAAGAGATCTAGAATGAATAAATATACATAAAAAGCAACAAAACATTTCAAGTAGATTAAACACGACTAGAAATCCACTGGAACCTCTGCTCTAAGCCAATCAGCGATCAGTTATTATAAGTATACCGTCAGCTGACTAATTACGTGTACTGTAAACAGGGACACCTTACTGCCATATCTCACATTGATTACCCATGGTTTTATATTTAAAACACTTTTTTTTTAAAGACGGCATTTAATTGAAGGCTTAATTCCACATAATATTATTTAAAAAGTATCAAAATAGGATCTTAATACACTTTGCCATATGGATACCATATTTATCGTTCTTGATAATACTAATACTAATCTTGAATATTGCCTAACAGTACATTAACAATTATAGTATTCTTTGCATTACGTTCAGCAAAAATTGTTATCAACATTCTAGCACGTTGTCAGTCCATATTTTACTGTTGCATTTTTAAAAATTACATTCATAAACATCATATGGAAGGATGGCTACATTTTTGCTGATCAAAGGCCGATAACTATCTCAGGAAAATGGTTTACGGTTTGTTTGGAGTTTTACAACGAGGGTGTTGTGATAAAAACAAAAATAAAACAGAAAATCTTCACATTGGCAGCAAATTCAGAATTACCTCAAACTGTTCAGGAAGTAAAGCTAAATTCCCTGGGCAACCACTATCCAACAAAGCAGTTTCTTAAAATGGGGATTTCGAAATAATTTTGAAAGGTGGCGAGATCCTGCAACCCCTCCTCCCACTGCCCACCCTAACGCGTCCAGTACTTGTCAGTGGTGATCGAACTGCAGCATAAAGCCACGTAATGTTTGCAAAAAAAAAAAAAAAAAAAAAAAAGCCATATAAATTACTCAACTCTAATAATCTTGCGTAGCTACTTTCCAATGTGTTATGGTGATTGTCAGAAATACTTTGTTGCTGGAGGAGTGGGTCGCGAATCTATCGAAGTAATTTGTAGGGGTTGCAGCAAAAAAAAAAAAAAAAAAAAAAAAAAAAAAAAAAAAAAAACATTAAAGAACTTTCATATCACCTAGTTGAAATAAAGTTATTTTACTATCTGCAGTATTTGTTTTTTCACATAAAATAAATAAGTCCCTTTAAGTGGCAAAAGAAAGTAGCTTGTCAGATGGTTCTATTTTATTGTGTTCACAGGTTTTACTTATTCATCCATTCATTCATTTTAGGGGCACTTGACATGAATGTCTGCCATCATTTGGTTGCGGTCAATAAATAATTTTAATACTGTGATCGAACTCGGACGGACGAGCCAACTAGTCGAAAAAACGCTAGGGTACGGCCACACTGCACGTGTTTGCTGGGAGGGTAGAGGGTAGCGGGGTGCCTAGCGCGTAGAGGCAAGCGATACCGTGTCCATATTGGAAGAGGGAAAATTGCGCGGGAAATCCTGCCATACTACTCGGCGAATCAGCAGCTGCATCTCAACACTACAAATATAAAAGGAATCTAGTGTATCCGTCAGAGAAAGGTGGGCCAACTAAAAAGTAAATAATAGCCTAATCATGATACACCAATCGATGGTCCAACACAACTTATAAATTACCTGTTATATTTGATTGTTTATATATATCAGCCTAGCAATTTTGAGGACACAACATTCTTATGTAGAAGATCTACGAGGTCCCGCGTTACCCTCCGTTGAAAAACAATATTTATTATTTCTTCACTACTCATGTCTGAGCTGGTGCAGGTGTACATCACTTGGCATCCCGCAAACCACAGCGATTTTAACCGACATGTTGGTTCACTTAGCGAGGAGAGTAGCGGGTACGCTTGGGGGGGAACCCGCTACCCACGTCCGGTATGGACACTCGTATTAGGAACTTGTGTTTGTTCTTGCCTCTGTGTTGTTGTTTGAGATTTGCGAAAATCTAGTTTCGTCCGGGCCTTTCATACATATGACCCGTCCTGTTTCAGCAATTTATGGCTGTTTCATTTTATTCTCTGACACTATGCTTACCATGGTGGCAGGATTGCCAGCAGGCGCTCCTGCGGCCACGATGCAAGCATGCTGCATAATCTCTTTACTAACCCGGCTACTGTTTTGGGCGGTCCAAGTCTCAGAACTTGTGTGTGCTCACAATTCTGCAAGTAATGTACCAGAGTGGCGTTCGGCTCACCACAGTGCATGCAAACCTGATCTGCCATGCACAATGTTAACCTAGTCTGATTCTGTGAAGAATGACTTCGGTGCCTCTATTGATTGTTTCAGAGAGTGCCAGTGGCTCATAGCCTGTGGCATCAGAGTACCATCTGACTATGGGGGAGATTCTCGTTTTCTCTCTGTGAAGCTGCAGGAGGAAGGCATGAGCTGTGGCATTACACTCCTGATTCAAGATTTTTCAAATCAGTTTTATGATCATGTGCTTTGGGGATATTCCCCTGTCATTGTCGGCTAGTCCGTCAGCAAGCTCATTCCCTCTGATGCCTATGTGGCTAGGGACCCAGTTTATGATTATTCTTCTACCCTAAGCAAGAATCCTCTGTGCTATGGTAAGCACAGCGATCAGGAGGTAGATGTCTTTGGGTAAGCTTTGATGTAGACAGTCAATGGCTGCCCTGGAGTCTGTATGTATGACCACGTGTCCTTCCCTCAGGGACGTGTGGGCTAGGGCTCCCATGATCGCAACTGTCTGTGCCTGTAGCAAGGAGTCGTTGTCAGTTACCCTCATGGATTGCAAAGCCAACACCTTCAGTGTGGTTTAAGGATTAGCTGATCTATCTGTGAAGTAGGTTCCACTACCCGTAGGAGTGATGGCTGTAATGATCCCCTCAGCTTCTGCCCTTAGACTAGGTATGGAGTATTGATTCCTTCTCCTTGGCAAGCTCATAACAGAGAACTCTTATTCTAGGCATCTGAGTATTTTTCGTCTCATGTTTTTGTTCCTGGGTGCCTTGATGACCTTTGAAAGGAACTAAGATGCCATTTGATCAATTCGACAGTCCAGGTGCAGAAGGTTTGCCTCCATGAGGAGGTTGAGGGCCTTCGTCCACCTTGTGGCACCCAGAATGATCCTGGCAGCTTCATTTTGAACTGTCTCCAATTTTTCTATTAATCTTGGCTTTGTGGCTATCAGGGACACAGAAGCATAGTCCACAATGGGACAGATGGCATGTACATGGAATGATCTTAGTACTTTATGTCTAGTTCCTATGTGCCTCAGTCATTGCTCTCATGACAGACAGTCTTGCTTTGGTTCGGTCAATCAAGTACAGGACCTCCTTTTTAAAAGAGAGGGTCTGGTCAATCATTACCCCAAAGCATTGGAAGACCTGGACCCACTCTAAGTCCATTACCTGGATTCATAGACTTGCGCCTTGAACATTTTGTCTCAGATCCATGGCTTTGGATTTGGCTGCAGAGATCTTTAGTCCTGTCCTACAACACTCCTCAGATACAAGGTCCAGACAGTCCTGGGCTCTACTTAGGTAGTGTGGTCCAATGGAGATGACTGCAAGGTCATCTGCATAGATGATCTTGCATCCCACTGGGAGCTGTGTGTTGAGGATGCAGGACTTTGAGGTGTTGAAAAGGGCTGAACTGAGGACCCCACCCTGTGGTATTCCATTTTCTAATGGCATGTGCTCTGATAAGTGCTCTTAGAATCTGACTTCGGCTATTCTGTTCCTGAAATAGTCACCTATCCAAACCAAGAGCTTTC
Organism: Penaeus monodon; assembly: GCF_015228065.2. Taxonomy (NCBI): domain Eukaryota; kingdom Metazoa; phylum Arthropoda; class Malacostraca; order Decapoda; family Penaeidae; genus Penaeus; species Penaeus monodon. The sequence goes on from NC_051390.1 coordinate 21,614,207, forward strand.
CTCTCATTCCGTTCTGAGTCAGGGTCTCCTGAATAGCAAGAGGACTTGCTAGGAATACTACCAGGGAAGTGACAATGATTGTGCTTAAGAGCATGGCTATACTGTGTGATGTCCTCATGTCCCTTGTGAACACATGGAGGTGTTCATGTAGGGGTCTTGTTTTCCACTGGAGTCGATTTAGTACCATTCTCTTGGCCGTCTTGTCCAGACAGCTGAGGAGAGAGATGGGGCTTTACTTTCCTGCCTCCCTTGCTTTGGGGATGGGAAGTATGATAGCCCTCTTCCAACTTCGGGGTAGAGTGGAAGTTTCCCAAGACTTGTTGGTGAGTTGCAAGAATGCAAGCTCACCTGCTAGTCCTAGGTGGGAAATGATGTGCAAGAACCGTTTTTGTAGGTTTTTCCTAGTTCTTCAGAGAGAAGATAACATCTAAGTTATCAGGTTTCGCTGCCCTTTCTCCGATATGAGCAAGTCTGCCTGGTTGGAGGTGTTGTTGGTTTGCCCTCAGTTCTGCTGACAGACTGCTGCTGCTTGTTCTTGCAGAGAACTCATGCACCAGTCTGTTTGCTTCTGAATGAGGGTCGTGGTGTGTGCACCTCGGGGTTGAGCGACTAGTAGCTTGCCTGACCTGTTGCCACAGTTCTGTAAGGGTGGTTTGGTGGTCAAAGGACTCGAACCATTCCATCCACTTTTCCTGCCTGACTCTTGTGGCAGTGTCCTTGGCATCTCTGACTGCTTCTCTTAGGAGGGCTAGGTTGTCAGGGGTTCTTTGCCTTCGGAATTGTTTTCTGCACATGTTCACTCTGTGGTTGACTTCCTTAACCTTGTCATTGAAGTACCAGGTGTCTTTATAACTCCTGGACCATGGCTAAGTTTTAGGCATAGTCTGTGAGGCTGCTTCATTTATGGCACTGATAAGTCAAGCACTTCCACGTTTTCACTCTGTGGGGGTTCACTGCTTCTAAGACAAGGCATTCTGAGAGGCTTGCCAGTTGGCTCTTGTCTGTTTTCCATCTTGGATTTGGTAGTGGCATTTGGGCTGGGCCAGCATCCATGAGGGTAGTAACAGTGACATAATGGTCACTTGTGACAGTCTCAATGATACACCATCTAATTCTCTCCACCAGAGCCACAGTGGCCAAGGTGAGGTCTAGGACCCCTCCTCTAACATATGTTGGCTCTTTGGTATTGAGAAGTTTGATTTTGGGGAAAATTGCTCTTCACTATTGAGAAGAGCGATTTTGGGGAAAATCTCAAGCACATTGGCTATATGATGGCCTGCTGCATCTGGTGCCCTGCAGAGAGCCAGGATGGAGTGGTGAACATTGAAGTCTCCCCCTATGATCACTCGGTCTTGTGCTGCAGTAGCACAAACCTGGCTGATGTCTAAGCTCCTAAAGCCTGGCTTGCTGTACACATTGTACAGCTTGAGGGGCCCCCCAGACAGGTGAATCTCAACAGCAAGACATTCAACATCCTCTCCACAGTGCGGTGCATCGGCTATAGCAGAGCAAGGGATTGTTGCTTTGACATGATATCCTGAGAAGCAAACAGTCCCCTCTATTGCAGTTTTCTTGAGCAAGATAATGTTAGCGTTCCATGATTGCACCATTGCATGGAGGATGACATTCTTTGTATTAAAGCCAACATGTTCCACTGTAGTATGCTTTGATTGATGTTACTTTTGTTATAGTTACACCAGAGACGTCTTTGTATACGGTGTAGTCTTCTATTGGAGTCTGACAACTCCATTGTGAATTCCTTGCTGGTTATGGGATCTTTGTCTGGTTTTGGGCTGTTTGGCAGGCTATCCATGGGTCCACTAGGTGGTAGGAGCATTTGGTAGCTCTGACTTTTGTGAGTTTGGCTTTTCTCACTTCAGGCTTTATCTGTGTCTTTTCTCTTTGCTGACTTTGTTTGGAAACTCCTTTTTATTGGAGATATCCGGTGTCGGCTGTGGAGGGGCTTCATTCCTCTTAGGAGGTCGGGAGGCCTTTTCTCTTTTGTTTTGTTCCCAGACATGGGTACCTGGGGGAACCGGAACAAAGTCTGGTTGCTTTTTAGTAACCTCTTGTCGCCTGAGGGCCGCCTCTTTCCTGATAGAGCAAGGAAAGAGGCGTGATGCCTCTTGGCACAGTTGGGACATTTGGCTCTTGTGTCCCTTTATCCTTCCTTGTGTGCCTTGCTACAGACACCACATTTAGGCTTGTCCTTGCAGCTAGCCTGGTGGTGACTGTATCTTTGGCACTTACAGCACTGAAGTGGCTTAGGCACATAAGTTCTTAGGTGCCCCAGTTACCTAGATCAAGGGTAGTGATTGGGGCTCCTTTCAGTGTCACCAGGACTTGCCTGGTTGTACTCTTCCCTTTCGACATTCAGGATGCCTCCACTACCTGTGGGTGTGATGTGATCAGATCCACATCATACGAAAGTGAGAAGCTAAGTAGCACCATCTTGACTTTCCTATTGTAGGGATTCAGTGGCGAGAGACACACTTTTCTCCCATCTTTAAGCTCCTTGGTTTCCTGCAGGAAATTCAGGGTAGCTTGGTCTTTGGGCATGATAATCATGCCCTGGTCTCTGGCAACCCAGATTGACCACTGGATTTTTCTCTGCATCTCCAATGCTCTTACCAATTGTTAGGCATTGTCGAAGCCTTCAGGTTTAGAGGGAACCTTGAACTGTGGGAAACGCCTAGGGGGTCCAGACTCTCCCTCAGAGTCTGTCTCCGGCCTGGGTCGTTTCGGACCGCCCTATCGGCTTGGATTCTGGGCTATGGTCGTGGGAGCAGCAGCTGTTTGGCTTGTTCAGCTTGTGCTCCCATCTCGGTCAGAGAGGATGTCTGAGGGGTCTTCTTTATTTGGGTGCTGGCCTGGTGAGGCCAGCACAAGGGTCCATCTGCTGGACAATCTCATGGACAGACATGATTTTGGTTGATGTCATGTCCATTTTAGCAGCAGGTCTGACAGAGTCAACCTGTGCTTCGGATTTTCTCTTGCTACTAGAAGCCATGTATGGCTTCAAAGTGGCTGCCGTACACTAGGCTTTGCACGGTTTCGTCATCATTATCTCTATTTTGTGAGGAGGTTTTAGGAATATTTGCCATGAAATAAGCAGTTCTTTCATTCTCTCACGCCCCACCCACCACGGAGTCCAGTAAGAGGAAGTTGTATGTTAGAACTAATGTCTAACAGCCACAGGGGTGGTGAGAGGATATACGCAGCCAATGGCAGTCATTCACAGGACCATTGCGCAACTTCCAGGACTCCCGTTTCCACAGCGCAAAGGGATGCCACACACGGCAAACACGTGGGTAGGTGTTAACCCCTGGGGAAAACCAGAGGCTATGCCCTTCCACCTACAAGATAGGCATCATTGTTTGGACCCCTTCCCTCCTCCCTCTCCAGTGAAACAACCACCCAAAGGTTGTATCACTCCAGAGAAGGAGCTCAGGTCCTCCACCTCAAAGAAGCGGTTTCAGTGGCAGGACCATGAGTGTCTTGCCTCTGACCTGCTTACCCGCTACCCTCTGCCTTCCCGGGAAGTAGCGTGCAGTGTGGCCGTACCCTTAGGAACTCCATCCAACTTGCTCGGACAAGACGTCAACTCGGACCTCCAGAGAACAGAACGTTATAAGTAATGTATTTGTTTGTAAGACGATTGCGGACGTCAGAATGTAACAGCTTTTAACATTAAATGGCAAGACTCTATCATGTGCGTAATATTTAACATGAGGGTGTACATACCTGTGCTTATTCCAAATTTACAGATAATTACAACAGAATTGCCTGTGATACGATGTTTGTTTCTATACTTGCTAAGCATTTTTTGGGCTGAGGTCTTTGAAAATGAACAGCTCGCCTTGTAAGTAACCAACTTGCCCTTAAAAAAAAAAAAAAAAAAAAAAAAAAAAAAAAAAAAAATGCAGCCATATTCAGTACTAATAATTTTTTATCGTTTGACTGTCTTAATATCAAATCCGTGTGATTACCATGAACTACAAGTTTACATAATGATAAACATATTCTTTCAATTGATTGGTTAATTAATTAATTACAATACTAATTACTTGCTAATATATGTTCGTATACTCACTGTGTCATGTTTGTATATATGTTTGTTTGGTGTTTCTCTACGATGCTTGAGGGCGAAGAATGCACCGATGAAAACTAAAGTAGGTTCATTGGAGATCAGCTCTGACACGTCAGGCTCTCCCGAGAGTGCTACTGCCAGAGGTGTGACTACAAAGAAAAAAATAAAATATTGTACTCTACAAATCTTAAAGAGAATCTCACTCTTTTACATAGGTGATATACTACACAGCAATATAAACTAAAAATAATCTGTATTTCATATGTCGTAACATGATCACATAAAATGCAGTATATGTAATATAATCATATAATTATCACTATACATACGACAATACTAACATCATAACCCGTATATAACTGCATTACAATATGGCACTCACAACTCACTTCAATATCACAACTCACTTCATTATCATAACCCACACTATATACTGTGTAGAAATTCTTTTATCTGTATCAATACATGCTGCCGGGAAGATGTTTTATTCGTTTTCATTTTGTTTGATGAATTATTATTACACATAATGGTTCCACAGGTGCTCGACCACCGAGGAGTCAATTAGCAGTCCACGTGACCTCACCACATTCCCCTTTCCTTGAATTTTCGGGAAATATTATTTTTGACGCTACTTTTAAATGGTTATTATAATGTTCTTACCAATACTAATGGCAAAATAAGAAAAAAAAGAAAACTAAACAAGTCAGATAGGAACCATCTATGTGTAAATACAATTAATAAATTAAACTCACAGTAGGCATGGTAAGTTCTTACATCCCATCCCCGGCAGCAGTAAATTAATCTCACTTAATTTATTATTCTTTTAAACTCGAACACTCGTGAGCTATTTTTTATTTTACCTGTTATTAAGAGGGCTAACAAAGATACACACGTTAAAAAAGCATATAATATTAAATATCTGTATGTACAGTCGACGTTAATTATTAAATTCTAAATGATGACACTAATGACAACACAATGTGCATGTATATGCTTTAGTAATGGATTCCTACAGTTTATTGTACAGTTGTATTTTATCTTTTAATATAATACCATCGTGATCAGAAAGTCATTTGTATATTCATAGTTTCTTAATGATATTTTACATTAATTTACAACGAAAGTAATTTCACAGACTAAGTAAGCATTCTTCTCGCCACATTCGGCCCGCGGACTATGAATTTGACGCACGTAGCTTATCATGTATATGTATAAATCATGTGTTCAATATTTCCAGAACCTTCTAGTCTGGCACAAGATCAACAAGTACAAGACGCTGAAAACCAGGAGGCCGTAGACTCTGCTGAAGTGAACGTTGCCACACCAACAGTAATTTCTAAAGAAGACCTTAGTAAAGCAACCCTTGATAAAAAGGCACCTACAGTACCTCTTGGTGCAGGCGTTGCTTTGCCTGTCAAAGCCATAATCGCCAAAAAATCTCGACATGCAAACACTAAGCTAAATCAAAGTCTAAATCTCCGAAACGTCTGCTCAGAAAAGGTGCCCACAAAGGCAGGGCCACCTGTGAATGTAAAA